>NW_020838046.1:368956-715735 GCF_003676395.1 Aethalodelphis obliquidens | reverse complement strand
GAAGATAAAATAGTGGAAATAACTACTGCAGAGCAGAATAAAGAAAAAAGAATGAAAAGAACTGAGGACAGTCTCAGAGACCTCTGGGACAACATTAAACGCACCAACATTCGAATTATAGGGGTTCCAGAAGAAGAAGAGAAAAAGAAAGGGACTGAGAAAATATTTGAAGAGATTATAGTTGAAAACTTCCCTAATATGGGAAAAGAAATCATTAATCAAGTCCAGGAAGCACAGAGAGTCCCATACAGGATAAATCCAAGGAGAAATACGCCAAGACACATATTAATCAAATTGTCAAAAATTAAATACAAAGAAAACATATTAAAAGCAGCAAGGGAAAAACAACAAATAACACACAAGGGAATCCCCATAAGGTTAACAGCTGATCTTTCAGCAGAAACTCTGCAAGCCAGAAGGGAGTGGCAGGACATATTGAAAGTGTTGAAGGAGAAAAACCTGCAACCAAGATTACTCTACCCAGCAAGGATCTCATTCAGATTTGATGGAGAAATTAAAACCTTTACAGACAAGCAAAAGCTGAGAGAGTTCAGCACCACCAAACCAGCTCTACAACAACTGCTAAAGGAACTTCTCTAGGCAAGAAACACAAAAGAAGGAAAAGACCTACAATAACAAACCCAAAACAATTAAGAAAATGGGAATGGGAACACACATATCGATAATTACCTTAAATGTAAATGGACTAAAAGCTCCCACCAAAAGACACAGATTGGCTGAATGGATACAAAAACAAGACCCATATATTTGCTGTCTACAAGAGACCCACTTCAGACCTAGAGACACATACAGACTGAAAGTAAGGGGATGGAAAAAGGTATTTCATGCAAATGGAAACCAAAAGAAAGCTGGAGTAGCAATTCTCATATAAGTTATATATATATATATATATATGTAGTTTGCTTGAGTGCAGTGTTTTTTGTTTTCTGTACTGAATTCATTAGCATGGGTCGGTATAAAATTTAGCATAGGTCAATATGTAATTTGTAAACTAATAAGGTCTTAAAAGTGAGGAATTAAGTCTTTTAAATTTAATTATTTATTGTAAAGAGCAGAATAGCATACATAAACAGGTGCCTAAGGAAAACTTGTATTCTAATATGGAACTCTCATGAACACCTTTTTTTTTTTTTTCTTCTAACGGTATGATAGTAGGCCATTTGATTATTTTTATGGCTTTAACTTTACAACAATGAAATATTCGTAAATTTTAAAAAGTATTTTTCTTTATTTGATGCGGGTGGGATACTGGAGAAATGAAAGGTCAAACACCTATTGAGGAATCCATACTTGTCTATATATTGTGTACTTTTATTTCAAGAACTGATTTAAAATTCCTAAAAGGATGCTATAATAAGTTATTATGCCATTTTACAGACTGAATTAAGTGAATTTCAGGGAGGTATGAAACTTGCCTAAGGCTATCCAGCTACCAAGTGGTAGAAGTGAGAATTAAATCCAGGTATACCTATCAAAAAAAAAAAAAAAAAAAAAAAACATTATGCTATATATATGGAATCTAAAAAAAAAAAAAAGTGGTCATGAAGAACCTAGGGGCAAGACGGGAATAAAGACACAGACCTACTAGAGCATGGACTTGAGGATACAGGGAGGTGGAAGGGTAAGCTGGGAGAAAGTGAGAGAGTGGCATGGACATATATACACTACCAAATATAAAATAGATAGCTAGTGGGAAGCAGCCGCATAACACAGAGAGATCAGCTTGGTGCTTTGTGACCACCTAGAGGGGTGGGATAGGGAGGGTGGGAGGGAGGGAGACGCAAGAGGGAAGAGATATGGGGATATATGTATATGTATAACTGATTCACTTTGTTATAAAGCAGAAACTAACACACCATTGTAAAGCAATTATACTCCAATAAAGATGTTAAAAAAAAAAAAAAAGATTCTATCAAGAAAGTGAATAGAGAACTTATAGGAGAAAATATTCGCAAATCATATATTTGATAAGGGCCTAGTATCTGGAATGTATAAAGAACTCTTACAACTCAGTAACAAAAAGACAAATAATCCAATTAAAAATGGGCAAAGGACTTAAACAGACATTTCTCCAAAGAAGATATTCAAGTAGCCAACAAGCACATGAAAAGATGTGAAACGTCATTAGTCACTAGGAAAATGCAAATCAAAACTACAGTGAGGTGCCACTTCACACTCACTAGACATGGCTATAAGTTTTTAGAAAAAGGAAAATAATACGCACTGGTGAGGATGTAGAGAAACTGGAACCCGTACATTGCTGGTAGGAATGTGAAATTGTACAGATGCTTGGCAAACAGTTTGGTAGTTTTTCAACAAGTTAAACTTAGAGTTAACATATACCCCAGCAATTCTACTCCTAGGGATATACCCAAGAGAATTAAAAAGATATGTTCACACAAAAATTTGTATACAAATGTTCATAGAAGCATTATTCATAAAAGCCAAAATGTGGAAACGACACAAATGTCCATCAATGGATGGATGAAAAAAATGCAGCATATATCCATACAATGGAATATTATTCAGCTACAAAAAAGAACAAAGTACTGATACATGCTACAACTGGATGAATTTTGAAAACAGTATACTAAGTGAAAGAAGCCAAACACAAAAGGCCACATATTGTATGATTCTATTTATACAAAATGTCCTGGACAGGGCTTCCCTGGTGGCGCACTGGTTGAGAGTCCGCCTGCCGATGCAGGGGACATGGGCTCGTGCCCCGGTCCAGGAAGATCCCACATGCCGCGGACCGGCTAGGCCCGTGAGCCATGGCCGCTGAGCCTGCGCGTCCGGAGCCTGTGCTCCCCAACGGAAAAGGCCACAACAGTGAGAGGCCCGCATACCACAAAGACAAAAAACAAACAAACAAAATGTCCTGAACAGGCAAATCCATAGACACATAGAGTAGATTAGTGGTTTTTGGGCTGGCAGGGGTGAGAGGTTACTGTTAATGGGTATGAGGCTTCTTTCTGGGATGACAAAAACGTTCTGGAATTAGATAGTTGTGATGGTTGTACGACCTTGTGAACATACTAAAAACCACTGCAGTGGCTTTACCCTTTAAAAGGGTAAATTTCATGGTATGTGAATAATATCTCAATAAAAAAAAGAAAAGAATCTTCAACCCCTACTGATTTGAGTATTGACTGCTGTAGTGGACCTATTACTACTAGTGGGAATATTCTCAACTCTCAGGTATGCTGAGGTGGAAGGTTGGGCACATTTACACATACTGATAATCCCTTCAAACATAAGATTCATATAACATAAAATATTTCAACATCTTCCTCACAAGTAATGCAAAAAAACTTCATTTATACATGTAAAATTGCTCTCATCCAACTTCAGAATTCACTGTTTTTAAAAGAATACAGTACAAACTACATAAATAAAAAATCTCGGACAGATATAATTTATTACTAATCAGTTACGTATTTTGGAAAATTTTTCGTACACTCACGCTTTCATCCCACCAAATATTTATTGAGCACTTACTATGTGCAAAGTACTCTACTAGGTACCAGAGATACAGTGGCAAGTGACACAGTTAAATGTCCCTGTGGCTGTGGAGCTGACGTTCTAGAGGAGTCAGATCAACCACCGACAAAGGAACAAGAAATTATCAGAGAGTGAATGGCGACCTTGAAGAAAACAAAATGGAGCAACTCAGTTCAGGGCCCGAGGGAGCATCACCACACAGGATGTCCCCACAGTTGGGTCCTACCTGGGCACAACAGGAGCCAATGTGAAAAGACCAAAAGAAACAGCATCACTGTTCCTCCCCTGGGGAGTACGAGCATGTTCTGTCTCTGAAACACACACAAATGAACTTTGGGTATGTGATCTCCAAATCAGCCTTCCAAACACAAGTGGGTGAATAACACGCAACAACACAGTCTTTTAATTTTATTATTTATTTATTTTAATACAAAGCTTTGGCATTAGCAATTTTATGAAAAAATAAAATGTACTAAAAATAAATGCTTGTGTGGCATGATTGGTAAATGATGCACAAAAATAGGTTCTTTTTTCTCTCAAGGCAATCAGTCAGAAAGCATTCTTTTCCTTCTTCAAAACCATTCTACCCTATGGAATAAAAGGAAAAAAGAGAGGTCAAGAATTAGTTAACGGGTAGTTGTCAATGTTTTAAAATAACAGAGAAAGTAATCCTAACTGAATGGTGGCCTGGGGTTGTCCCCAAGTGTTTCCCAGACCAATTGGGTAAAGCCAGTAAGTCACTAGCATTTTCCTGAACTCAGCAGCTATAGATCTGAGGTCAAGTGGCTCAGTCACTTAAAAGTGTGTTAGTACTTCCAAAAGGAAGGCAGGGAAAAGTACAGGTTAACAGCACTTTGTTTAAAAATGCAGGGACAACTGTGGTACAATTTACAACTTTTCCTGGTTTGAACACATGTTCTAAATGCTGAGTGCCCTGAAATCTGTAGCTGCTGTCTTTACAATATGCTCCTGCTTTATACCTCAAACAAATATGTCATTATTTATTTTGAAGTAAGATTTGAGGAGTACAGACTCCCAGGGATGTAAGGCTTTCTTACAGGAATTCCCCAGATTTTACGTGCGTGCGTGCGTGCGTGTGTGTGTGTGTGTGTCCCTAAATCAGGTGCCTGAAGGTACCTGACATCTTTGGAAGTTTCCTGCATTACCCTCAGGCTAATGCTGCCCCCTCTGCAGCCTGGCACTGTGGGACTGCCCTAGTTCCTGAACCCTTACAGAATCTGGTTCATTTCTATGGTTCCCACATCATATCTTCAATTCTGCTCTTTTTTTCCCGGCAGAATTCCAGACCCATACTTCAAACCTCTTAATCTTTGGTCAACATACAACTCTCCAGCATCTCCTGTTTTATCTCCTCCCCATCATTCTGACTTTCTCCTTCAGCTCTGTATTTTCACCTAACCTACCTTCTTGCTTCCAGTCTCTACCATGAAAGCAACTTCTCAGCCATCAGCAATTTTCTTTTTGCTGAAAAGCCTTAGATATCACCTGCTAGTTACAAAAAAACAGTCCAAATTCTGTAGTCTGCCTACTGTCGCCACCACCTACAGCAGACACGTCAAACCACACAACTCCCTGAACCTGCTCTGCTTTTTCCCACCTTGTGCTTTAATTATGCCTGGCCTGATTTCTAAGTCACTCCCTCCAGGAAGCCTTTTTCAACTCCCTCAGGGCAAAAGTAGCAGTTCCCCTGTGTCTGTGTGATACTCCTGTCATCTTGTGCTGGGTCCGCAGGTACTCCCTGGCTCTTCCGTCACTTCAACCAGCACCACAGTGCAGAGCACTGAGCAGTGCAGCCCCCTTCCCTTTCCCCAGGGCTCCTGCAGGGCAAGGCCTGGTGCCTCAAACACTGGGGAGATGGTGCCTAATGAATGAAAGGCTGGGTATGAAGGCCATTCACAGAAACTGCAAACAGGGCTCTACACTTGTTTATTGTAGGTCATATTTAAGACAACACATTGTTTTTATAACATTTCCTCTGAAAAACTGGATATAGGACTTTCAATGGGCAAATAAAGATTTTTAAGCTTACTTTTTTTTTTCTGCCTAAGAAATTATAAACAACTATGCAGCCAAACATTAAAGGCACTTCTGAAAAGTGAAAGATTGACCACTGTCAAAGACAGAAGTCCAGTCAAGGCTTCTGCTGCTGTAATCTTCTTTTTGTCACCATGTTTTTAGAAAACCAAATTTATCTTTTTCATCCGCATTATTTGGAGCCCTTAAATGGCTCTCTGGAGTAGTCAAAGACAAGCAGTGTAAAGGAAAGAGTTGGAACCAGAAATACTGGGCTTGAATCCCATGCCCTTCTTCCTATGGCATTTCTTGGGGGTCACTCAGCCCCTCTGGGCCTCAGGGTACTCCTCTGTGTATATATCTCAGGCTCAGAGTGGCTAAAAGAACTAAATACTAAGACAAAGAAGAGTATTCATGATCAAACTGGGGGCAAATCTTTGCTGGTATTGCTACAAAAAAGGCTGTCTCAGGAAAATAATCAGAGATGTGTGCTAGTGTGAGCAAAAGTTTTTAGGTTGAAAACTAAAAATTCAAAAATCTTTAGATCAGTGTTTCTCAAACTGCAGGCTGTAACCTATTAATGGATCATAAAATCAATGCAGGAGTTCATGGCCAACATTAACAACAACACAACAAAAAAGCACAGAGAAGAATAGATCAGAGAATACTGATGTAGTAAGGAAAATGTCTGTGGAACTTCTGTTTCAGTTATACATGTGGGGGCACGGTCAAAATATAAAATGTATTTCTTACAGTAGGAGATGGTTAAAAAAAGAGTTTTAAAAACATTGCTTTTGGACTTCCCTGGTGGCACAGTGGTTAAGAATCCACCTGCCAATGCAGGGGACATGGGTTCGAGCCCTGGTCTGGGAAGATCCCACATGCAGTGGAGCAACTAAGCCCGAGTGCTACAACTGCTGAGCATGCATGTGCTCTAGAGCCTGCGAGCCACAACTACTGAAGCCCACACACCTAGAGCCTGTGCTCCACAACAAGAGAAGCCACTGCAGTGAGAAGCCCGCACACTGCAACGAAGAGTAGCCCCCACTCACCACAACTAGAGAAAGCTGGCGCGCAGCAACAAAGACCCAACTCAGCCAAAAATAAATAAGTTAAAAACAAACAAACAAACAAAACATTGCTTTTGACCCTGAAGGTTTAAAAGAGGCAGCCAGCAGAGACCCCTACCCCTCTCCTTGGGCTCTGATCTCTCCTAGGAAGGGACCATTTAGGACAGACAATTCAAGAGGAACTCTGAGAACTAGAAGGAGTCTTAGAACTTCTACCTGACTCAGGATCTGCCTCCAAACAGCTCAGCCTTGTAACTTCTGTCTGAATACGCAGGTCCCAGCAAGCTCATTAGCTTTCAACACAGCCCATGTCAGGGATGGACAATTCTGACTGGCAGGAAGTTCTTTCTTACATGAAATGGAAATCTACCTCCCTGTAGATATCTCCAGAGCTACACAGTAAGTATCACCCTCTGTATGCACTGGCTAGTCACCACAGGACCATTATGAGTATTAAATGGGGCAATGTGGGTAGTAACAGAGCCCAAAACAAGAGTAATTTCTTGGTAGGCATACAATAAACAGTAGCTGTTCTCATCTTTGGCGGTCCTCCAAATACCTGGGGACACCTCTTACATCACCCCAGTCTCCTCTAAGGTAAGCATCCCTAAGATAGAAATGATTACGTTTTCAGACTCTTTCATACTGAAATATGTCAACGTTCCTATTAAAGAGTCCGAGCAAAACAATTCAGAAATATTGAGTAGAGAGTAAAATAGAAACATCAGTCCCTTTGACCTGGCTTAAAAATTTCTACCACTAACCTCAGAGGAGGACAGCTCAAGGGGAACACTGGTGTGGACAACTGAAGCCCAATGACCTGCCGCAGAGCTAGGGCTTCTTGGTCTTCAGTTATGCTACAGGATTTCATATTTGTTCCAGTTATTTCATCAAGTTAACCACATCAGATTCATTTCCTCCTCCTGCGACTGTTCTGAATCTTGAATGCCTGGGCTACAATCCTCTGCAAATCTCAGAACATGATTTCTATGCATCAGAATCCAGGAACTAAGAAAGGGCTGTAGAGAATACCTAGCTGAACCTCCCATTTGACTCAAAATCTCTCCTACATCATCCACATATCTTATAACTTGTTCCTCAAATAAAAACAAATATTATTTTTCAAATAAACATTTACTTTTTTATGTTGAGGGAAAAATGGATTTATATAAATGTAAGCTGGTAAATGTTGGGATTTAACAAGGTTTACTTGAATAATGAAGTAGAGCAGAAAACCTCCTCTGGGAACTGAAATTCAATAATGTTGCTTACTTAGGTACAACAAGTGTTAGGGAAGCTAATATGTATAAATATATTTAACTTACATTTATTTGCCTCTTTGACTACTATCCTGTTTAAATTTGCAAAGTCTCAAAATTCAGTAGATTTGTTTGTAGTCATGGTTGAGTACTTACATAAATAGTATTTCATCACGATAGAAGGGGGTGACCCCAGATACATGGACTTTTCATTGATCTCTGAGTTAGGCCCTGAGTGAACACGCAGAGCGTAGTGAGGGAGGCGGAGTGCTTTCACCCCTAGTGGAGCAGCAACCCATGGAGGCCTGGACCTGCCTGGGTTCCGCAGCCCTGCCTTTATATATGGCCAGTACTGCTTCATCTTGCCCACAGGATTTCACCAGTGACTAGACTGGGTCAAGGTCTTATTGACATCACAATACAATCAGTGTAACACTGTCAGAAAAGTAAACTATAACAGTAGATAGAAAGCATAAGGTGGAATTTACTACTAATTTCCAGACAAATCATTAAAATGTGAAAAGATAGAATCTATTTATACAGAAGACTATCTTACAAATGGATGAGGTTACCCAGAAAATTGAAACAGAGCAATTAAATTGAAAAGGCAATCTCACTTTGATTGTAATTTTTTGGTAAAAGTTAAAAGGTAAGATAGATTTCAAAGACTTCATTAATGAAGAATAATTATAAATTTATCTGCTAAAATAAACTTTTCTCCGGAATTAAACCACACAGGAATTTTTCATCAACATTTTTGGGAAAGAGACATTGAGTAAGAGTGGCTATCTTTTTTTTTTTTTTTGGCTGCACTGCACGGCTTGTGGGATCTTAGTTCCCAGACCAAGGATCGAACCCAAGACCCTGGCAGTGGAAGTGCAGAGTGCTAACCATTGGACCACCAGGGAGTTCCTGGCTATTATTTTTTTTGTCCCCTACAATTAAAAGGGTCTTTAAAAAAATTAAGTAATTACAGTTACAAAAAAAATCAACACATAAAAGCACAACAGGAGAGCAAAACATCACCCAAAATTGTACTAAATTAAGATAATCACCATTAATATTTTGGTGACCATCCTTTCATGCATCCATATGTGTGTGTATACACACACACACAAACACACTCTCTCTCTCTCTCTCTCTGTTTCTCTCTCTCTCTCCCCCTCCCTCTCTCTCTCTCAATTTCTCTCTCTAAATGGAATCATGGAAATTGTCCTTCAGAGTGGTTTTGACTGAAGGCACAGAAATAATAGTCAAATGAACAATTGTAGTATCAACCCTCTACAAAGGCTAATGGGAGAAGGGATGGACTAAGACATGGATCTAAGATCTATGACTTAGATTCTGAGTCATGCAGGCATTTATGAGCGGAACTCTAACTTACAATAGGTAACATGTCTATTGAGCATTCTCTAAAATATCTGATACATGGACTGAGCACCTGGCTGATTCTGAGTGGCAGTAAGGTGACTACTAAATTACTTAATAATTCTCTAAAAGTGCCCAGTGTGCAGCTACTTGCTGTGATTTGTTTTCACTCTTTTGTGAAATTTTAAAGAAGTGGGCTTACATTATCATCTAGTTTGATGGGTTGGTATGGGAGTAAACAAAAGAGGTGACTGCAGGTGAAATAAATATTTCTCTCCAAACTGAGGTTTGCATTACAGGTACTCATGAGCTCTTATGATTCGGTATTCTACTTCATGGAAGAAAATTAAATTCATTTGCCAAAGGATAAAGGCAGATGGCCATCTTATTCATAGAACTCTGAAAGAATTGCAGAGGAATTGTTTTGGCTAACATTTATTGAGCACTTATTATGTACGAGGCACTGTGCTAAGCACTTTATATGCTAATTCTCACAACAACCCTATGATGTACTCCTAACTTCTTGTTTTATGGATGACTAAAATAAGCTTCAGATAAATATAACTGCCTAGGTCTCACAAGAAAAATATGGAGGAGCAGGGAGTCAAGTCCAGGTATGCTTGACTCCAGAATCTGGGCAATTAACATTGTGCTATGTTGAAGTAAAACTGCATCAGGTGGGCCCAACAGAAGCAGCTAGCTGTTGACCTGCTGGATGAGGCTGAGGCTATTTATCTGCAGGTTGAAGAATGCCAACTGACATGACATCCTCCCAATATATAATATGTCAAGGATGCCAAAGGGTACTTCTTACAAGTATCTAGCCAAAAGATCAGGTTAGAGGTAATAAAATCATGTCACTGGAAGTGGAGGTTACTTGCCCATTGTTTCTACAGTTGGACTATGAGTATTTAATTAAATCAATTAAATGAGCTTGGTTGGTTGTTATCAATCAATTAAAATGCCAGGACATAACTGAATATAGAGAGCACAGGAATTCTACCAATTCAGGTTCAAATTTGGGCAGTGTCCCAGGGATGCTTTCATCTTGAATTAGTTTTCATGAATACTCCTTAAAAGAAAGGACTGAATAGTATCCTACAGTAAATGCCAAAAATTTAAAGCAAAATAAATAAAGCCAATAAAACCTTTTCTTTATCTTACCCCCATGGAAAGCTAATTGGATCAAAATGGACCTCAACTGTTACCCAGCCCAATTTTCCATCCTCTGAAAAACGTTTTACCGACAACAGCCTTGACAACACCCAGCTTCCTTCCGCCTGCATTCTTAGTCCTGAGCACTCCCTACCCCAACGGCAAACCATCTCACTGGTAAACAGCCTTGCTGACAGATGTTCTTCTTTTTACCAAGGCGAAATTTTGCCTTCCTGTAACCTACCCTTTGGTCCTCATTTTGTCCTATGGAAATATAGTTTATGCTTATTTTCTTTTTCTCCTGACAGTCTTTCTAATATTTGGAAGTCACAGGTCTTTCTGACTGCTTCTTTCTTGCAGGTTAAACATCCATGTTCCTTTGACCATAGGCCAGGGTGCCAGTACTCCACCAAAAGCTAAGTAGATAAGACTCCAGGTAAAGTCTGATAAGCACACAGCGAAGTGGGGCTAATCCTGTCTATGATTAGGACACGAGCATTCTCCAAATACTACGACTGTATTGGTTCCCTTGGCATTTGTTCCATTGTTGATTTATTCTAAGCTTGTGGCTAATGAAAGCCCTGAGATATTTTCTAAAGTGAGCAGTTGTTGCTGAGCAAGGTGAACTCCCAATCAGTGTTACTGTTCATGAAATAAACTATTTTCCTAGGTATGATCCCATCAGGATCAGTATGAAATTGGTAGAAGGCAATTCTCATGATCTTTATGAAAATTACATATTCTCTTGGGATCATCTGGCACATGCAATCCAAGAAACAATTGGTTACTTACTCATTAGCATTCAAGCTAGCTGTGGCTCTGATGATCATGTAGCAGAGTGTGAGAGCACTGAGGAGGCCAAAACTGGCAATAATAAACCATTCTTCTGTTGACAAAGGAAAGGGAGGAAATCACTCTGGGGAGAAGGCTTATGTCAAATCGATGTCAACATTTCCCTCAAATGCAACGAAGCAGACGTCAACGGAGGTGTAAGCCAAGACTGGCCCAAGGAAGTGAAGCAGGAGGAGGTTTGCCAGAGAGCTACTCAGTGGAGAAGGTTAGTGGAAGTAGTGGTGAAAGCTGCAAGGAAAGCATGGCCCAAACATTTCTTCCAGTTAAAAGTCCTGAGGTTTGTGAGAAGTGTGGCCACCAAAAAGTATGTAGTAAAAAGATGTATATAAAATCGCACATGGACATAGGTTTTAAAAATTGTTAATTTAAATGACAGTAAAGTGGACTAGCCATACTTATAACCTTTCTTTCTTCATTTTGTCACTTCTGCATGGCTGTGTCCCTCATTCTTAAAGAAAGGCTTAGAAATATGGAGCAGTGGTTCCCAAAGATCTCGTGGGTACTCCAAGCAGTCTGTGGGCTGGCCTTCCATGGCATTCACATCTATATTCTTTTCGCTTATGAGTGGGTTTACTTATAGTCTTTATTTAAAAAGGACATCTTATTGGTGTCTCCTGCAAAGAAAAGAACTACCCTTCACAACCCCACTGCTGGGAAGTGGCACTGGCTGTTCTGGCTTTATTAAACAGAAGTAGAAAGGGTAGGTTATTCCAACTCTTGGCTCATCAAAGAGTTGAAAACCTCTGGTACACAGAACTCTAAAGGTTTTTATCTAGTTTCTCTCTAGATCCAGGAAATAGGTTAATATTTTCCCTTAAGTTTTCAAACTCTGTATCATCAAGGTAACATTCCAAAAACTGTACTTACTGAGAACCAGAAAAATAACCTGAGAACCAATCTGACTTCCTAAAAAGTCTTAACTATATTTCCTAAAATATAAACAAACTAGGGCTGGTTTAACAAAGTGTTACACAGTAAAGTTCCCTATACATCTGCAATAATGCAGAGAAGAAATTTATACTTGGAATGCCAAATGTTTATATGCGAAAGCTTTGTATAACATGGGCGTTTCTTAATCTGGTTTTCATGAATCCTACATCTATGCAAAACTGTGTGTGCCTAGGAATTTTTCTAGAAAAAGGTTATTATACTTTCACTGAATTTTAAAGGTTGTGATCTTCAAAAGGTTAAGAAGAACTGTTCTTCAGGATTCCAGGATGCTGAGTTGTTCTATGCGCATTTCTCTGCCCACCTTGGTTTACATTATTAAAATGCACAGCAAACTCTTTCATTTTAGATAACAGTGCAGCCACTGCTTCTTGGAATACAAATTCCTCATCAATAGAGTGAATTTACAAGGTTTTTATTTAAGTCAAAATAAACATTGAAGAACCCATGCAAAATCCACCATTTTTACCCACATATATTTTAAGTTAGAAAAAATATATACTGGCATTTAAAAAAAATTAAGAGATGGCTGATAATCAATTTCAAGAAGCTTAACATAGCATTCTTTATTTTTTTCTTCTTAGACTTTTATACATGATAAGCAGACTAACTTTTAGAACTTCAATTATGTCTATGTTTCCAATTTGAATATAGCATCCATACATGCATGGCATTTCAGTTATAAAAATTAGTAACCAAAAAGAAGTAAACACTGTCGTAATAATACCTGATGGGCCAGAGGTATTTTAGCACCAACCTACTGCAGCTGGGATCTCGGTCACCTCTGTTCTCCTCAGTGTGTAGTTAGCACAGTGCCTTGCAAACAGTGGATGCTGGTTGAACGCACTGTGGTTACTATGGCACTACAGAGCTTTGATGTTAAAGTAGAGGTAGCTTTGGTCTAATTTAACCGCATGAGTTTTATTTATTAACATGTACAAATTCTGCTGAAGGTGATTAATTTGATACATGAAGTAATATTTTTATCATCAAAACCTAAGATTTTGAAAGGATATTTCTATATAAAATATAATGGGATCAGTACTTTATGTAGTAGTAGGTGCTCAATAAATGTTGATCAATGAAGGACCTACCAAAAACTCATTAGTAAACAGACAACCTTTGTCTCCTTTATTACTACTAGATCAATTTTTAAAAATCTAGCCCATAAAACCTAAATGTCAAAGCAGGACAACATGAAATGCTGTTAAAACAAACCATTGGTAAATGGTAAGAAATCAGTCAAATTGTATCAAAGAATAGTTTTACTTATTTTATAACTGAATGAAGTCTCCTTGAGTTTAGAAAATGAGAAAATAAAACTTGGGAAATCATTTTCTAACAATAATTTTTGGTTAGTTAAGATCACGTATACTTCAATTGAATAGACCACACAAGTCTTACTATTTAAGGGAAAACTCTTTTTAACAGCTTTATCCATTTTACTGACTCCCAGAGTTGAGAGGAGTCCCATTAGGGTTAGGGCTCGAAGCTATAGGTAAGCAACAGATATACTGAAAAAGGCAGCACCAGGGTGATGATGAGGAAGATGGGGTGAAAGGTTGTTAGATGAAAGTAACACATAAAGAATGGATTGAAAACAGCTGGCTTGTTACGGGGTGAATGTCCACGAGGCCCACTTGCACGCCTGCCAGCCCACTCATACTTTGGCAAGGCCATCAAAACACTCAGAGCATTTTTTTTTCCTTCTCGTCAACAGTTCAACAATCATGACGTTCATAATTAGCCCAGAGCATATTTTAAAAGTAGATTACCTTTTGGGTCTTCTCACACTTCTTATACAATTATACCAAAGAGGTAAGTGCTAAGACACCAAATTTCATAAAAGTGTAAAATAAAGTGAGCAGCAGCTGGCCATCTCAACTGAATTTTTAGGTTCAAATTCTGGATTAGTTTTTTACTAGGTTGCCTGCAGCCTAGGTACTAGAGACCACTGGTGCTCACAGTGCTCACTGAGATGCTGCTGACGTCCTACCTTACATCCCTGTCTGCAATGCAATCGTTTCAAATCAGGCTTATAAACAGCTATTAAGACAAACCTCTGATCAGCTAGTCATCAAATGGCAACTATTCCTATTAACTACACACAAGTACACAAGCTTCTTACTATAAAGGAAGTTTTGTTATTCCAAATATCTGTTTTAACAAAAGTAACCATTACTTTCTCAGTTACAGACTAAGTCACTGTCCCTGGTGATTGCCTCAACTCTCCACCACACATCAAATACCAGCAGCAAATCTGTCCTGTGCCCTGGGCACAGGTCCCACTTACTTGTTACTGCGATGTTGATCTCTCCTGTTCTAGGAGTGAGATCCCCATCCTGAGGAAGAGGCGAGATCCCCGAAGTTCGAAGTGGCTCGAGGCCAAGGGAGTTGTCACTGGCGAGGTCACCTAGGGCTGATCTTCGGTTAACTGCTTGGGTTCTGGTGAGCCTTTCCATATCAAATGCTACGTTATCAGTACATGGCAAATTTGGCTGCAAAATATTTCCAGATTAAAAGTACTTGTAAGATTAACAAATCGTTTTATACAATTCTAAATGTTTGACATCCTGTTGCAAAGACTTTACCAAGTTTTTTCCAGGTGATTTCCTCTCATTTCTCTCCCCATCTACACCTTCCACTCTAATTCCAAGAATTTTTATTTAAAAGAAACAGATGATTTCTTCCACAAAATGGTACTAAGGAAAGCCAAAATCCATTGCAGAACTGAGAAAATTGAACACTTCATCTTTATAAAGTGACAACCTTTTGTGGACATGGCTCACAGGCAGAAGGATTATTATAAAGCTGACAAACAGTGCAGTGTATCACTGGCTCGTATGTTAATACAGGTAACATAAAATATCCTTTCACCCTATTAACTTCTCTGTAATACCCCCATCTATCTGCTAGTCAGTTTTTAAATATCTTCTATCTTTAAACATAAGTAAAGCATACAACCAAGAGCAGATCAACATTGAAAAGACTTTTGAACTCTAAGAAAACTATGTTTCAAAACCTAAGCATTGGGACTTCCCTGGGGCCACCGTGGTTAAGACTCTGCACTCCCAATGCAGGGGGCCTGGGTTCGATTCCTGGTATGGGAACTAGATCCCACATGCATGTCGCAACTAAGAGTTCGCATGCCACAACTAAGGAGCCCGCCTGTCACAACTAAGACCCAGTGCAACAACAACAACAAAAAAAACCTAAGCATCTAATGCTGAAGAAGAGGTACAGAGCTGCTGTGGGGTCAAAGCCTACCAACTAAAAAGTGGATGTGAAAGGCCAGGGATGCTGCTAGACAGTCTCAAGGACGGCCCTCACCAGAAGGAATTACCTAGGCCAGTGTCAGTGGTGAAGAGGTGAAGAAACTACAACATCACTGATGTGATCTCTGGAGATGGAGGATAAATGGGGCATCACTATCTAACTAGATTACATCTAAACTGTCATCTGATAACATATTTCAAATAGGACTACTTAGATCTGTAAAGCTAAAACAAGGAATTCATCTGTTGGGTCAAAATAAACTTTCCTCTCTATATGGAGATTATTCATTCACTCTTTTATGAGACCAGAAAGTATTTCACTTTCTTCTAAAAAGCAATAATCCTGGACATACACTTCTCTTAAGGAAGGAACTGCAGGAAGTCTCCAAGGTCCTCAGTTAGTCAGTGCTGACTCTCCTGGCCAGGGCTGAAGTGCCCTATGTGGCCGGCACCCAACCAAAACCCCTGCCCAGCTGTCAAAGGTCTGCCCAGGGCTGGCACTGCCCACCTTCACTGACTGCAATTACCATCGCCCAGGAGAGCAAAGCCAAATTTAAGAGGAAGGAACATAAGTGATGACATAGTTTTATACCATGCTGAATGCAGAAAAAATTACTATTGGACCAGAGTTAAAAGTCTACATTCTATTCCTTAAAAAAAAAAATATTGGAATAGAGGAAAATCACGTCCTTCTCTCTACCTCAGTTCTTCATCACACATCCACCACCCAACAGAAGCAGGCTGTAAAGTGGACTAGCACAGTTCTTTATCTGCTCTTCCAGAAGTTCCCTGAGGTGGGCTAGACTTTAAGTAATGTGGGAAAAAAGGCAGTGTTGGACTAACAGGATTATCTGGCAGAGAAAGCCAGTGTTTTCTTGTGAGACTTTTAACCATCCACTTGTGCTATGTTATGTTATGCTTAGAGATAACACTACACAAATGTATTAACAAAATAGGAAACATACCACAATTCCCAGGGCCTTCAAAATATTAAGTTTGCACATAGGACAGGTACAATGTTCACTAAGCCAGGGATCCACGCAGGATTTGTGGAAAACATGCCTATAAAAAAAATGGAGAATTATATCACAAATTATATACTAAAAAACTCCTAGGCCAAAATGTAAAGAAATGGAATTTTTAGTTAGTCTGTTTGGTACCAAGAGACAGATATTGGGGATGTATTAAAATTGAGCTGGCAATCTGAATCCAATCTTGTATGTTGATAGCTGAATGAGCTGGCAAGCTGAATCCAATCTTGTATGTTGATAGCACTGTATAATGAGTACTGATACGTAGTATTTGGCTGTTTGGTGTTTTTACTCCACCAAATTCCAAAAAAGATTTGAGGAAAAGTAGGAAATTTATTAACAATGAAGATAATGAATTATACGTTATAAATCAGTTGTTTTCAATAATATCTAAAGTAGAAATAGAATTTCAAGAAAATATTAACCAGAAGTTAAAATGAAGAGTTCTCTATATAATTAGTTTCATGGACCTCTGTTTAAATGTCATTTAAAATATTATTTAAAAAGACTTCTAAGCAACCCAGGTTAAATGTTTGTAAAGTTATAAACATTGGGTGGTTGGAAATATTTTTAGGGATGCTCTGTGCTTAAGGATCAGATAACATTTAGTAGCAATTTCCAGTTGAAATGTTGAAGGGAGAGAGAGGATGGGTGATTTTCTCTCTTATTCCAGAAAGCAGAAAGTCACATCCTTGTGACTGGAAATAAATCATGGACGGTTTTGCATTCTTGAAAAAGATGCCTGTGTCCTTTGGAAAGGAGAAAAGATTGTGAAGGAGCTGTTGACATCATTTCTCAAGCTCAAGTACCTCTCCATGGTAGCTCTGAGAACCTGAAATGAGGCCACACGGAAGCCCCAGAGTCCTGGCCAAGCAGAGGCAGGGGCAGGTGCCAGGACAGATGTTCCGGGCACCTTTGGAAGCACTATAGTCAGAGTGTTCAGATAAGCCAGAATAAATTTTGAGAAAGATATCAAATTGAACCATGGTTTGCCTTTTAAACTTTGTTAATGTATAATTTATATATAACTTATAAGCAGTTATATACACCTGTTTTAAAATGAAGTTTTGATTTTAAAAAGTAGGAGATCTAGAAAACTCATTTTTAAAATTGGGATTTGGAAGAAACATTCATGCTTACAGCTTCAACCCAAACAACCTAACATCACTTGGTAGCCTTGTACCCATTTCTTTGGGGTAAGAATAAAAATCTTGACAATTAAATATATTCATCTAGTCTGAAATTTACAGATAATGCAATGAACCAGAACCTCATCAGCCTTGGAGGCTTTTATTTAAAACTGAGGGTTTTTACTTAAGAGGTGAAAGTCATCAAACCATAGGCAAGACCTAAATTCATTCAGTATACACAATGCACTGTCACGTCTGTTTTCTGTTCCTTGCATCCAAGTATGAGTGTACTCCAAAAGGGAGATGAAGGCTCCTTACCACAGGGTTCCACCGAGGGCGTGTTCTCAGATGTGGGGTTTACTCCCCAGCAGCTGTGAACTGTGCCAGTGCTGGCTGTGGCCTAACAAAGACTAGAACAAGACCTCTTTTTGAAGATACATACCCTTTAGGTCTGACATAAATGACAGATTCTCCCCCTTGCAAGGGTGCATCTGCCTAATATCTGGCATACTTTTTGAAAGGCCTATGGACCACTGAGGGTTTGGTTAGTGTTGGGTGGCCGGGAAGGTTCTCTAAGCCAGTTCTATGTAGTGTGGACAATGGACTTTGGCCAGCTGGCAGGTGACAGAAGAGATAAGGTTTTGTGATCTCTGATGCAGCTGCTTTGGTGTGGAGCAGCTGACTTGAGCCGGCTGTTTGTGGGGACCTTGGTTTAAGCCAGCAGCGGTGGCCTGGCTTTCACCTTCCCACTCTTACCAGCGTTTTTGCTTTCCCCTTTTCTTATTGTCTGGTCTTTTCTATTACTGGTTATTCAGAAAGGAACAAAATGGTATAATCCTATATTTAATTTTTAAAGCTGCATAAGTTGAGTGTTCTCTATTTATCTGTTCCTTTAACCTTAGTTATAAATGGATTTCTCTTATGTTGGGGTTCTTAATTGTTTCCTTGTAGGTTTGCTGATCTAAAAGAAAGTATCTGGTCCCCTGCTGTGGGGCACTGTAATGAAGGAAAACAAAGACTAACTGGTTTTCTAGGGACAAGCTGAGAAAGCAAGCCTCCCCTCCTTAGCTAACTCAAAATCACAAAGAAATATTTTCTTTCATAAAAAAATAACTTTTCCTTTTGACTATCTGTTTACCCCATGGCTTTCCTACCCCCTGTCCCCAGCCCAGCCAGTGATCCGTCCCTCCCTCCCTCCCACACTCCCTCCTCCATCTGTGCTGTCTTTCCAGGTTCCCAACAGTCCAGCTCCTGCACCTGGCCCAGAGACCATCAGTCCGATTCCCACAGCACATCTCCCTCTTCTGAAAACAAAACCCGACAATGTCTGTCTTCACCTACTGGCCCTTCTGACACATGCCTATCACTCTGCTTCAGGTCACTGACAGAACTGTGGTGAAGAGCTGCCCTGTACTCATTGCTTCTTTGTCACCCATCCTTTTTACCTCTTGCTTCTATCTTCTCAGGTCTACTGTTTTACCAAACTCCACATGGCCTTCCCTTCCTCCTAGGGAAAGTTCTGCTACTACAACACTCTGAGCCTTGACAAACTGCCCTTTCTGACTCCCAGCTGTCTCATCTGAACACTGCAGGTGTGGGTCGCAGTGGGGAAGGTTGCCTGCCATCTATCTTGTGAAGCTGTTTGGAGCAGTAAGTGAAAAACTTAGAAAAGGCACCAAGGACATGCAGATGAAAGGTGTCATTAAACATACATTCAGGCAAAGTAATGTCAACATTTCACATGATATCCTGATACGTGGTCAGAACACTTGAGTGTGCCTCAGGTCCCAGCATGGCCAGCACCAGAGTGACCTCTTACAAGCTTGCAGACATACCACAAGCATGCACAGACACCTCAGAGGGCGGCAGCTGGGGCCAGCCAGATCTTGAAAAGAAGCCCCCTTCTCATTTTTATAGAAGACTTGAATAATAAAAATGCACATAAAAGCAGAAAAGGGCCCAACATATTTAGGGCTGAGTGGTGTACAGGAATGGAAAGCAGGTGATGTGCTGAGGAACAGTGAAACGTGAAAAGGATAAGCGTATCAGAGCTTCAACAAAAGTCCTTTATTCCTATTAGAAATACTTTGGGATACAGAATGTGAAGTGTATAGAACATAAAAGGAACCAAACCAATAATACTGAAATACGATGCTTTCCCACTCTCCCACTTCCCACGTACACCATAAGCTAGAGTGATCAGAACAACGGCTGGGGGTGGGGTGAGGAGTCTACACTGAGGGTGAGTTGTTTTCACAGTTCTGCAGCCTCTTGGTGCCGTGCAAGAACCTGGCAAATATAAAAGGATCCAGGATTATTAAAGGTCAGAGGAAAGAACTCTTTTCCCTGAACTGGGACTGGCAGCAGACAATGTTGAAACAGGCCCTCCCTCTGAGGAGGGGGCATCACGGTAATGCCTCTGCCAGCAGCCAGATGACTGACCCATCTTAGCTCCCGAAGTGGCATCTTAGACATACGGTTATCTAAGCTGCAGAACTCTACTTCTGAAAAGTATTTTTAACCACTAAACATTTTGTGGCTGACCTTTAAATAAAAGAGGCCT
Source organism: Aethalodelphis obliquidens (assembly GCF_003676395.1). Classification (NCBI taxonomy): domain Eukaryota; kingdom Metazoa; phylum Chordata; class Mammalia; order Artiodactyla; family Delphinidae; genus Aethalodelphis; species Aethalodelphis obliquidens. Next base: position 695,525 of record NW_020838046.1, on the reverse strand, counting down.
AAATAAAGTGCCAGTTTTCCAGTTTCTAAAATGTGTTGGCTAACATCCAAAGGATGATCAACTGTAATCAACTGCCACAAGTATGAGGTCCCAAAGCAATGCCAACTGCCATCTGTCCACAGTAAATTAACATGACAGAAGGTAAAAAGTAAAGGTCATGCAACAAAAAGCCAGCAATCCATGAGAGGTTTGCTATCTACAGAAAGTCTTAGTTCAGTCTCGAGATAGGCTTGTTAAAAGGAAGGACAGACAAAGGCATCTGAGCTTTTCTTCTCCCCTTACTCAGGGGAAGAAGGGACAGTGAGTGCAGATGCTTTCCAGAGTCTGGCTGTAAAGGGGAGAAGCTGTAGAGTGGTACAGCTTTGGAGATGGGTTTGAAAGAGAATTATAAAAACTGGATAGAAAATGCTTGAGCATGATGAAATGCTGGTGGGTAGAGACAGAAACAACAAAAACTGGAGGGAGCAGATAGTCAATACAGCAAGGTCCCCAAGGAAGGGAAGGTGTTGGCACACAGAGGCCTAGGTTGAAAGAGCACATTAGAACCAAGGAGGCTGTCCTCTCCATCCTAATGGGAGGGAAGGCTGCAAGGGTGGGTGTGGAGGCAGGTACGCATGAAGGCTTGGGGACAGCAGGCTGGGAGAATTTCGGCTGTCTAACAGCCATTATTTTCTGTGAGATTTATGGTGAAGTTACCTGATGAGAGTGAGGAATAAAGGGATGAGTTAGGGTGCTTAAGGAGAATGAATACACCTGGATGTGCTGCTTGAGGAGTAGGGAGAAATGACCAGGGAAAGAGAGGGGCTCTGGGCAGTGCCCCCGGCCCAGCTGGAGGGCTGGTTGGAGCCCCACGGGAGGCAGGGAGGTAGCAGAGCTGTCTGGCAACCAGAGCTAAAGGAAGACATAGCAGAGTCACACCTCGGCTCAGTTTTAAAGACCTATAGACAAAAGAGGAAGGGCAGGGTATCTCAGGCAGAGGGAAAAAAGCAAGTAGCGGCACTAGAGTTAATTCAAAGGTACTTGAGAGGAATCCACTGGAAAACAGAGGCTTGGAGAAGATAAAGATGAGTAAAGATTAGTAAAGTAAAGATGAATATTTGTGTTGAGCCATCCTCTAGGTCAGTGGTTCTCAACCGGAGACATCTGTGGTTGTCAGAACTGTGTGCAGGGGGTGCTATTGGCGCCTAGTGAGTGGAGCCAAAGATACGGCTAAATAACCCACAATGCACAGGCAGCACCCCAACCTGCCCAACAAAGAATTATCTGGTCCCAAATGTCCACAGTGCCCAGGTGGAGAGACCCTGCTCTAGGTCAAAAGTTGTCAACTTGGGTCATACAAAATGTTGCTTGATGTGCAAAGTTAGTCTTTACTGCACCTGAGAATCATGCTGTTGTCACCATTTCAGTTAGGTGAAATGTTTTGCTGAGGAGGCTGTGCAACACAGAGAAAGCTACAACCTGCTTCAAAGCAAAAGGGGAAGTCAGGGCAGTGGGCATGTATAGTCTAGACAAGGATCAAAGGACAACCAAGTGAGCAGTGACCTAATTACAGGTGCACAGAAATGCTGTTAAGTTTGCCAAATTCTCATACTGGAAAGCAGACCACAAACACAAAGGTTGAGACCCCTCCTCTGGTGGAAGGTGCAGCCATAGAAATGGCTGAGATCAAGCAAAGCTCTAGACTTCAATAGATGGTATGGAGAGATTGGGAAGATGGCAGAAGAGTAAGACGGGGAGATCACCTTCCTCCCCACAAATACACCAGAAATACATCTACACGTGGAACAACTCCTACAGAACACCCACTGAACACTGGCAGAAGACCTCAGACCTCCCAAAAGGCAAGAAACTCCCCACGTACCTGGGTAGGGCAAAAAAAAAATAATAAACAGAGACAAAAGAATAGGGACAGGACCTGCACCAGTGGGAGGGAGCTGTGAAGGAGGAAAAGTTTCCATACACTAGGAAGCCCCTTTGCGGGCGGAGACTGCGGGTGGCGGAGGCGGGGAGCTTCGGTGCCGCGGAAGAGAGCACAGCAACAGGGGTGCGGAGGGCAAAGCGGTGAGATTCCCTCACAGAGGATCGGTGCCGACCAGCACTCACCAGCTCGAGAGGCTTGTCTGCTCACCCGCCGGGGCGGGCGGGGCTGGGAGCTGAGGCTGGGCTTTGGTCGGAGCGCAGGGAGAGCGTGAACACAGCCCGCAGGGGGTTAGTGCACCATGGTTAGCCGGGAAGGAGTCCGGGGAAAAGTCTGCACCTGCCGAAGAGGCAAGAGACTTTTTCTTCCCTCTTTGTTTCCTGGTGCGCGAGGAGAGGGGATTAAGAGCGCTGCTTAAAGGAGCTCCAGAGACGGGCACGAGCCACGGCTAACAGCGCGGACCCCAGAGACGGGCATGAGACGCTAAGGCTGCTGCTGCCGCCACCAAGAAGCCTGTGTGTGAGCACAGGTCACTATCCACACCTCCCTTCTGGGGAGCCTGTGCAGCCCGCCACTGCCAGGGTCCCGGGATCCAGGGACAACTTCCCCGGGATAATGCACGGCGTGCCTCAGGCTGGTGCAATGTTCCGGCGGCCTCTGCCGCGGCAGGCTCGCCCCGCATCCGCACCCCTCCCTCCCCCTGGCCTGAGTGAGCCAGAGCCCCCGAAGCAGCTGCTCCTTTAACCCCGTCCTGTCTGAGCGGAGAACAGATGCCCTCCGGCGACCTACACGCAGAGGCAGGGCCAAATCCAAAGCTGAGCCCCGGGAGCTGTGAGAACAAAGAAGAGAAAGGGAAATCTCTCCCAGCAGCCTCAGAAGCAGCGGATTAAAGCTCCACAATCAACTTGATGTACCCTGCATCTGTGGAATACATGAATAGACAATGAATCGTCCCAAATTGAGGAGGTGGACTTTGAGAGCAAGATTTACTATTTTTTCCCCTTTTCCTCTTTTTGTGAGTATGTGTATGCTTCCATGTGAGAATTTGTCTGTATAGCTTTGCTGTCACCATTTGTCCTAGGGTTCTATCTGTCCGCTTTTTTCTTAAAAAAATTTTTTTCTTAATAATTATTTTTTATTTTAATAACGTTATTTTATTTTATTGTACTTGATTTTATTTTATCCTCTTTCCTCTTTCTTTCTTTTCCTTCTTTCTTCCTTCCTTCCCTGCTTCCTTCCTTCCGTCCTTTCTTTCCTCTTTCTTTCTTCCTTTCTTCCTTTCTCTCTCCCTCCCTCTCTCCCTTTCTACTTTTTCTCCCTTTTATTCTGAGCCGTGTGGATGAAAGGCTCTTGGTGCTGCAGCCAGGAGTCAGTGCTGTGCCTCTGAGGTGGGAGAGCCAACTTCAGGACACTGGTCCACAAGAGACCTCCCAGCTCCACATAATATCAAACGGCAAAAATCTCCCAGAGATCTCCATCTCAACACCAGCACCCAGCTTCACTCAACGACCAGCAAGCTACAGTGCTGGACACACTATGCCAAGCAACTAGCAAGACAGGAACACAACCCCACCCATTAGCAGAGAGGCTGCCTAAAATCATAATAAGTTCACAGACACCCCAAAACACACCACCAGACGTGGACCTGCCCATCAGAAAGACAAGATCCAGCCTCATCCACCAGAACACAGGCACTAGTCCCCTCCACCAGGAAGCCTATACAACCGTCTGAAACAACTTTAGCCACTGGGGACAGACACCAAAAACAACGGGAACTACGAACCTGCAGCCTGCAAAAAGGAGACCCCAAACACAGTAAGATAAGCAAATTGAGAAGACAGAAAAACACACAGCAGATGAAGGAGCAAGATAAAAACCCACCAGACCTAACAAATGAAGAGGAAATAGGCAGTCTACCTGAAAAAGAATTCAGAATGATGATAGTAAAGATGATACAAAATTGTGGAAATAGAATAGAGAAAATGCAAGAAACATTTAACAAGGACCTAGAAGAACTAAAGGTGAAACAAGCGACGATGAACAACACAATAAATGAAATTAAAAATACTCTAGATGGGATCAATAGCAGAATAACTGAGGCAGAAGAAAGGATAAGTGACCTGGAAGATAAAATAGTGGAAATAACTACTGCAGAGCAGAATAAAGAAAAAAGAATGAAAAGAACTTAAGGACAGTCTCAGAGACCTCTGGGACAACATTAAATGCACCAACATTCAAATTATAGGGGTTCCAGAAGAAGAAGAGAAAAAGAAAGGGACTGAGAAAATATTTGAAGAGATTATAGTTGAAAACTTCCCTAATATGGGAAAGGAAATAGTTAATCAAGTCCAGGAAGCACAGAGAGTCCCATACAGGATAAATCCAAGGAGAAACACGCCAAGACACATATTAATCAAACTGTCAAAAATTAAATACAAAGAAAACATATTAAAAGCAGCAAGGGTAAAACAACAAATAACACACAAGGGAATCCCCATAAGGTTAACAGCTAATCTTTCAGCAGAAACTCTGCAAGCCAGACGGGACTGGCAGGACATATTTAAAGTGATGAAGGAGAAAAACCTACAACCAAGATTACTCTACCCCGCAAGGATCTCATTCAGATTCGATGGAGAAATTAAAATCTTTACAGACAAGCAAAAGCTGAGAGAGTTCAGCACCACCAACCAGCTTTACAACAAATGCAAAAGGACCTTCTCTAGGCAAGAAACACAAGAGAAGGAAAAGACCTACAATAACAAACCCAAAACAATTAAGAAGATGGGAATAGGAAAATACATATTGATAATTACCTTAAATGTAAATGGATTAAATGCTCCCACCAAAAGACACAGACTGGCTGAATGGATACAAAAGCAAGACCCATATATATGCTGTCTACAAGAGACCCACTTCAGACTCAGAGACACACACAGACTGAAAGTGAGGGGATGGAAAAAGATATTCCATGCAAATGGAAACCAAAAGAAAGCTGGAGTAGCAATTCTCATATCAGACAAAATAGACTTTGAAATAAAGACTATCAGAAGAGACAAAGAAGGACACTACATAATGATCAAGGGATCAATCCAAGAAGATGATATAACAATTGTAAATATTTATGCACCCAACATAGGAGCACCTCATTACATAAGGCAAATACTAACAGCCAGAAAAAGGGAAATCGAGAGTAACACATTCATAGTAGGGGACTCTAACACCCCACTTTCACCAATGGACAGTTCATCCAAAATGAAAATAAATAAGGAAACACAAGCTTTAAACGATACATTAAACAAGATGGACTTAATTGATATTTATAGGACATTCCATCCAAAAACAACAGAATACACATTTTTCTCAAGTGCTCATGGAACATTCTCCAGGATAGATCGTATCTTAGGTCACAAATCAAGCCTTGGTAAATTTAAGAAAATTGAAATTGTATCAAGTATCTTTTCCGACCACAACGCTATGAGACTAGATATCAATTACAGGAAAAGATCTGTAAAAAATACAAACACATGGAGGCTAAACAATACATGACTTAATAACGAAGTGATCACTGAAGAAATAAAAGAGGAAATCAAAAAATACCTAGAAACAAATGACAATGGAGACACGACGACCCAAAACCTATGGGATGCAGCAAAAGCAGTTCTAAGAGGGAAGTTTATAGCAATACAATCCTACCTTAAGAAACAGGAAACATCTCAAATAAACAAGCTAACCTTGCACCTAAACCAATTAGAGAAAGAAGAACCAAAAAACCCCCAAAGTTAGCAGAAGGAAAGAAATCATACAGATCAGATCAGAAATAAATGAAAAAGAAATGAAGGAAACAATAGCAAAGATCAATAAAACTAAAAGCTGGTTCTTTGAGAAGATAAACAAAATTGATAAACCATTAGCCAGACTCATCAAAAAAAAAGGGAGTAGACTCAAATCAACAGAATTAGAAATGAAAAAGGAGAAGTAACAACTGACACTGCAGAAATACAAAAGATCATGAGAGATTACTACAAGCAACTCTATGCCAATAAAATGGACAACCTGGAAGAAATGGACAAATGCTTAGAAAAGCACAACCTGCCAAGACTGAATCAAGAAGAAATAGAAAATATGAACAGACCAATCACAAGCACTGAAATTGAAACTGTGATTAAAAATCTTCCAACAAACAAAAGCCCAGGACCAGATGGCTTCACAGGCGAATTCTATCAAACATTTAGAGAAGAGCTAACACCTATCCTTCTCAAACTCTTCCAAAATATAGCAGAGGGAGAAACACTCCCAAACTCATTCTATGAGGCCACCATCACCCTGATACCAAAACCAGACAAGGATGTCATAAAGAAAGAAAACTACAGGCCCATATCACTGATGAACATAGATGCAAAATTCCTCAATAAAATACTAGCCAACAGAATCCAGTAGCACATTAAAAGGATCATACACCGTGATCAAGTGGGGTTTATTCTAGGAATGCAAGGATTCTTCAACATATGCAAATTAATCAACGTGATACACCATATTAACAAACTGAAGGAGAAAAACCATATGGTCATCTCAATAGATGCAGAGAAAGCTTTTGACAAAATTCAACACCCATTTATGATAAAAATCCTGCAGAAAGTAGGCATAGAGGGAACTTTCCTCAACATAATAAAGGACATATATGACAAACCCACAGCCAACATCTTCCTCAATGGTGAAAAACTGAAAGCATTTCCACTAAGATCAGGAACAAGACAAGGTTGCCCACTCTCACCACTCTTATTCAACATAGTTTTGGAAGTTTTAGCCACAGCAATCAGAGAAGAAAAGGAAATAAAAGGAATCCAAATCGGAAAAGAAGAAGTAAAGCTGTCACTGTTTGCAGATGACATGATACTTTACATAGAGAATCCTAAAGATGCCACCAGAAAACTACTAGAGCTAATCAATGAATTTGGTAAAGTAGCAGGATACAAAATTAATGCACAGAAATCTCTAGCATTCCTATACACTAATGATGAAAAATCTGAAAGTGAAATCAAGAAAACACTCCCATTTACCGTTGCAACAAAAAGAATAAAATATCTAGGAATAAACCTACCTAAGGAGACAAAAGACCTGTATGCAGAAAACTATAAGACACTGATGAAAGAAATTAAAGATGATACAAATAGATGGAGAGACATACCATGTTCTTGGATTGGAAGAATCAACATTGTGAAAATGACTCTACTACCCAAAGCAATCTACAGATTCAATGCAATCCCTATCAAACTACCACTGGCATTTTTCACAAAACTAGAACAAAAAATTTCACAATTTGTATAGAAACACAAAAGACCCCGAATAGCCAAAGCAATCTTGAGAACGAAAAATGGAGCTGGAGGAATCAGGCTTCCTGACTTCAGACTATACTACAAAGCTACAGTATGGTGCTGGCACAAAAACAGAAATATAGATCAATGGAACAGGATAGAAAGCCCAGAGATAAACCCACGCACATATGGTCACCTTATCTTTGATAAAGGAGGCAGGAATGTACAGTGGAGAAAGGACAGCCTCTTCAATAAGTGGTGCTGGGAAAACTGGACAGGTACATGTAAAAGTATGAGATTAGATCACTCCTTAACACCATACACAAAAATAAGCTCAAAATGGATTAAAGACCTAAATGTAAGGCCAGACACTATCAAACTCTTAGAGGAAAACATAGGCAGAACACTCTATGACATAAATCACAGCAAGATCCTTTTTGACCCACCTCCCAGAGAAATGGAAATAAAAACAAAAATAAACAAATGGGACCTAATGAAACTTCAAAGCTTTTGCACAGCAAAGGAAACCATAAACAAGACCAAAAGACAAACCTCAGAATGGGAGAAAATATTTGCAAATGAAGCAACTGACAAAGGGTTAATCTCCAAAATTTACAAGCAGCTCATGCAGCTCAATAACAAAAAAACAAACAACCCAATCCAAAAATGGGCAGAAGACCTAAATAGATGTTTCTCCAAAGAAGATATACAGACTGCCAACAAACACATGAAAGAATGCTCAACATCATTAATCATTAGAGAAATGCAAATCAAAACTTCAATGAGATATCATCTCACACCAGTCAGAATGGCCATCATCAAAAAATCTAGAAACAATAAATGCTGGAGAGGGTGTGGAGAAAAGGGAACACTCTTGCACTGTGGTGGGAATGTGAATTGGTACAGCCACTATGGAGAACAGTATGGAGGTTCCTTAAAAATCTACAAATGGAACTACCATATGACCCAGCAATCCCACTACTGGGCATATACCCTGAGAAAACCATAATTCAAAAAGAGTCATGTACCAAAATGTTCATTGCAGCTCTACTTACAATAGCCCAGAGATGGAAACAACCTAAGTGTCCATCATCGGATGAATGGATAAAGAAGATGTGGCACATATATACAATGGAATATTACTCAGCCATAAAAAGAAACGAAATTGAGCTATTTGCAATGAGGTGGATGGACTTAGAGTCTGTCATACAGAGTGAAGTAAGTTCGAAAGAGAAAGACAAATACCGTATGCTAACACATATATATGGAATATAAGAAAAAAAAATGTCATGAAGAACCTAGGGGTAAGACAGGAATAAAGACACAGACCTACTAGAGAATGGACTTGAGGATATGGGGAGGGGGAAGGGTAAGCTGTGACAAAGCGAGAGAGAGGCATGGACATATATACACTACCAAACGTAAAATAGATAGCTAGTGGGAAGCAGCCACATAGCACAGGGAGATCAGCTCGGTGCTTTGTGACCACCTAGAGGGGTGGGATAGGGAGGGTGGGAGGGAGGGAGACGCAAGAGGGAAGAGAGATGGGAACATATGTATATGTATAACTGATTCACTTTGTTATAAAGCAGAAACTAGCACAACACTGTAAAGCAATTATACTACAATAAAGATGTAAAAAAAAAATAGATGGTATGGTCTTGCAGCATCAGAGTCACCCAGGTACTTAATAAAAACAAACATGCCCGGGTCTCCCCTCAGGATTTGTTTCTGAAAGCTCCCCACTGATTCTGATTTTTGGAAGAAAAAAAGAGAAATAAGAATGAAACTCTTGAAAAAGCCAATGCTTGAGGGACAGAGAGAAAATGGAGCAAACTTCCCAGCATAATCTATTTTCAGCTGAGGCTCCCCTGAGGAAAACAGTGTCACCTTATTAATAACCATCAGTGGTTTTGGAAGCTTTCGTTCTTAGGTCTCAGATGGTCCCAAGGGCCCCTGGACTGAGATACGAAGCCAGAGAATTTTGAAAGACTCGGCTTCTTCCTGGCTACTCCAGTGTCAAAAGAAATCTGTGCAGGTAAAAACAATTTTTAAAAGCAAGTAAGAGCTGATTATGCTTTATAATGTATCATACTAATCTTTCCCCTGATCTGCATAGTTGACCTTTGAACAACCTAGGGGTGGGGTGGGGTTAGAGGTGTTGATGCCCCCATGCAGCTGATAATCCACATATAACTTTACAGTCAGCCCTCCGTATCCGCAGTTCTGCACATTCAACCAATTGCTGATCATGTAGTACTGCAGTATTTACTACTGAAATAGGTGGACCGGTGCAGTTCACACCCGAGTTGTACAGGGTCAACTGTATTTGTATGTGTATTTCCTTTAGCCTCATGTTTTTATACTGGAAAAACTGTAATTACACAGTTTAATTTTCTATAGCACAGGTTAAATTTAGTTTTACAGATTTCCCTTTATATGTAAACTAAATGATTTGACTTCCTGAATCTTCGTTTTCTGTTTCAGTATATGGAATTATTCTTAAGTTTTGATTAAAAAAACCCAGATCTTTCTAGGCTCAAAATATATAACTTTGTGAATAAGTAAACTAACACCAGTAGCCTCATGGAGACAACTACTACTAATTATTCTATTCATTCACATGTTCCATATAATTAGAAGGTAGGAGTTATGTGGATGTCTTTTAAAAGAGAAGGGAGAAGGAAAAGTCTTTTGATTTTAGGCTCCTCAGTAGGTGACCTCATATTTTTCCAGTCAATGCTCAGAATTGTGTATCTTAGTGTCTCATACTCCCTAGCTTGGCATAGCACCATGGTAGAAATCCACACACTCTTTTTAGGGCACCAGAGTATAGGTGAACATCCTCCTTTTGGAGGGAGGCATGTGGCCCTACATAAAGAGCAGAAATAATACAGAGGCACACCTTTATATTGGCTCTGCCATTTCTGACTTGTGTGACCCTGGCAGCTCTACTATTGACTTTGCCATCCCTTACTGGACAATGGGGAGAGAGTAGATGTAAACTGCACAGAGCAGAGTACCTGACGTGGGGCAGGCACACAGCACATACCAGTCCTCCCCACTTTACACAGCCAAGGCTCAAAAAAAGATTTAATCCAAGTCCTAGAGTTCTGGTACCCAGCACCAAGTGAACACTGCTGAGGCTTTATCAGAGAGCCTAGTGATGTACTCTGATTTAAGAAGGAGAGGAACAGTGGCTAGTTCTGAAAACCACAGAAGTTACAGAAATAAAAATTCTTGACCTTAATGTTTTTAGGCTACTAATGTGCCTCCACACAACCTGTGGAGGTTGTGCCCCTGTGTTTCTCATAACTAGAAAAGGCTTTGCAATCAGTTCTTGCTGAGGCACATGGCTCACCACTATGTGCAGTGTGCAGCTGGGCCTCTGCCTACCAGAAAAGCCGTGGGTAAGGTGGCTCTCAAAAGCAAGTGGATACCCACTCTGAAAGGGAGATGTACAAATCACATTAGTATCATTCTATTCTTTTTTTTATTTTTTTGTGGTACGTGGGCCTCTCACCGCCGCGGCCTCTCCCGTTGCGGAGCACAGGCTCCAGACACACAGGCCCAGTGGCCATGGCCCACGGGCCCAGCCACTCTGCGGCATGTGGGATCCTCCCAGACCGGGGCACGAACCCGTGTCCCCTCCATCGCAGGCTGACTCTCAACCACTGTGCCACCAGGGAAGCCCAGTATCATTCTATTTTAAACGAAGAAATTTGACATACTTGCAGGGGAGAATCCGGACAACATCATTCTGTTTATAGCTTTCTATGCAGACTGCACAATGATCAAAGTCTGGGTCTGTTTCCTGAAATGAAAAGCACAGCAATGAAAGTTATACGCTAAAGCTATAAGTACCTAAATGGAGGAGATACGATCCAGCTAAGATTTTTCCTGTGGCAACTGTGGTAAACAGGTGATTATAAAGTGAAAGGTTATAAAAAAAAAAAATGTAACGTTTCCATTTGCTTAACTGTATTGACCCAAATTGTAACTAAGCCAGTCTATTTTGTTTTTAAACTATGGTGTAACAATTAATACTAATTCTTTTTGTGAAACGTCTTAGAAATCAGAATACTAATTTTTTTTTAAGATTCAAATCAGCTATCACCTTGGACCATCTAGTGCTGCATCACTATACTGGTCTGAGTAGGTTTTCCTCATCAGGACGCTCATCTGACCACACAGTTAAGTACAGGCAGAAAAGATGGTTGAGCCCCCTAAAGACTCACCCCAAGGATAGGAGCTGTGCATCTGGTCATAGATTTGGGGTAGAGAACAGTCATGGACTCAACTCTATACTAGGTCTTTATCAAGCGTCAGGAAGAGTCAGCCAGGTTTTTGGTCACCCAGGGTAATTGATCTCCTTCCTCCTCTGGATTGGGGAAGGGTTCCCCTGCCTTGTCATTAAACAGAGCACTACCAGGAAAGGCAACACTATTTGCTGTGTCACTGCCACTTGGACTGAAACTCAGTAGGGTAACTCTTGACAGGTCTAGGAGGTACAAACTTTAAAAAAGTGTTGGTTTTAATAAGGAAAGATGGTTTTGTATTAGCATGGGGGGACAAAGTAGGATGGGTAGGTTGGGTGAGCTCCAGGGAAGTTCAAATTAATGTGGCAGCTGAAGGCTACCAGGTCAAAAAAGCATTTATATTGGTGACCACTCCTCTGGGGTTAAAGTACAGCTGTTGTGATGCTGCTTATATTTTCTGCAAGTGTTTTTACTTTTTTCTTTCTTTAGTATACCATGAAGTTCATTGAAAATGTTTCTATCTTCTGGAGCTGTGTCAAGGAAAACTAGATGTGGGGTGTCAAGGCAGTGGGAATAAAAATGAGTAAAGTCAAGAAAGTGGTAAAACTTAAGAGGATGGAGAATCACCTGTAATTATCCTTCCAGAGCTCTCTGGTAAAAAATTAGAGTTGGTTTTGGGGCAGAAGACAGGTTTGGTTTTATAACTTCAGAGATGCAATTTCTTCATTCTAGATAACCTTAAATATATTGAACACAGGGTCTCACATTAAGTTGCTGTTTTGTCCATAGAGAGCAGAAACAGGGCTCTACCTAATTCTGAGATCTGACTGAAGAATTAGGGTCAGGAATCTCAGCCATAGATGGCCTCTATCACTACCTCTCTGAGTCATTTCCCCTAAGCCACTAGATCCAACCCTAACAAACTGTGCCCTTCTTTCAAACTGCTTAGCCCACTGTACAGAAAGCACCTTGTTAACCAACACTCCCTTGAATGTGGGTCTCTAGTTCTCCAGCTAACTGGTGAAGAACCAAAACACAGAAGAGAGACGCAAAGTCGCATGAAGCACAGGAAGAGAATGCACATTCCTGGCTACTTAGAGTTCTTCCCCCAAATATGCTAGGTTTTAGCAGAAGAAAACCGTTGAACACCACAGCTAGGGAAACTGTAAGTAGTCCGGTGATGCTAATTATGACAGGGGCATTTAAAATCCAGGAAAATTAGAGAACTGTATGGAGGGTCTCTGAATGACAGGCATACTAAAAATAAGATTTCAAAGAGAAGCTACTTTAGATAGTATGCTTGGAGAAAAAGAATAATCTAACAAAGGAGACACAAATGGTTAGGGTATACTCCCGCCCACCAAATCAAAAGCAAAATACTTTACTGTTTTTATAGTGTTAAAGTGATTTCATTACTGTACCTTATCACCCTTTTTCACTGTTCTGGTTGTTAATTTGCTGATGGCTTTCTTGGCTGCATCTCCAAGACGACGCTATGAAAATTGCAAAGAAAAACAGACATTAAGTGCAAGATCTCTGGATGTTCTTTTTTTTTTTCTGATATTTCAGCTAGCTTTATTTTATTAAAATTTTTAATTGAGGTATAATTGAGATACACATTATATTAGTTTCAGGTGTACAACATGATTTGATAGTTGTATGTTTTGAAATGATCACAATAAGTCTAGTTAACATCTATCACCATACAGAATGTTTTTCTTCTTGTGATGAGAACTTTTAAGATGCACTCTAGATGATGTTCTTTATTTTAAAATAATTAAATGTATAAAGTCCCTATTATCCTACATTACTTTCCATGTCATATTGTATGAGAGGATTCTAAAAAAATAATTTAAAAAAGAGAAAAACTGGCAGTTTTCCCCACAGATTTAGCATTCTGGTAAATAAGTGTATATAGTAAAAAAGCCAGGTGTCATAATCACCATTGCATTTTGCATCTAACAAATGTGAAATATTACAGCATTATCAACATCTAGTTCTTGTACATGTCAGAGCTACTGCCACTGTTCTAATAGCTTTCCTGTTCTGCTCCAAGGATGACCCTTATTAGATATATAAGCTCTGTCTTTGTGAAAAGACACCTCTAAAGCTCCTTAAAATTGCTTATCATATCACTGTGGGAGAAGGGATACAATCATGAGCTCTACTTCTGACTCTGCCACTGCTATGCTCCGTGATCTTAGGAAGGTGCATTTACCTTTCCAAGCTTGAGTTTTTCTCATTTATCTAAGAAGGTTAAGTCAGAAAATCTCTAAGGCTGAATTTATCCAGCATTTTGCAGACATTGCCAACACTGTTAGACACCAAGTACCCAAAGATGAAAAGACAGTGTACCCCTAACCTTGAAAAGCTAACTGAATTGGAAAGCAGACCAGTAAACACATTTTCATCAAGTGCTGTATGACGGAGCATGCCCAGGTGGTGTGGCAGCACAAAGAAGGCAAAATAATGCAGGTGGGGTGGGATAGAGCAGCAGAGGACTGCCAGGGAAGGCTTTGAGAAAATGATGCCTGAGCTAAGACTTGGAAAAGTGAGTAGGAAGGAGTTAGATAAGGAGAGCATTGTGATAGGAAGGGGGATTCTGGACAAAGGAATAGTCCACTAAAGACAAACAGGTGTGAAGCACAGGTATGTGAAGGAAATTACAGTTCGATATAACTATAACTAGGGTAAGCATATATTACTCAAATTAGAATATTTTGAGAGTCAGAGGGCCCTGTTAATAATTACACTGGGACAACGGGCGCAAACCAAGACTGTTCCAGGCACACTGGGACAGATTGTCACCCTGCATATAACCAGATCCTAAACTGTGGTGCGAGGCAGATGGTGAGGCTGAAGGGGTATGGTGGGAGCTAAAACAAAGGAGACCTTGGATTCTACACTGAGGATAAGACAAAAACAACATAAAATTTTAGGAGGAATTTTAAAGTACACAAAAGAAACCGGAATTTAATGGACCTTTAATGTATTTATCATTGACTTTCAATTATCAGTATTTACCTATATTCTTCATCTATTCCCCCCCCTTTATTATGCTAGAGGATTTCAAAGCACATCACAAGCACTGTAGGCTTTCACCCATAAAGTCACCCCAAGTGAACTATGTCTAACAGATATGGGCTTTTGTTTGGTGCCACTGTCTTATCTAACAAAACTAACAATAATTAATAAACATAATCTAACACTCAGACTATTTCCCCAGCTGCCTCCAGAATGCTTGAATCAAGATACAAAGTCCAAACATTGCATTTGGTTGCTATGTGTCTCAAGTCTCTTTTAATCTGAGTCCCCTCTATCACATACATGCATGTATACATATACATGCATACATACATAAATATTTTTAAAATAGCCTTATGGAGATATAACTGACTTAAACTGCATAAAGTGTACAATTTGATGTTTTACCTTGACTATGAAACCATCACAACAATCAACATAGTCTATCATCCTCCCCAAATTTCCTTGTGCCTCTTCTTAATCCCTTCTTCCTGCCACCTTTTCACTTCATCCTCCATGAACTACTTTCTGCTACTATAGTTTGTATTTTTGAGAGTCTTATATAAATGGAATGACAGTATGTTCTATTTTGTGCACGCTTTCTTTCACTCAGCATAATTATCTTGAGATTAATCCATGTTGTTGCATGCATCAATAGTTCATTTCTTATGCTATGTAGTATCCCATTGTATAGACATAACACAACTTATTTATCCTTTTCCCTGTTGATGGGACATTTGTATTGTTTTCCAGTTCTGGCTGCAATGAATAAAGCTAAAAACAGCAGTCTTTACTTTTCAAACAGCGTACATGTCTTTGTAAGGATTTATACTTTCCTTGTGCTGGGGTAAATAGCTATGAAGTAGGGAAGACTGGCTAATATGGTAGGCGTGTGTGACTTTTTAAGAGACTGCCAAAGTGTTTGTTAAAGTGAGTGTACCATTTTACATTTCCACCAGCAGTGTATGAAAATCCCAGTTCCTCCAAATCCTCACCAACACTTGGTATGCCCAGTCTTTTTCATTTGATTGTAACCATTCTAATAGGTGTGCAGTGGTATCTCATTGTGGTTTTAATTTGTATTTCTATAATGACTGATGATGTTAAGCATCTTTTCATGTACTCATTTGCCATCTGCATATCTTCTCTGGGGAAGTGTCTGCTAGAATCTTTGGCCCATTTTTCTAGAGTTGTTATTATTGACTTGAGAGTATTTTACATATTCTAGAAGTCCAGTGTGCTATCCATTGTGCTACAGAGCCACCTAGAGAGTAGTTTACATACTCGAGATATAATTCATTTTGCATATATTTTCTCTCATTCTGGCAGAAGTTTTTAATTTTGATGAAGTCAGTTTATCAATGTTTCATTTGTTGATTGTGCTCTGGTATTGTATCTAAGTAATCTTTGCCTTATCTCAAGGTTACAAGAGTTCTCCCTATTTTCTTTTCTAGAAGTTATATGTAGGCCTTTATATGTAGGCCTCTGATCCATTTGAGTTACTTTTGCATATGGTTCAAGGTATGGATCAAAGTTTTTTTTTTCATATGACACACAATTGTCCCAGCACCATTTGTTGAAAAGGCTGTCCTTCCTCCACTGAATTGCCTTTGTACGTTTGGCAAAAATCTGTTGCCCATATATGTGTTGATCTATGGCTGAACGCTATTTTGTACCATGTATCTATTTGTCTATCATTAAGCAAATACCACACTGTCATGATTTCTGTTGCTTCGTAACAAATCTGAAATCAACTCCAATTTTTTTCTCCTTTTCCAATGTCTTTTTGGTTGTTCTTGATCCTCTGCATTCCCATATTAATTTTAGGTCCATCTTGTCAATTTCTATTAAAAACAAAAGCCTCCTGGGATCTACACTGGGATTGCACTGAATATATAGAACAATTGGGAGACAAATGACATCTTAACAATATTGAGTGGTTCCCCGAACACTGTATATCTCTCCATTTATTTAGTTTTTATTTTTCTCAACAATATTTTATAGATTTCACTGTATAGATCTTATATATCTTTTGTGAGATCTCTAAGAATTTCCTGTTTATGTTATTTCCTGTTTGATGCTAATGAAAATGGTATTTAAAATATTCAATTCCCATTCATTTCTTGTATAGAAATAAAATTCATTAATGTATAATGATCTTGGGACTTCCCTGGTGGCACAGTGGTTAAGACTCTGAGCTCCCAATGCAGGGGGCCCAGGTTTGATCCCTGGTCAGGGAACTAGATCCCACATGCATGCTGCAACTAAGAGTTCACATGCCACAACTAAGGAGCCCACATGCCACAACTAAGGAGCCAGCAAGCTGCAACTAAGGAATCCGTGAGCCACAGCTAAGGAGCCCACCAGCCGCAACTAAGACCTGGTGCAACCAAATAAATAAATAAAAAAATATATTAAAAAAATAGTTATAAAAATGTATAATGATCTTATATCTTGCAACCTTGTTAAACCCATTTGTTACTTCTAGTAGCTTTTTAATAAATGCCGTCAAATTTTCTTCATAGACAATAACGTCATCTGCAAATGACAGTTTTACTTCTTCATTTCTAATATGGGTACCTTTTATTTTTCTTTTTCCTTATTGTGCTGGCTAGAACCTCCAGTATAATGTGGAAACAAAAGTCATAAGAGCACACATCAGTCTCGTTTCTAATCTTAGGAAAAACCATTTAGTCTTCCCCTTTAAATATGATGGTAGCTGTCAGTTTTTCATAGATGCCCCTCTTCAGTTTAAGGAAGTTACATTTTATGCCTACTTTGCTAAGAGATTTCTAAAATGTAATTCAACCCTTACTGTAAAAAAAATAAAACAGAAAAAAATAAAAACAATGGAAATAATGCACAAGATGATCATAAAAACACATTAGTGAGCCACAAGTACTAGAAAGAAGCGGAAAAGGCAGCAGGATGGTTCTTTTGCAGCCTCTGTCACCAAAGGACAGAGTCACACAATGTCCATACTAGTCTTCAAAAAATGAGAGAAAGCCTCATATGATGAAAGAGGGGTTTTAACAGTACCTCTTTAAGAAGTCAAGTTCTTGTAATCCAAATGGGTTTGGACCCAATGGCCTACTGACCTTTGACGTTTACCAACAAAGTTTGTGTACGGCCAGATCTGACACCTTTCACTTGATTTTTTTTTTTTTTTTTGCGGTACGCGGGCCTCTCACTGTTGTGGCCTCTCCCGTTGCGGAGCACAGGCTCCGGACGTGCAGGCTCAGCGGCCATGGCTCACGGGCCCAGCCGCTCCGTGGCATGTGGGATCTTCCCAGACCGGGGCACGAACCCATGTCCCCTGCATCGGCAGGCGGACTCTCAACCACTGCGCCACCAGGGAAGCCCTTTCACTTGATTTTAATGGCAAATCTGTGCCTGTGGTCTTGGCCTCACTGTTCACCAAGGTACTGGCTGTACCTACAAGAGCTCGTGAAATACCATAGGTGCTCAAAAATCCGTGAAGTGAACAGCTGTCTGCTCAAAACCATTTTTTAAAAAGTTTGTTGGGAGACTAAAAAGGATAAAGGATGGTAGGTCATGTGTAAAAAGGATGGAGGCTTCCCAAATTCCACGGGGATGGAAATGGGGGTAATCAAGGATTAGAAATCATTCCCTTGGTGGAGATGCAATGAATGGACCCTGAGGTCAGTTCTGGGAGAAAAAAAAAAACTCACCTAAATTTCTAAGAGACACACAAAGCATGTTCCCTGATTCTCTTTACTGTCTGGCCATGGAGGGAAGGTTGTAATACTGATCTCTAATTCTGCTTTACGGTCTAATGTGGACCTCTTACATCGGTTGAGGGCACTTGCTGGTGCTATCCTCATCCCTGTCCCTGAGTACAGGGGAGGAGACAACTGTGAGAAGGTATCATGGGCAATGAAGTAGGGGAGGCAAATGGGATTGGTGGGTTTTCAGGAGGTTCGTGGGAGATGGCTTGGAAGGGCTTCTCAGTTTTGAGATGGGCTCACAATGCTGCCCCATTGCTTCTTAGTTGGGCATATCCTCCTCCTTCTGCTCCTTCTATCCAAGTCAAAGTCCTCGAGCTCCTGCAAAACCTCATCCATGAAGTGTACAGGGTGTTCTAAGACACAGCCAACTGAACTGCATCATTGGAAAGCTTTTCACTGTTGGTACCATCAGCGGTTGAGACAAAGTATGGGAGCAGGGAGAACTGGGCAAAACTGAAGATTTTGGGGGTCACCTTTATGTCTGCAACAATTTTTTTGGCCACCAGATGCACAGGATCTCTGGCCTGAACTCCCAAAGCCCCATTTCCCAAGGTGCTCAGGTTCTTGTAGGTGACTTTCCTCTGACATCAAACAGCACGATGTAGGTGTGGGCCTTGCAGTAGGAGGCATGTGTGCTCTGGAACTGCTCCTGGCTTGCTGTGTCCAAAAAGTCCACAAAGATGAGACCAGTAAGATACTGTCCACCATGGCCATGTGCTTATACAGGGTCAGGGTGTATGTGGACAGCTGCTGTGGCTGAAATCCATCTATGATAAATCTCTCCATAAATTTGGGCTTGCCCATGGTGCTGTCCCACTGGCAGATGATCTTCATGTTGTCATCAGCATTGTATTTCTCTTGGTTCAGCTCACAGGGTTTGGCTCTGTCCTGGGCCATTGGCTCCTGGCTATAGAGGGGCCCAGCCCAGGGGAAGGGACTCTTGTCACTGTCAGCCTGTCATTCCAGGAACCAGGCCCTCCGTCTGGCTCAGGGCCCAAGGAAGGCCTCAGAGAGGTGGTTCCCACATGCTGAGCCTGCCATTGGGGAGGCTTTGTCCTCTTGGATAGTCTTGGGTGAGGGCTGGAGACCAGGGATACTGCAGGTTGGCCAACCCTTGGCCAGCTGACCCCTAGGCCCTGTACACTGCCGTCCCTGGACCCTATATCATCCCAGACACCCTGCTAAAAGTTTTTAATCAGGAATATATGCTGGATTTTGGTAAATGTTTTTTTCCTGCAGCTGTTGAGATCATATGGTTTTCCTTTTTTTGGTCTGTTAATATAGAAAATTATATTAATTTTTTTTTTTTTTTTTTTTTTTTTTTGTGGTAAGCGGGCCTCTCACTGTTGTGGCCTCTCCCATTGCGGAGCACAGACTCCTGACACGCAGGTTCAGCACCCATGGCTCATGGGCCCAGCTGCTCCGCGGCATGTGGGATCTTCCCGGACCAGGGCACGGACCCGTGTCCCCTGCATCGGCAGGCGGACTCTCAACCACTGCACCACCAGGGAAGCCCTGATTAATTTTTTGAATGTTAAATCAACCTGCATTCTTGGGATAAATGCCACCTGGTCATGATGAACTATCTTTTTTATATATTGTTAGATATGATTTGGTAAAATTTGTTTAGAATTTTAAAATCTATGTTCAAGAGGGATTCTGTAGTTTTCTGTTTTGTAATGTTTTTGTCTGGTTTTGGTACCAGGATGATGCTGGCTTCATAGAATGAAATGGGAAGTATTCCTATCTTTTCAGTTTTCTGGAGTTGGCATAGAATTGTTATTATTTCTTCCTTAAGTTTTTGTAGAACTCACCAGAAACCATCTGTACCTGGAGTTTTCTTTTTTCGGATAGTTTTAAATGCAATTTCCTTAATAGATATAGGGCTATTTAATTTATCTATTCACCTTGAGTGAGCTTTGGTCATTAGTATGGAATGACCACACTAATGGAATTCATCCATTTCATAGAAGTTGTCAAATTTATTGGCATAAACTTGTTCACAAGATTTCCTTACTATCTCTATAATCTGCAGCGATGTCATCCCATTTTTGATATTGCTAATTTGTGCCTTCTCTTTTTCTCCTGATCAGTTTGGCCAGAGGCTTATCAATTTTATTGACTTTCTCAAGGAACTAATTCTTTGAGTAATTTTCTCTGTTTTTCTGTTTTCTAGTTCACCAACTGCTGCTCTGATCTTTCTTATTACCTTTCTTCTGTCTACTTTTGGTTTAATTTGCTCTTCTTTCTCCAATTTCTTAAGGTGTAAGCTGAGAGTATTAATTCCAGACATTCTTCTCTAATATAGAAATTGCTTTAGTGGCACATTCAAAATTTTGATATATTGTTTTCATTTTCATTCAGTTCAAATGATCTTCTAATTTCCCTTTTGATTTCTTCTTTATCTCATGGGTTATTTAGAAGTTCGTTTCCACATATTTGGGGGTTTTCCAGAGATTTTTCTGTTACTGATTTCTAATTTAACTCCAGTAGGTCAGAGAACATATTTTGTGTGACTTGAATCCTCTTAAAATTTTGAGACTTGTTTTATGGCCCAGAGAGCATTTCCAAAGAATGTATGTTCTGCTTTTGTTAGAGGGAGTGTTCTGTAAACATCAATCAGGTAAAGTTAGTTGATTATGCTGTTCAAGTCTTTTACGTACTCAATGATTTTCTGTCTCCTTATTCTTTCAATTGAGAGAGGGGTAATGAAATCAGACTATAATTGCAGGTTTGTCTATTTCTCACTGCAGGTCTATCAGTTTTCACTTCATTTTTTTTTTAGCTTTGTTATTACCTGCATAAGTGTTTAAGTGTATCCCTGGCAACAGGTTTGCTCTGAAATCTCCTGATATTAATTAGCCTCTTCAACTTTATTTTGATTTGTGTTGGTTTTGTGTAGCCTTCTTCACCCTTTTAACCTATTTATATTTTTATATTTAAAGTAGGTTTCTTACAAGCAGCATATGGTTGGGTCTTCCTTTTTTAATCCAATCTGCTAACCTCTGCTTTTAACTGCGTGTTTAGAGGGTATACTTTAATGTGGCTATGATATGATTATGTTTATGTATATCATTTTGGTATTTGTTATCTATTTGTCCCATCTGTTCTTTATTCCCTTTTCCTGCTTTTTTTCTGTTTTGTTTAGGATTGAGTTTTTTGTTTTGTTTTGTCTTGTCTTTTTACAATTTCATTTGTCTCCGTTGGATTTAGCTATAACTCTTTGTAGTGTTACTTTAGTGGTTACTTTAGGTTTTAAGTATGCATCTTTAACTTATCACAGTCTAATTTCAGGTGATTATACTACTTTACATATAGTGTAAGAGCCTTACGACAGTATTCTTTCATTTCATCCCTCTCAGCTTTTGTGCTGTTGTCACCCATTTTACTTATATAACTCCACTATATATTATCACATTTCTTTATACAAATATCTTACAAATTAAAAAATCTTTTAATTGTGGTAAAAACATGTAACATAAAATTTACTATCTTACCCATCTCTAAGTGTACACTTTGGTAATGTTATGTACATTCACATTTTTATGCATCAAATCTCCCAAACTCTTTTGTCTTGCAAAACTGAAACTCTATATATCCATTAAACATTCCCTCCTTCCACCCCCACCCCGAGTCTCTGGCAACCACCATTTTACTTTCTGTCTTTGAATTTGATTACTCTAGGTACCTCATGTAAGAGGAATCATACAGTATTTGTCTTTTTATGACTGGTTTGTTTCACTTGCCATAGTGTCCTCAAGGTTCCTCCACAATGTAGCATGTGTCAGAATTTTCTTCCTTTTTAAGGCTGAATAATAATGAGGCTTAATAATATTTAAGGCTGAGTGATATTGTATGTATACACTACATTTCCTTTATACATTCATCTATTGATGTACACCCAAGTTGCTTCCACTTTTGGCTATTGTGAATAATGCTGCTATTGAACATGGGTATAAAATAATCTCATTGAGATCCTGCTTTCAATTCTTTTGGTATATACCCAGAAGTGAAATTGCCAGGTCGTATGGTATTTCTATGTTTAATATTTTGAGGAATTGCTATACTGTCTTCCACAGTGGCCTCACCATTTTGCAATGCCTAAGGGTTCTAGTTTCTCCTCATCCAAGAAATATTTATTTTGTTTTTTAAAAAATATTAGCTCTAATGATTGTGAAGTGATATTTCATTGTGGTTTTGATTTGCATTTCCCTAATGATTAGTATGTTGAACATCTTTTCATGTGGTTATTGGCCATTTGTATATCTCTCTTTTTTGGGTTGCTTTGGGTCTTAGTTGTGGCACGTGGGATCCTCGAAGCGGCATGTGGGATCTTTTGTTGAGGCACACGGACTTCTCTAGTTGTGGTGCGCGGGCTTAGGTGCCCAGCGGCATGTGGGATCTTAGTTCCCCGACCAGAGATTGAACACACATCCCCTGCATTGGAAGGCAATTCTTAACCACTGGACCACCAGGAAGTCCCTGTATATCTCTTTTTGAGAAATGTCTTTTTAAGTCTTTTGCATATTTAAAAAACCAGGTTTGCCTGTTTTGTTGAATTGTGGGAGTTCTTTATATATTCTGGATATTAACCCTTGCCAGATACACAATTTGCCAATACTGTCTCCTATTCTGTGGGTTGCCTCTTCATTCTAATTTACTGTGTCCTTTGCTACACAGACATTTAAAATTTTGATACAGTCCAATTTATCTATAATTTTTATTACTTGTACGTTTAGTGTCATATCTAAGAAGTCACTGCTAAATCCAATGTTATGAAGCATTTCCCTTATATTGTTGTATAGTTTTAGCTCTTATGCTAAGGTCTCTGACCCATTTCAAGTTAATTTTTGTACATAGTGTAAGGTAATGGTCCAACTTCATTTTTTTGCATGTGGATATCCAGTTTTCCCAGCATCATTTGTTGAAAAGACTGTCTGTTCCTCACTGAATGGTCCTGGCACCTTATCAAAAATCATTTGAACATATATGTGAGGGTTTATTTCTGGGCTCTCAATTCTATTCCACTGGTCTGTCTGTATGCCAGAACCACACTGTTTTGATTACTGTAGCTTTGTACTAAGTTCTGAAATCCAGAAGTTTGAGACCTCCAACTTTGTTCTTCTTTTTCAAGGTTGTTTTGACTATTTGGACCCCTTGAGATTCAATATGAATTTTAGGATAGGATTTTCTATCTTTGCAAAAAAGCAATTGGGATTTTGATAGGGATTGCACTGAATCTGGGTACTATTGTCATCTTTACGATATTAAGTCTTCTAATCCATGAACATAGTATGACTTTCCAATTATTTGCATCTTTAATTTCTTTCAGCAACGTTTTGTAGTTTTCAGTGTATAAGTCTTTTACCTCCTTGGTTAAGTTTATTCTTAAATATTTTACTCTTTTTGATGCTATTGTAAATGCATATTGTTTCCTTAATTTCCTTTTTGTTCAGTGTTAGTATACAGGATATATTTTGAAGGTAGATCTGAGAGGACTGATAGATTAAGTGTGGAATATGGGAGAAAGAAAGGGGTCAAAGATGATGCTGAGCAGCTTAGAGACATAAGGAAGATTCAGGAAGAGCAGATTTGGAAGGGGAAATCAAAAGTTCAGTTTTGGGTGTATGAAGTTTGAGGAAGTATCCCGAGAACTAAGAAGTGACTACTGGAGATGGCAAGTAGAGGTCACGGTGGCCTCGACAATAATCGTTCAGTGGAAGGACAGGAAGAAAAGCCTGATGCAATGGCCTTCAACTGGCACAAGGTGGTGGTGTCAGTGTACCTTTTAAAATCTTACCAAATTTCCTCATAAAAATGCACAGAGAAACTTTGAGAGTAAAAGTAAAAGCCCACAAACATCTTTAACAAAACCAGGTGAAAGGGTATCTCACAAACCCCAGACTACAAACCCCAGTACCTACAAGTAGGTGGGGTCAAACCACAAACTACAGCATTATTCTACAGATACACAATCAGCAGCTGTGCTGAAGTAGTGGAGGGAAGAGAAAACGGGTTCTGACAGTCCTGAGTGCTTGATCCATCCATTATGAAGCTCCCATCAGTCTTTCATCTGATTTTAGCATCCACAGATGAGCACTATAAATCCATCATTTCATTGAGGGTAATGAAATGGTGATTTTCTAATTCTATAATTCATTTGTTAGTTGGAATTCTTCTATAAGGAAGTTTCCCTCATCAACTAGCTGGTTACTATGCAATACAATTTGTACAGAAAAAATAGATGAGTCAGTTTTTAAAAACTGATTTTCAGAATAACAAATTGGTTCTCTAACAACCTGCAGTTTCAATCAACTGCAATATTTATTCCCTGAATGCTCAGTCTCATATTTGACTGATATAGGGAGCTCCTTTAAGATGGCACCCAGGTCATTTTGATACCACCACAGTAGTCTTCAATAGCTTCCTTGCTAATTGGTACAATATTCATCTTATAAATTTGCTTCCCTAAACCTAAAAAAAGCCTTTTCTCCAAGGATGCCTGGGTGGTTTTTTTTTGAGTGGGAAATGGTATTTGAAAATAACCCTAGAGCAGTCTGAGGGTGGAATGGGGTGGGAATGGAGATTCATTATTTTATTAAGAATATAAAATAATTTTCTAATTCTGTCATTCCTTCTGCATTTATTTGGCTGCATTGGGTCTTTGTTGCTGCACACAGGCTTTCTCTAGTTGTGGCGAGCAGGGGCTACTCTTTGTTGCAGTGCGTGGGCTTCTCATTGCAGTGGCTTCTCTTGTGGCAGAGCATGAGCTCTAGGCACGTGGGCTTCAGTAATTGAAGCATGCGGGCTCAGTAGTTGTGGCTTGCGGGTTCTAGGGCACGCAGGCTTTGGTAGTTTTGATACGTGGGCTCAGTAGTTGTGGCTCACGGGCTCTAGAGCACAGGCTCAGTAGTTGTGGTGCACAGGCTTAGCTGCTCCGCGGCATGTGGGATCTTCCCGGACCAGGGATAGAACACCCCCTGCACTGGCAGGTGGATCCTTAATCACTGTGCCACCAGGGAAGTCCCCTTCTACATTTATTAGTTGGAATTCTTCTATAAAGAGAGGTATTCATTGTTACTGGGTTGTCATTGCCATGGACAGAGGAGCTCTGTATTCTTTAGTAAAAGGAAAATAAACCAGGAGTCCATACTGACATTTTCAATTCAATAAGATTAAAGGATTATTATAATATTTCTGTATTTTAAATATTTATTCTCTTACTCTGATTCTTGCCTTCTAATATCATCAACATAATTACTTATTTGCTTTATTCTACAATCTACATATAATAGTTTCAAAATAACAATACTACCAACAATAAGGCTATTAAATGCAGCTTAGACTTTTTTCTTTTTGCCAATAGAGTAATTTTTTTAATATAGTCTCACATGACATCATATTTGAATTTTATTGCCCTTTTACCAGAAATATAAAGAAAAAATTATGTGGAAGAAAAAAATGTAATTAGAAACAATAAGTTAACCAAAAGAAATACCCAAGTAAGGAACAGTAAAATTGCATTTAAGAAAATTCAATAGATATCCATTAAGATTTTTCTATCACTGACACAAAATATGAATTTGATTTTTTAACACCATTTAAACCATTTCTTCACCAAAAATACAAATATAAAACAAAAAGGCCAGTTTAACATTCTAGCTCTCAAAAATGAAATCTTAATTGGTGTTGCACTCCCATTTAGCTCACATACTCTGTACATCACTATTTAGTGATGGTTCTGTTTTCAAAAGAAAAATTAGACAAAATAACTATTTTTCAAAAGAGGTCAGTTGTCAATATTCTTTTTAATGATAAAATATATACTCTTTAAAATAAAA
Source organism: Aethalodelphis obliquidens (assembly GCF_003676395.1). Classification (NCBI taxonomy): domain Eukaryota; kingdom Metazoa; phylum Chordata; class Mammalia; order Artiodactyla; family Delphinidae; genus Aethalodelphis; species Aethalodelphis obliquidens. The sequence continues at coordinate 669,422 of NW_020838046.1, read as the reverse complement.
TAAGCTTAGAGACAAAGAAATGAATTTCAGTGACTATCAGTATATTCCTAAGAAACAAAAGCTGATGTTTTATTCCAATTCCTATGGTAAACTGAGTTATTATGATAATATATAATATCAAGAAAAGAAAAGCTTTTGATACCTCAGAACTGCAACATAAAAAGAATTTAATTTGGGAAGTTAAATTCAGGATTAAAGGATAATAAACTTCTTCTTGGAACTTTTCATCTTAGTCATCTGATCTTTAATACAGATCCTCACACAAGAGATGATTCAGTCTTATACTGTGGGTTGCTTAATTTTTTTGCCCACAATACCAAACTTTTTTTAATCCAAGGAAACGTACCATTATTTTAAGACATATTATTATTTTTATATATTTTAGAAAGATAAAGACACTGCTAATTAATATTTGATTATATACTTTCTTATTCTTTATAATTTCTATTTTACACACAGAGAAAAAAATTTAGACTCCACCCCCACCCCCCTGCCGCTTTCCCCCCTTGGTGTCCATACGTTTGTTCTCTACATCTGTGTCTCAATTTCTGCTGTGAAAACTGGTTCATCTGTTCCATTTTTTAGGTTCCACATATATGTGTTAATATACGATATTTGTTTTTCTCCTTCTGACTTACTTCACTCTGTACGACAGTCTCTAGATCCATCCACATCTCAACAAATCACCCAATTTTGTTCCCTTTTACATATGTACCACATCTTTATCCATTCGTCTGTCGATGGGCATTTAGGTTGCTTCCATGACCTGGCTATTGTAAAGAGTGCTGCAATGAACATTGGGGTGCATGGATCTTTTTGAATTATGGTTTTCTCTGGGTATATGCCCAGTAGTGGGATTGCTGGATCATATGGTAATTCTATTTTTAGTTTTTTAAGGAACCTCCTTACTGTTCTCCATAGTGGCTGTATCAATTTACATTCCCACCAACAGTGCAAGAGGGTTCCCTTTTCTCCCCACCCTGTCCCAGCATTTGTTGTTTGTAGATTTTCTGATGATGCTCATTCTAACTGATGTGAGGTGATACCTCATTGTAGTTTTGATTTGCATTTCTCTAATAATTAGTGATGTTGAGAAGCTTTTCATGTGCTTCTTGGCCATCTGTATGTCTTCTTTGGAGAAATGTCTATTTAGGTCTTCTGCCCATTTTTTGATTGGGTTGTTAGTTTTTTTAATATTGAGCTGAATGAAATGTTTATATATTTTGAAGATTAATCCTTTGTTGATTCATTTGCAAATATTTTCTCCCATTCTGAGAGTTATCTTTTTGTCTTGTTTATGGTTTCCTTTGCTGTGGAAAAGCTTTGAAGTTTCACTAGGTCCCATTTGTTTATTTTTGTTTTTATTTCCATTACTCTAGGAGGTGGATCAAACAAGATCTTCCTGGGCTTCCCTGGTGGTGCAGTGGTTGGGAGTCTGCCTGCCAATGCAGGGGACACGGGTTCGTGCCCCGGTCCGGGAAGATCCCACATGCCGCGGAGCGGCTAGGCCCGTATGTCACGGCCGCTGAGCCTGCAGGTCCAAAGCCTGTGCTCCGCAACGGGAGAGGCCACAACAGTGAGAGGCCCGCATACCGCAAAAAAAAGATCTTGCTGTGATTTACGTCAAAGAGTGTTTGTTCTTCCTATGTTCTCCTCTAAGAGGTTTTTTTTTTTTTTTTTTTTTTTTGCGCTATGCGGGCTTCTCACTGTTGTGGCCTCTCCCATTGCGGAGCACAGGCTCCAGACGCGCAGGCTCAGTGGCCATGGCTCACGGGCCCAGCCACTCCGCGGCATGTGGGATCTTCCTGGACCAGGGCACAAACCCGTGTCCCCTGCATTGGCAGGCGGACTCTCAACCACTGCGCCACCAGGGAAGCCCTCTAAGAGTTTTATAGTGTCCGGTTTTACATGTAGGTCTTGAATCCACTTTGAGTTTATTTTTGTGTATGGTGTTAGGGAGTGTTCTAATTTCATTCTTTTACATGTAGCTGTCCAGTTTCCCCAGCACCACTTACTGAGGAGACTGTCTTTTCTCCATTGTATATCCTTGCCTCCTTTGTCATAGATTAGTTGACCATAGGTGTGTGGGTTTATCTTTGGGCTTTCTATCTTGTTCCATTGATTTATGTTTCTGTTATTGTGCCAGTACCATATTGTCTTGATTACTGTAGCTTTGTAGTATAGTCTGAAGTCAGGGAGTCTGATTCCTCCAGCTCCGTTTTTTTCCCTCAAGAATGCTTGGCTATTCGTGGTCTTTTGTGTCTCCAAACAAATTTTAAGATTTTTTGTTCTAGTTCAGTAAAAAATGCCATTGGTAATTTGATAGGGATTGCATTGAAACTGTAGATTGCTTTGAGTAGTATAGTCATTTTCACAATATTGATTCTTCCAATCCAAGAACATGGTATATCTCTCCATCTGCTGGTATCATCTTTAATTTCTCTCATCAGTGTCTTATAATTTTCTGCATACAGGTCTTTTGTCTCCCTAGATAGGTTGATTCCTAGGTATTTTATTCTTTTGCTGCAATGGTAAATGGGAGTGTTTTTTTAATTTCTCTTTCAGATTTTTCATCATTAGTGTATAGGAATGCAAGAGATTTCTGTGCATTAATTTTGTATCCTGCAACTTTACCAAATTCACTGATTAGCTCTAGTAGTTTTCTGGTGGTATCTTTAGGATTCTCTATGTATAGTATCATGTCATCTGCAAACAGTGACAGTTTTGCTTCTTCTTTTCCGATTTGGATTCCTTTTATTTCCTTTTCTTCTCTGATTGCCGTGGCTAGGACTTCCAAAACTATATTGATTAATAGTGGTGAGAGTGGACATCCTCGTCTTGTTCCTGATCTTAGAGGAAATGCTTTCAGCTTTTCACCATTGAGAATGATGTTTGCTGTGGGTTTGTCGTATATGGCCTTTATTATGTTGAGGTAGGTTCCCTCTATGCCCACCTTATGGAGAGTTTTTATCATAAATGGGTGTTGAATTTTGTCAAAAGCTTTTTCTGCATCTATTGAGATGATCATATGGTTTTTCTTCTTCAATTTGTTAATATGGCATATCACATTGATTGATTTGTGTATATTGAAGAATCCTTGCATCCCTGGGATAAATCCCACTTGACCATGGTGTATGACCCTTTTAATGTGTTGTTGGATTCTGTTCGCTAGTATTTTGTTGAGGATTTTTGCATCTATATTCATGAGTGATATTGGTAATTTTCTTTTTTTGTAGTATCTTTGTCAGGTTTTGGTTATCAGGGTGATGGTGGCCTCATAGAATGAGTTTGGGAGTGTTCCTTCCTCTGCAAATTTTTGCAAGAGTTTGAGAAGGATCAGTGTTAGTTCTTCTCTAAATGTTTGATAGAATTCACCTGTGAAGCCATCCGGTCCTGGACTTTTGTTTGTTGGAAGATTTTTACTCAGTTTCAATTTCATTACTTGTGATTGGTCTGTTCATAATTTCTGCTTCTTCCTGGTTCAGTTTTGGAAGGTTATACCTTTCTAAGAATTTAAGAAGAATTTCTTAAATTTAAGAATTTCTAAGAATTTAGAAGAAATTCTAAGAATTTCTTCCAGGTTGTCCATTTTATTGGCATAGAGATGCTTGTAGTAGTCTCTTAGGATGCTTTGTATTTTTGCGGTGTCTGTTGTAACTTCTCCTTTTTCATTTCTAATTTTATTGATTCCAGTCCTCTCCCTTTCTTGATGAGTCTGGCTAATGGTTTATCAATTTTGTTTATCTTTTCAAAGAACCAGCTTTTAGTTTTATTGATCTTTGCTATTGTTTTCTTTGCTTCTGTTTCATTTATTTCTGGTCTGATATTGATGATTTCTTTCTTTCTGCTAACTTTGGGTTTTGTTTGTTCTTCTTTCTCTAGTTTCTTTAGGTGTAACATTAGGTTGTTTGAGATTTTTCTTGTTTCTTGAGGTAGGCTTGTATAGCTGTAAGCTTCCCTCTTAGAACTGCTTTTGCTGCATCTCATAGGTTTTGGATTGACATTTGTCTCCAGGTATTTTTTGACTTCCTCTTTGATTTCTTCAGTGATCTCTTGGTTATTTAGTAATGTGTTGTTTAGCCTCCATGTGTTGGTATTTTTTATGTTTTTTTCCCCTGTAATTCATTTCTAATCTCACAGCGTTGTGGTCAGAAAAGATGCTTGATATGATTTCAATTTTCTTAACCTTACTAAGGCTTGATTTGTGACCCAAGATGTGATCTATCCTGGAGAATATTCTGTGCACACTTGAGAAGAAAGTGTAATCTGCTGTTTTTGGATGGGATGTCCTATAAATATCAATTAAATCTCTCTGGTCTATTGTGTCATTTAAAGCTTGTGTTTCCTTATTTTCTGTTTGGATGATCTGTCCATTGGTGTAAGTGAGGTGTTAAAGTCCCCCACTATTATTGTGTTACTGTCGATTTCCTGTTTTATAGCTGTTAGCCTTATGTATTGAGGTGCTCCTATGTTGGGTGCATATATATTTATAATTGTTATATCTTCTTCTTGGATTGATCCCTTTATCATATTATGTAGTGTCCTTCCTTGTCTCTTGTAAGATTCTTTATTTTAAAGTCTATTTTATCTGATATGAGTATTGCTACTCCAATTTTCTTTTGATTTCCATTTACATGGAATATCTTTTTCCATCCCCTCACTTTCAGTCTGTATGTGTCCCTAGGTCTGAAGTGGATCTCTTGTAGACAGCATATACATGGGTCTTGTTTTTGTATCCATTCAGCAAGCCTGTGTCTTTTGGTTGGAGCATTTAATCCATTCACGTTTAAGGTAATTATCGATATGTGTGTTCCTATGACCATTTTCTTAATTGTTTTGGGTTTGTTTTTGTAGGTCCTTTTCTCCTCTTGTGCTTCTCACTTAGAGAAGTTCCTTTAGCATCTGTTGTAGAGTTGGTTTGGTGGTGCTGAATTCTCTTAGCTTTTGCTTATCTGTAAAGCTTTTGATTTCTCCATTGAATCTGAATGAGATCCTTGCTGGGTAGGGTAATCTTGGTTGTAGGTTCTTCCCTTCATCACTTTAAGTATATCATGCCACCCCCTTCTGGCTTGTACAGTTTCTGCTAAGAAATCAGCTGTTAACCTTATGGGAGTTCCCTTGTATGTTATTTGTCATTTTTCCCTTGCTGCTTTCAATAATTTTCCCTTGTATGTTATTTGTCGTTTTTTCCTTGTTGCTTTTAATAAATTTTTCTTTGTCTTTAATTTTTGCCCATTTGATTACTATGTGTCTTGGCATGTTTCTCCTTGGGTTTATCCTGTATGGGACTCTCTGTGCTTACTGGACTTGGGTGGGTATTTCCTTTCCCATGTTAGGGAAGTTTTCTACTATAATCCCTTCAAATATTTTTTCAGGTCCTTTCTCTCTCTCTTCTCCTTCTGGGACCTCTATAATGCAAATGTTGTTGTGTTTATTGTTGTCCCAGAGGTCTCTTAGGCTGTTTTCATTTCTTTTCATTCTTTCTTCTTTATTCTGTTCTGCAGCAGTGAATTCCACCATTCCGTTTTCCAGGTCACTTATCTATTCTTCTGCCTCAGTTTTTCTGCTATTGATTCCTTGTAGTGTAGTTTTCATTTCTGTTATTGTATTGTTCATCTCTGTTTGTTTGTTCTTTAATTCTTCTAGGTTTTTGTTAAACATTTCGTGCATCATCTTGATCTTTGCCTCCATTGTTTTACCGAGGTCCTGGATCATCTTCACTATCATTATTCTGAATTCTTTCTCTGGAAGTTTGCCTACTTCCGCTTCATTTAGTTGTTTTTCTGGGGTTTTATCTTGTCCCTTCATCTGGTACATAGCCCTCTGCCTTTTCATCTCGTCTATCTTTCTGTGAATGTTGTTTTTGTTCCACTGGCTGCAGGACTGTAGTTCTTGCTTCTGCTGTCTGCCCTCTGGTGGATGATGCTATCTTAGAAGCTTGAGCAAGTTTCCTGATGGGAGAGACTGGTGGTGGGTAGAGATGGGTGTTGCTCTGGTGGGCAGAGCTCAGTAAAACTATAATCTGCTTGTCTGCTGATGGGTGGGGCTGGGTTTCCTCCCTGTTGGTTGTTTGGCTTGAGGCAACCCAACACTGGAGCCTACCCAGCTCTTTGGTGGGGCTAATGGCAGACTCTAGGAGGGCTCACGCCAAGGAGTATTTCCCAGAACTTCTGCTGCCAGTGTCCTTGTCCTCACGGTGAGCCACAGCCACCCCCTGCCTCTGCAGGAGACCCTCCAACACTAGCAGGTAGGTCTGGTTCAGTCTCCTCTGGGGTCACTGCTCCTTCCCCTGGGTCCCGATGCACACACTTCTTTGTGTGTGCCCTCCAAGAGTGGAGTCTCTGTTTCCCTCAGTCCTGTCAGAGTCCTGCAGTCAAATCCCGCTAGCCTTCAAAGTCTGATTCTCTAGGAATTCCTCCTCCTGTTGCCGGAGCCCCAGGTTGGGAAGCCTGACGTGGGGCTCAGAACCTTCACTCCAGTGGGTGGACTTCTATTGTATAAGGGTTCTCCAGTTTGTGAGTCACCCACCCAGCAGTTATGGGATTTGATTTTATTGTGATTGCACCCCTCCTACCGTCTCATTGTGGCTTCTCCTTTGTCTTTGGATGTGGGCTATCTGTTTTGGTGAGTTCCAGTGTCTTCCTGTCGATGATTGTTCAGCAGTCAGTTGTGATTCTGGTGTTCTTGCAAGAGGGAGTGAGAGCACGTCCTTATACTCTGCCATCTTGATTCTATCCTGTGGCCTGCTTTTTAAAAATTCCATATACTCGGTATACTTGATGAGTCCTGTCCTCATCATTGTTTGAAAACATTTTCTTATCAATGGCCCAGAGTTTCACATATACAGGAGCTTGTTCTCAAGTACCTCCTTGCTGCTGAAAGCTCCAGCTTAGACTTTTTTTTTATCCTTTGAATGTATCCCAATAGAAATGTACTGTTAAAGAAAAGTCCCCTAAAACAATTCATTTCTCTATGTGCTTATATCATCATCTTGAAATATATTTAGGTTCCATTTATTTTCAATTTTGATGATTTCTTTTGTTTTTTAAAAATAAGATCTAAAACATTTAGATGGTTCCAAAGTCAAAACTATAAAACCAGTATGGGGAAGTCTCATCAATCTCTATCTCCTCCATCCTGTTCCCTTCCCCCCAAATAATAACTCTTTATGTTAATTTTTGCTTTATCCTTACATTGTTTCCTTTTGAAAATAAATGCACATTATGTACATGTGCATATATGTATATATGTGATATGTATCTCTCTCTCTATATATCAATGTTTTCATGGTCCCCTCCCCCCGTTTCTTACAATAAATTGGTATGCTAAAACTGTTCTGCACTAAGAGGTCACCCCATAGCAGCATCCAGAGAGCTTTAGAAACCAGTCTCTGTTACAGCTATACACTACTCCATTGCGTTTAGAGTATTTCATGTGTAGAGTACTAGTTTATTCAAGCAAACTCCTATTGATGGACATTTGAATGTTTCAAGTCTTTTGTTATTATAAATAATATCACAATGAATTGTATAACAAATATGTCATTTTTTACTTTTGCAAGTTCATTATCAGGCTAATTTCCTACTAGTGAGGTTACTAAGACAAAGGATAAGTGCATATGCATTTTGCAAGATATTACAAATTCCCACTTCCCCACCACAGGAACTGTACCATTTTGCATTCTCATCATCAATGTATGAGTATGCTTGTTTTCCCTATAACCTCGTCAAGAAAGTATGTTGTCATACCTTAGAATATTTTTTCCCCCCACTGATTAATAAGAAATCTTAGTTTGGTTTTAAGTCATATTTAACTTATGAGTGTGTATCTCAGTTTGGTTTTAAGTCATATTTAACTTATGAATGTGGTTGAACATCTTTTAACATTTTAAGAACTATTTGCATTTCTTTCTGGTGAACTATTTCGTTTTTTTTGCCCATTTTTTTCTATCAGGTTTTCTGTCTTTTTTTGGGGGGGAGGTCTTCTTTATGTATCAGTGTCGTTAACCCTTTGTCTATAATGTAAATTGCAAATATCTTTTTTGTCACTCATTTTTTCGATTTTTCCTTTAAAAAATAGTCAAATTTATCAATCATCTTTATTACTCTACTGGAATTTTGAGCCGTAATTCAAAGTTTTCCCAATTCTCCATCAAAAAGGAAAATTTAGCCTTCATTTTCTCCTAATATGTGTAGTTTTATTGCTTATAATCAGATCTCTGCTTCATTTGAAATTTATCCTGGTGTACAACTGAGGAATGGATCTAATTTTGTCTTCTTCCAATTGTCCCATACCATTTATTAAAAAGTTCATATTTCTCCACTGATTTGAGATGATGCTTTGTATTAAATTTCAACACTCAGTTGTGTCTATTTTTGGATTTTGCATTTTGTTCTATTGCTCTGTTTATTCATGGATTAACTCAACACTCTTTTAAATAAGAGGCTTTATTAGGTATTATAAAACTTGGTGTGGCTAGCCACCTGTTCACTGCTCCTCTTTTTCAGGATTTTTTTCTTCATTACTTATTCTTCTAAATAAATTTTATAATTACCTTATCTAACCCCAGAAAAATATCTGAAAATAGTTTTATTGGGCTTAAGTTAAACTTATGAGTGAATTTAGGAAGAACTGATATATTCATTGTATTGAATGATTATATTCAATAGGAAGAAGGTGTCTTTTCCATTTGTTTAAGTATATATTGTATATATACAGTATATATATTTGTTTAAGTATATACGTCTTTCAGGAGTATTTTGTACTTCTTCTCATATAGATTTTATACAGTTTTAAAGTTTTTACCTAGATTGATCCATCCATCCATCCATCCATCTATCCATCCAGGCTGAGTGTGTATGCTCATGTGTGTTACTGACTGCCTCAAGGACTGAGGCTGCCCCACCACCCTGTGTTCCCTAAAGTTCCTTAATGGGTTTCCAAGGTCTTTTTTTCAATTGTTTACAAATTAGAGTCTGTGGTGCTATAGCTATTTTAGCAGTTGTTCTCAGATTTATTTGCTGAGGTTTCCCCTCTGAGTCAAGCCCTTTCCTTCTGATTTCTGGTTCTTAGGACCACCCTTTTCTTCTTTTGACTCCTTTTCTTGGAGCTACAGTGCAGGTCTTGTTGCTGCTAGTTGTCTGGCGTGACCACTCCTTTTCCAGAAGTTCTTGGAGGTACCCTGCTCCTTGGCATCACTGAAGATGCTGTCTGTGGGTTTTTCCTTTTGCTATCCTAGTTGTTCTTTGTATTTTTAAAAGGGATTTGGGAAGATTAAACAAAATACCCACTGCTTCCATCCTGCTCAGATCAGAATTCTACTGAAGAATTTTAAACAAAAGAGTTCCATGATGAGATCTGAATTCTGGAGAATTCAGATCTGACTTCCAGAGAAGAATGTATGTGACACAGAAAAGACTGGAGACAGAGAGACCAGGTAGAGTCTAGTACTTCAGAGAGATAAGTAGGGCTTGAATTAGGCAAGTAGTAGTGGGGCAAGAGGAGAGGACAAAGTAAGAAAGATTTAGGAGGTAAGACTGACAGAACCTAATGACTGACTGATGCGGGGGAATGAGAAGAGAGGGAAGTCAAGAATGGCCATCCCAGCTTTCTAGTTAGTGACTGGCTATGTGGGAGAGGAATCATGGTAGATGAAAGATTGGCAGAGAGAGGAGAGCAGGCACTGATGGGAGGAGTTCAGCTTCAGCAAGTTGATCTGAATGTATGTAGGGCACCTAATTAGAGATCTCCATAAATATTTAGATATATCATCACTTCCACTTCTGAACTTTCAAAATGTCCTGTAGCAAAAGTAAAAAACATCTTTTCCTTGTGTTTGATAATAATGTCAAATATCTTCATTGTAATATTTTTCTTGGAACTTGGCTTCTGTGTTACTACCTTCTTTTGGACCATCCCTTGAGTTTTAAATACCTGCCTCAACATTTCCCATCACTTTGTGACAGGTATACCTCAGCTATCATTTTGTTCTCTTACTTGAATCTGTCTAAAAGCCATTTTTCCCCCACCTCTTGATTTTGATACTATTTGCGTCATGCTGACTCAAATATCTAAGATGAAGCACAAATTCCTTTTGTGAAGATCATTTTTTTTTTTAAGATCCCTTACCGTCACCTACCATGCCAGGTACTTAATAATAATGTGAAATAATTATGATATTTATAGTAACTAAGATTTATTCAGTACATACCATGTGCTAGGTACTGTGGTAAGTCCTTCACATGTACTGACTCATGACACCTTCACAATCATTTTATGAGAAAGAATTACAGTATTCCCATTTTACAGAAGAGGAAATTGAGGCACAGAGAGATTAAGTAATTTGCTCAGATTGAGAGTTGGTAAATATGTCTTATCCAGACTTCCTGAAAAGACTGGAGGGAGGAGGTGTCTTGGGAATCTGCAGTTTTTGAAAGTAAAGGAGGAGGAGGAGGAGGAGAAGAAGAAAAAGAGGAGGGGAAGGAGGGGGAAAAAGTGCCCCCACATGATTCTTTTGCATACTAAAATTTGAGACTCACTATACTAAGTATAAACTACCAACCCTAGCTTCCAAAGCATTTCCCATAACCCTCTACCCACTCATATTCTCCATACTTCTGACTTTAGTTAATAAAGTTACTCAAGTTTCCACCTCACCACACACAGAACATTACAGAATGGGACAAAACCACAGGGATGCATCATTTTATTATACAAAGGAGAAAACCCAAATCCAGAGAGAACTAAGGTGATCTACCTAAAGTTAGTAAAAGTGCTGGGACCAGAAACTTTGGTCTCCTGACCTTCTAGTCCAGTTCTTTTTCCATTATAAATGCCTAAAAGACTTCCCATATTATAAAATATGAAGGGATATTGACCATCAGGGGCTAGATTAATTTATTTCACTTGGTTAAAGACATCAAGAATATCAATGTGAACACTATTCTATATTTGGGTGCAGAGTATCCAAAAGTTTTAAATTGGTAGAAAACAATTTAAAACAGCTTATACTGCTTAATTTAACAGGAATGATCTGTTCAAAGCCAGATGGTTCACAATATGTTGATGGCAGGTCACTTTAATGAGACTCATCTCTGGTTTCTGTTCAGTCATCAGAACTCTCCCATAAATACAGAATTAGGTCTATATCAGCAGATAATAGGGCTTTCTTCTTTTAGACACTGGTGAAATTCAGGTGCTGTAAATATAATTTTTCCCTGACTGAGATAACTGTCTTGTAGTCAGCACCTTCTTTCATTCACTCTCTCATCACTACTACCTTTTTCTCTTTTGCCTGAAAAGAAGTATCCCCAACAGTTTTCCAAGGTAACCATTTGTCTGTGCCCCTATCCTTCCCCCAGCTCTCTACATAACCTTGCTTTATTAATATTATTTTCCTTTGCTCTTCAATATTTTCCTCTTTAAGAACTCTTTCCCCCAAGCCTCTCCTAATGGAAAAGAATCTTTTATCACTCCACTGCTAAAAAACCTTTGCTGACTCCTTACTGCTTAGAGAGTAAAGTCTAAATTTTTCAGCATGGGAGTCAAGCCCTTCATCTTCTAGTGTCAATATGCTCATCCAGTATCAGTTCAGTCTCAGGTCTCCTCCCTACTATTTCTGATGCCATTCAACTCTTCTGTCTCTCCTTTTATCTCCCCACAGCTCTGTGGAAAATGATCCCTTTGCCTGAATTTCCACCCAGTTCCTGTCTGATGAAGTCTTATTCATCCTTTAAAATTCAGCTCAAATGTCACTATCTCCTCTGGATAACACTCTAATAATATCACTCTGCTCCAAAAGAATAACTCTTACACTACACGGTATTTTGATTACACCTGTCTGCCTTCCCAATAGAATGTAATCTCATTCTTTAATTCATTTAAGTATTTATTGAGATACTGTGACATGCCAGGCCCTGTGCTAAACCCCAAGGATGTAGAACTGAATATCTTAGAAACACTCTGATCTCAAGAAAAAAAATATATATATATATAGATTTTTGCGGTACGTGGGCCTCTCACTGTTGTGGCCTCTCCTGCCGCGGAGCACAGGCTCCAGACGCACAGGCCCAGCGGCCATGGCCCACGGGCCCAGCTGCTCCACGGCACGTGGGATCCTCCCGGACCAGGGCACGAACCCGTGTCCCCTGCATCGGCAGGTGGACTCCCAACCACTGCGCTACCACGGAAGCCCTCAAGAAAATATTTTGTGCTAGAAAAACAAAGTCTTAAGCTTTGATATAATGTTTAGAAGGCATATAGTCTCTGAATATAGAAAGTGGTACTTATTTATGTAAATTGATCATAATAGCAAGACATAAAAAGAAAGAACACTTGCAATATACTTAAAAAGTGGTAAAATAATACATTCTCAGTTCAAAGATCTAGTTTCCTTTTCTAGTTCTTCTGGAATTGTCAATCCCTAAAAAACATAATAAAATTCAATCTACCATCCAACTATGAAGAAATCTGTCCCTTTTTGACTACCTAATCTTTTCCTAGGGGAAAAACCTTGACAGTATGCACAATAACTTCCCCCCTTCCAATCTGGAAGGAAAAGACTTTTGAACCCACCATTTTTGAAGATTATACATGCAAAGTACTAGCCTTCCTCTGAAGAACATTCAGTGTTCTTCCATGCTCGCACGTGCAAGTGCATTCTTCAGTTAGCTATCTTCTGAGATAAAAATGGGCAGCAAAAGCGTATTTCATTTCAGTAACCTTGAGATATGTATAAAGTCTAAGAATACTGCATATACATTTTGGCAAGAAGCTATAACGAGTTTTAAATACCTAAAACCATATGCATTTTCAGGGGATTTCCTAAGAAGACCTTCTAAACTCAGTAGTCCTAGGTTATGGAATTTTTTTATACCTGCCTTATTCCTCAACAGTAAAATAAAAGTTTTATTGTTCTGGTTTGTCAAACTTGACCACTTTGGGATTAAGGGTACAATATTAACTATGTAACTGTGAACAAGTTTACATTTCTCAGAAAAACCTTAAGTACCCTTTCAATAAAACACACCAAACATCTATCCTCTTGTGTGGAATAACTATCACTGTCTTATTAGAAGGTGACATTTAAGTTTACTGTCAGCCATCATCTGACCTATTTGTATTCAGATGTATTCTAACAAGATTTCAAGAAGAGCAACCACAGATACCTGGCAGAACACTAAAAAGCCAAAGCATTTGATTCTTATTTCCAGTATAAAATGGTGTCAATTGTGTACATTACACTGTGCTTAGAAAGTTATTCACAACACATGGCTCTCTTTGGTAGCATATTCTGTAGAAAGAACTGCTTCACGATGACAGTTTGTGGGAGAAAATGAGTCTCTCCTTAAACTCACTTATTTTTCTTCACTAATAGTTCTGGTTTCTCTTTTAAAATAGCCAAAGGTTTCAACCAGTTGAGTTGCTGCCACCTTCGTATTAAACTTTAATAAGCTAAGCTTTTTAAGCCACATAAAAATTTCATCAAGTGCTTCTCAACCTTAGGAAAAACGGAAGGAGGAACAAAGGTCAGAATGCCACTCTGCTACAGCAGCGTCTGGAGAAGAATGCTTAGGAAGTCTGCGCGCAGTCAGCCGCAAAACCAGTTCCCGTTTGTGGCCTGCGCCAGATGGTGACTATGCTGAGTCCTTCATCACACACAGGCCCCATGGTGGGTGCTAATTAAAGCAGTACCGTCAAAGAGCAGGCTCCTGGGACAAACCATTTGCTTTTTTCAAAAGTCCTTGAGATGCACTACATTCAAACCAATATTTTAGGGTTTTCTTGTCAAGAACACCCTTTTAGAGCTACTCTTGATCATTTTACTTTCACTCTTTCATGATGGCAATATATTTAAAAAACACCTTTATTTTAAAAAGGAGTATAGCATGCTACTTAGTTATATGAAGTTAATAACAGAAGGAACAGATGAAAGAGTTGAAAGAGGTGACTTGTTGCTGGGAAACAAGAATTAGAAGGAGGAAAAGACTGGGCAAAGAATCAAGCTTTGTGGTTTAGACAAAGGTGCAATACTGGACAGACATAAGCAAAAAAAGGAACCTCAACCTAAACCTCACACTTTACACAAAAATTAATTCAAAATGGATCATGGACTTAAATGTAAAACTTTTTGAAAAAAATTAGAAAATCTTTGGTATCTAGGGGTAGTCAAAGAGTTTTTTTTTAGACTTGCCAGCAAAAGCACAATTTATAAAAGGAAAAACTGATAAATTAAGCTTCATCAAAATTAAAAATTTTGCTCTTCAAAAGACCCTGGGAGAAACTGGGAGAAAGTATTTGCAAACCACAGTTCTGACAAAAGGCCTGTATTTTGAATGTATGAAGAACTCTCAAAACTCAACAGTAAAAAACAAACAACCCAGTAGAAAATGGGTAAAAGACACGAATAAACATTTCACTGAAGAGGATATACAGGTGGCATTTAGCACATGAAAGATGTTCAACATCAGTAGTCATTGGAGAAATGCAAATTAAAATCACAAAAGAGATATTACTATACACCTATCAGAATGGCTAAAATGAAAAATAGTGACAACACCAAATGCTGTCAAGGATGCAGATGAACTGTATCAGGGATACATTTCTACTGGGAATGTAAAATAGTACAGCTGCTTGGGAAAAGAGTATGGCAGTTTCTTACAAAATTAAATATGTGCTTATCATAATAACTCAAAAAATTGCACTCTTGAATATTTATGCCAAGGAAATGAAAACTCATGTTCACACAAAAACCTGTATATGAATGTTCATAGTCACTTTATTTATAATAGCCAAAACTGGAAACAATTTTGTTAACCAAGTTATAGTACATCCAAGCCATAGAATACTACTCAGCAATAAAAAGGAATAAACTATTGACATATAACAATTTGGAAGGATCTCAAGGGAATTAGGTTAGATGAAGAAATCCAAACTCTAGAAGTTAAATACTATGTGATTCCATTTATATAGCATTCTTGAAGTGACAAAATTACAGAGTGGGGAACAGACTAGTGTAGTCAGGGGTTATGTAGGGGTGTAGGAGAGAGGTGGCTGTGGCTATAAAAGAATTTGCTCAAGAGATCCCTGTGATAATGGGTCTGTATCTTGACTTGGTCACCTGAAACTGCACAGAACTATACACACACCAGCACAAGTTTAACTGGAGAAATCTGAATAAGATCAGTGGATTTTATCAGTGTTGATATCCTGGTTGTGATATTTACTGTAGTTATGCAAGATTTTACCACTGGGAGAAAATGGGTGAAGGGTATTTGGGATCTCTCTGTATTATTTCTCATAAACGTATGTGAAATGACACCTATCTCAAAATAAAAAACTAACAAATGTAAAGGACTGGTATTCCTGACAAAAATGCATATAACCTGGATCTAATCATGAAGGAACATCAGACATCAGACAAGCTCAAATCCAAAACAACTGGCCTGTACTCTTCAATAATGTCAATGTCATGAAACAGATTAAAAGAGACGTGACAACTGAACACAACATACAATTTGACTGGATCAATCCAGGGTTTTCTTTGCTATAAAGGACATTATTAAGATAATTTCACAAAACTTAGAAAAGGTCTATAGATCAGATAATGATATTAATGTTAATTTCACTATTTTGATAATCATACACTGTGGTTATATAAGAGAATGTTCTTGCTTTTAGAAAGTACACAATGAAGTATTTAAGGGTAAAGGGGCATCTTATCTCAAACTTACTCTCAAATGGTTAAAAAGGAAATATGGTAAAATGTTAACAGTTGGAGAATTTGGGCAAGGAAATACTTTATATTACTCTTGCAACTTTCTGTAAGCCTGAAATTATAAATAATAAAAATTATCATGATAAAAATTTTAAAGATGTACAGGATGCTGCACAGAGCCTGGCACACAAATGTTCAATAAATTATAGTTTTCAGATATTTTATACATATTTTCAGATGCAGAAACAAGTTGAGAAGCTTAAAAAACTGTGCAAGAGGGACAAGGGCAAACTGGTGGTAAGGTTAGGATTTGAACTCCACACCAAAGTCTGTGCTCTTTTCACTAGAATGAGGAAGGATGAAAATTTCACACCCCTCCATGGGGACTTAGAGGTACTCTGAGGAGAGGATGGTGTTATATAAAAATTGTCTTCAAACCACTCTCCAAGCAATTTACTTCTTAGTGTCCTAGAAAAGCATAGGACTGGTAATGGGACCTAATACCTCAAACCTGGCTCCAGGGTAGATATTCTATATATAGCACATCAAACAAACTAAGTAATAAACTCACAGAAAACCATCTGCAAGCCCTTTACTACAGGGCAGTATATTGTCTTTTCTGTTTTTGTTCATTCATCTGAAATCCACTGCGCTGGTCAGTGGAATTTCTAGGATGACTATCTAGATATATCTCTTCTATTGGTCCTTCCCCACCTCATCACTGCCCCATGGCTAAGCTTAAATAGGACAGATAATTTATTTTTAATTTATTTTTTCTGAATAGATAATACATAGTTCAAAATTCACATAGGAAAAAAATTTCACATGGAACAAAAATATATATAGTGAAAAGTCTCCCTCCCCCACCCTTCCAACTCCCCTGCCACTGACAACAGATGTTACCAGCTTAAAAATGCAACTTTGTAATATTTCTTCAAATTACCAGAATTAGCTAGATCACACTATGATATTAAGCTAACCATTTACCTGGAATATTCCAAGTGATCACTGTAAATTTAATAATTTCTCCATTTAGGTATTTCAAATATCCTTAAAATACTTGTATAGATATGTTTTCAACATATTAAAATGATTGAGGGTTACCACTTTTTTTAATGAAAAAATATTCATATTATGTATGATTACAACAGATGTCTATGAATTATGGCCAGTAAGCATCAATCAATATAGAGTACTGGTAGCTCACCTGGTTCCTGTCCCGGGCATTTGTGTACCTGATCTTCTGAATGAAGTAGAATATAAGCCATGCTGAAGAAATAATCATCAAAACAATAAAGGATATTGACACGAAGACTAGAGAGCCACGGCTGAAGTTCTTTGGCGGCATTCGAGTTCCAACTGCTATTGTCATTTGTACAGAGATGTTTTTCTCCAGGTAACTCAAAATATCCTTACCCCTCAATTCTGTAATCATGACAGCAATAATATCTCCAGTGCCTGTAATGTAAAATAAATATATATACTCAAGTGACATTTAAAATTTATAGAACATCAAATATATAAAAATGCTACTTAGCAAAACTACTGTAATTTTTGCTAATGGCAAGGGTTTTCAGATTCAACTTTTCAAATGAAATGAAGTTGCAGTTGGGTATGCTGGCACCAAGTGGGAACAGAAACTTGTTGTGTACTACTTAAGACTTAAACGCACTTAAAGCATAAAATGATTGCAGTGTTAAGAACCATATTAACTTATCTCACAACTATATTTAAAAAACAGATTATTAAATCAGCCAAATGTAACAAAAGATGGTACACAGCATTGTATTATACACCAATAGAAATGTGATAAAATCATGGCAGGTTTTCACTGTAAAACTTTTTCCATCTTAAAATGTTCTTTCGAGAGTCCCAACTCCTTATAAAAAGGTGGAAAAGCATTTATAGTATAAAAATTGGTACTTTTTACATTAATTTTTCTTACAAATGTTTATGGAGCACCTATTGTGTGTAGAACTAGCACAAGGAATAGAAAGAAGCAGAAGTACAGGATATACAGTTTTATAATTTCACTGACTTAGGACACAAATCGAGTTCCAACAGCAAAATGCCAAATGGTGGTATCTTTGATCAATAACAGTTGAAACTAACTTTGATCCTATGTGTAGGTCAGACTGGAGGAAGGTTCCTTTTTCATTTACCCCAGAAATCTTGTGGAAATCAAACCCTTCCTGAGAAATGCCCAAACTTTAAAACTCTGGACTAGTCTGGCATCAAAATATTTGCTGCTTCTAACAGCTGTCCAGAGGTTCCGCTACAGCCACTATCTAAGTTACTTATAAGGATGTTTGTAAGTTGCTCTCCTAGTCGTCCAGTTCTTTCAATTACATAAGCAGTAATACAGTAAAGGCAAGTGACTCTCTCTCCTATGCACAGCATGAAATTTCTATCCCTTTCCTTCTCCAGAAAGGGAATAATTTACCACTTTCTTTTAAGCAAAAAGAGAAGCCTTTCTATCACCAATCCAGCTGTCAGTGATCATCCTTTCATAAGTGAAGCTGCCTGTGGCAACATGCAACTTTTACAATAGGCCTTCTTCAAAGAGCCCCGAGACTGTGGGGGTCAAAGGAAGGAGAACAGACATTTTATTTTGGGAAAGAGAAAATTATAACCATTTACTTAAATGTGAATAAAGTTTGTGCATATAAATGTAAACCACCAAAACAAAATCAAAACCCCCCAAACTTGCCCTTTCGAAGGCTTCAATGACTACTACTACTAAATATTTAGTTTATATGTTTCATTTATCATATTTAACTAAAAGGACTATCCTTGTACAATGTGCAGTCAAAAGACCATATACAACTGAAAAGAAATTTAATAATAAAAAGTTTTAAGAAAAGTTTAACCCAATGGAACATACACCTTTGTATAACCTTATTCAAAATTGTGCCAGTCATTTCATCAGAATTTATCAGCAGTTTATCAGAATACTGATTAAAAATCCAAAAACAGAAAGAAAACTGCAAAATTAAAGCAAGCAACAAAGTTAACTCTAATTATCTTTCTGAAGTAAGAGTTCTGATAAGTCAGAAAAAAATCATAAAACGATGCTAAACCATTTAAAATTTCCATTTAGAAACCTTAAGTGCTTTTAAAATGTTGTTCAACAGGCAATGATCTGCAGTATAAGATACCAGGTATGGCTATAAAGTAACTGAGACGGATCCCACAAACAACACATGACAATCAGTCTCATTGCTTTATAATCACACCAGGTACAAATGGTTTTAGAAATCAGTTCTGAGGCTCCCTCTTGAAGACTCAAGCTGGAAAAGGAGGTGGGAAAGCTACACAGGTAGCCAAGGGAACCAATCCATGTAATGTCATTCATTCAAACAACACTAAATGAGCACCACCTAATTTCAATTGGAAAGCTGTTTGGGAGAAGAAGCATTTAATTATTTCAACCATCCCTTCAACAGTATTTATTGAGCATATCCTATCATCAAGGCTCCTTAATGTTCACTTTGCAAAGAGAGTGGAAAATTATCTGCTGTGAAATAGTAGAAAAGATACATATTGGTCTCTGTCCCTGGTTCCTGGGACAAAGCTCCTAAAACCCTTGCAACTTCCTAAGTGACAGCACTAGGAGTATCTTTTGTTCTAATATTAGGTCTCTGACCTTGGTTCCTGACACAGAGCTCCTAAAAGCCTTGGAATTCCCTGGGTGATGGGAGTGTCTTTTGTTCTAATGGGGTGAATCTTGGCGGGCTCCTGGATAGCTGCAGGATGCGGGCAGGTCACCAGAGAGACCAAGCCATGAGGAGAAGCTTGGACCTTTCAGCCCCACTCCTCAATCCTCTGGGGAGGGAGAGGGACTACAGATGTGAAGCCTGCATAAAAATGCCAAAGTATGGAGGTCAGAGGGCGTCCACATTGGTGAACACATGGAGGTGGTGAGAGGATGGCATGCCAGAGAGCCCCTTCTCACACACCTTGCCCTATGTACGTTTTCACCTGTATTCTTTATTATATCCTTTATAATGAATCAGTAAATATAAGTTTTCCCCTGAGTTCTGTGAGCCATTCTAACAAATTTTTGGACTGGAGGACGGGGTTGTGGGAACCTCAACTTACTGCTAGTGGGTCAGAAGTACTGGTGACAACGTGGGACTTGCAACTGGCTTCTGAAGCGGTGGTGTGGGGGGTGGGATGTCTTGTGGGACTGAGCCCTTAACTTGTGGGATCTGATGCTAACCCCAGGCAGACAGTGTCAGAATCAAATTGAATTACAGGACACCCAGCTAGTGTTGCTGAAAATTGCTTGGTATGGGGAAAACCCCACAAACATTTGGTGACCAGAAGCGTCGGAAGTGAAGTTTTCCATGTGAGTAGTAAAAGAGACACACAAGAGTGCTTTTTCCTTTACACCTGCTCTTGATTACATGAAAACTGCATCTGCTCTCAAAGAGCAAAGGACAATTTTAAAGGGACTAGAGAGAGGAGCCAAACACAGGTAGTCTCATGATGCTACTACAGTGGAGGAGACTGGGAAGAGTGACAGGAAAGGAGACTAAAACACTGCTGGTCAAACAAAGTGAAAAATAATTACAGCAGATCATCAGAATACCAGCAAAGGCATTAGTCTCAACCATTTTAGGTCGTAAATCCCTTAGGGAATCTGATGGTAGGGCACCCCCTTCTAATTTCAGAAGAGGTTCACAGACTTCCTCATTCCCCACCCATAAAAGGTGATCTGGGCTCAAAGAACTTAATTTAAGGATTGGCTCAGACACTTCACTTTTAAAGACTGTGAAGCCTTGGCCCAGCTTCTGGGGTGGGGTGGGGTGGGGTGAGGATATTAATGCCAGAGAATATGTAAGCTCAGGATAAAATTAGGGTTAGATCAAGTAGTGACTGATAAAGAGTTAAGAACTAGTTAGACTGTAATGATGTGAACATTCAAGGAAAGATGACAAATATTTGGAACATTCATCACCACTCTCACATCTGAAGCCCTTGACAAACAATACTAATAAATCATGAATATGGCCTCAGAATCCCATGCATTTCAACATGCCCAGCAGCCAGGATTAATTTGCCAGAGATGCCGATTAAGTAAAAACCTAGTTGCGATACCTGATTTCACCTATTTTATTGAAAACTTTCTCCATTGTTATTCTTTAATGTGAATCTGTTTCCTCTGCTTGAGTATGGCTACTTTAATAAACAATTCTATTCTTCTTTTGAGAATTTTCAAGCCTACAGTATAATTTCAATACTATATGAACACTCATGCACTTTATATTAGATCTGTCAACTGGTAACACTTCACCTTTTCTGTGTGTATTTATTTTTGCTGAACCAATTGAGAATAAGTTGCAAACGTCATGACATTTCCTTCTTAAATACTTCAGTATTATCTCCTAAGAACAAGGACACAGTTCATTTATCATACTCAAGAAACTGAACTCTGATATGACGTTGTTCTGCAACATACTGTCCACATTCAAAATACTTGATTCTAATAATGACTCTGAGAACTGTTTAGGTTAGTTGAGTACCCAGTACCTAATCAGGATGTGGGTACTGTGCATAGTTGTCTCTTCTTGTTAGTCTCTTCTGATCTAAAACAGGTTCCTCAGTCCCTTTTGGTCATTCACGACATTAACTTTTTTGATGAGTCCAGGCAATATGTTTTAAAAATGTCCCTCAACCTGGATCTGTCTGATTGTTTCCTCATGATTAGATCTCCAAAGTAAACATTTTTGGTAGGAATGCTACACAGGTGACGTTATGTCCTTCTAGTATGCTACATCAGGAAGCATATGTCGGGTTTTACCTTTATTGATGAAGGTGAATTTTATCACTTGGCTAATAATAATCTTTCATTCAACGCTCTGAGCACCCACTAATGCCCACCTGAATCAGTTACTATAATAGTGTTTGCAAAATGGTGATTTTTCTAACACTATGATTTCTTCTACATTTTGTAAAGTGGTTCTGTACTCAGTATTTTTCTACTTATCTTTTTCTCCTACTAAATAAACAGAACTTCTGGGTTGGCATTTTTTCTGTAAAAAAGAGTCCCCCTCCCCGCAACACTTAGCACTTCTATTTTTTAATGGGAAAAAAGGTAAGTGGAAAAATATGGTAATGCTGCTATAATCCTGACTACAAAATCCATTTTCAGGGGCCAAAAAATGAACCTCAGAATTAACCTGCTTTGGGCTCTGAAGTCAGGATGTCTAAGTTCAAATTCCAGCATGATACTTAACCTCTCTGAACTTCAGTTTCTTCTTTCAAAAAATGATATTACCTGCAGGCTTCATGGCCGATGCTCAATAAATGCTACAGCTTACTGAGCTTATTCTACTTGTATTATTATTACTCATGGAAAGCAGAGGAAGGAATTCTTTGGAGGAAACCACAAAGCCCCCACCACAATATTTTGGAACTCCTATTCTAATTTCTCCCACCACCTTGGGAAACACTCAGGTATCTGCTGACCAACACAATCCTCCTGGCTTCCAAGAGGATTTGAGCTTCACCTCAGGGAGTCCCCGCAGTTGGGAAGTATCAGAAATCACCATCCTCTCCCCTCAACTGTCTTCGTCACCCCGCTCCTGAGAATGACTCTCAGGGCAAGCCCAATTCAGTCGGGCAGCTGATACTTTAACTCTAGAAAGGCAGATACAGGAAAAGAGCAAATGAACTGTTTGAGGCACTAGGCCACAAGTGGAGAAAGTGCTTTTACTATAAGCTCTTTCACTTCTGTACTATAAGCTTACCTGCAAAATCCCATTTAGCAGAGGTTTTATGCCTTAATAGATGAACTTGTTTGTTAAGTTCAAATCAGCTGCCAATGTTTTAAGGAATTTTAAAGCTCTTAAATAATTTTAGGAAATTTCCCATTAAAAATAGCTCAGGGGAATGCTGCATTCCCACATTAAGTGTCTGCAATGATACTTTTATAACTTCTGATAGTGGCATCAGTTATTCCTACAGAATTCAATGACCTCTTTATATGTAAAGTAGAACACCATATATTGTAAGTGAAAGAGATTAAAATTTCTTTAAAGGTCTAGAATGGCTGCTGCTGAAGGAAAAGGTAGGTGTAGGTCAGGGATTTTCTGTACTAACCTACCAGTCACATTGCACAGACTGGCTGAGCCCTGTGTGCTTGTGCCTCAATGAATCTGCTCACTTATGATCCAAGGGCTTCTCTTAACTCTCACTTCCACTGACTTAAGTCCTTCTCAGATGTTAATCTACAATACTTTCACTTATTCAAACGTAGTATATTCACTTGTGTCTTCACTGACCCCTTAAAGAATTCAAGGGAGAAAAAAAGATGTTACATTCTATTATGAAATGAATACAGCAGTAATTCTGATCAATGTGGATGACAGGTTGTATCAATTATATATCTCCTACTGAGATTTGTCAGTGGTTTTTCTAAAACATATCTGTCATGTCATTCCTCTGTTCAAAGATTTTCATGTGTCCCTTCCATCAACTAAATAAAATTCAAACTCCTTGACACTCAGGGCATTTTGGGAGGCAAATGGACCTAAAGGTAACTGATAGTCATGTGATGGTAGACACTTCTTAACCAAATGAAGCTGTCAAAGTGACTGAAATAGTGGCTTGTGATCTAAGTAGAATGTAAGTGTGAAGTGTGGAGGAGGATAAGTGGGAGAAAACAGAGAGAGAGCCCAAGGAACAGGAAGCTTCAACAAACCCAAATGACAGGAGAGGGAGAGAAAAAGAAGCAACAGTCGGAGAATAGGACACTGGAGTTGAGACTCCAGAATATAAAAATTCCAGGAAATAATGAGGCCTAGGTTCTTGGTGAGGTGGAATGGTCAAAGGATCTGAGGAAAGAATTTTAGGTTTGGGTGTTCACTCTCCACAAGGTCTGAAGTTGGCCAGGATGATTGCAGGACCATGTGTGGGTAAGTCTGTCAGGAGTCAAGGCCTCTGAGAAGTGACAGGCAGGGAAGTGAATGACTGTGATAAAGGAGGGACACAGGGTATGGAGCAAGAGAATGAAAGGTGAAGTTTTGTCATTGTGGAAGTGCACTGGTTTGACAGCAGCTGTACTGATTCAAGAAAATGCCAGCACCATGGGTATACAGCTGATGCCCACAAGGTTCACAACACTGACTAACTTGAAATTGTGCTGAAGTTTGAACCTAAACCTCCTGCCCCGAGGCTGACATACAGGAGCTCCATGTGTGAGCCACTGAGCGATTCCAGAGTTGCTTGATAATTCCTGATGATCCTCAACTGTAGTTTGTCCTCAAAAAGAACAAGGGTCTACTGAATCCTTGTTCTTTTATTCCTTGAGTAGGAAGTTCTTCAACCTCACACAAGTGGAGCAAAGGCTCAATGCCCAGCACTCAAATGTCAGTTTCTTTTCTTATACTATCTCCTGCCTATATGCGTTCATCAGGTAATCTCTACATCATAAAAAAGAAAAGATCTCGGGAGCAAAGACCAGCATGGAAAAGAAAGCCACTTTCTTCCTTCAATGTAGAGAGGCAGAAAGGTAGGAAAGTAATTAGGAAGACATCACCAGACACTAAGAGAGTCATCAAATCTTTTAGATAGAAGAGCTCTTAGGGGTCATCTTCAACATAATACAGTAACACCCTATAAATCACTGACTCTTTGTAGGTAACTGGTTCTATCCATGGGTAGTTTTCAGTATTAGAAAGGTCTTTTTTATAACTAAAATCTTGATTCCTAAGTGCCCATTCATGGCTCTTGGAAGCACCACTGAATAAACTGTATTTCATTTACTGATGGTGTAAAATACCATCAACTGTAAGGTGCATCATCACTGTATCCTGTCAATAAACTGTAAGATGCCATCAAATATAAGAAACACCTTCTAGAATCAATGAAAATTCCTCTTCTACACAACAGTCCTTCTGATAGTCAAAGACATCATCTTCCCTGAGGCTCTACCTCAATCTTTTCTCCATACTAATTATTCACAAAGTCCCAAATTATTCTTTTTTAAAAGATTTTTTAAAGAATCTAACATTTACAAGTTAGAAATATCATACAAAAACCTTTCCCCCAAACCATTCAGGAGTAAGTTACCAGCATGCCGCCACATTACCCCCAAATATTTAGTGTGTATTCTACAAACAAAAAACCATTTATAAACAGTACAACCATCAAAATCAAGAAATTAACACTGATACATTACTAATCTAAGAGTCCATTCAATTTACTCAATTTCCCAATAATGTCCTTTATAGCGGCCCAGATGAGAGCCATGTATTGCATTTAACTGTCATGTCTCATTAGTCTCCATCAGTCTGGAATAGTCTCTCAGACTTTGCTTGATGTTCACGACCTTGACACTTTCGAAGTCTACAGCCCAGTTATTTTGTATAATGTTCCTCATTCTGGATTTATCTGGTGTTTCCTTGTGGCTAGACTCAGGTCATATACCTCTGGCAGTAACATCACAGAAGTGATGCTGTGCTCTTTTCAGTGAATACTCCCAGGTGGTGCAGTTTTGATATATCCCATTACTGGTGACATTCACTTTGATCATTTTGTAAAAGAGATGTCCTCCAGGCATTTCCACTGTGAAGTTACTCTTTTTCCCCTAGTAATTATTAAATATTCTGTAGGGAGGTATTTCGAGACCAGGTAAGTATTCCATTCCTCATCAAACTTTCAATTTATTTTACTTTTTAGATCAGTATGAAGTCATAGTTACTATTTTTTTTTTTTTTACTTAATGGTCTAAAATACTATCATTATTCATTTTGATGCTCAAATTCCAAACTGTGTTTGATAAAACACGTTTATAGACTTTTTCCATCCTGTTCTTTTTTTGGACATCATTTTTCAATGTCTTTTTCAATTCTTTCAACAAAGAATGAATACTTCCAATATCAAGAGCAGTATGAGACTAATGTCTTCCTTCATCTGAATATTATGTTCACAAGGATACAGGCCAAGCCTTCAATATGTTTTTTAGCAGCCATGGCACATGTTAGCATATGCTGAGCTTACATGATTGAAGGTTCCCAGCTGTCCTCCACTTGAACTGTTAACTTAAGCCACGTCTCCACAAAACCTTGTTACTAACTTCTTTTAAACCCATTTGCAGGCTGACCTAATAAATACTTCCTTTTTGTTGTTATATGTTCCAAGATCCACCTAGTTTTGTGTCATTTTCAAGTTAAGATACTTATATTTATGTTTTCTTATAAGGTTTTTTCAATTTAAAAAAATTTTATTGAAGTATAGTTGATTTAAAATGTTGTGTTAATTTCTGCTGTATAGCAAAGTGATTCAGCTATATGTACACATATTCTTTTTCATATTCTTTTCCATTATGGTTTATCACAGGATACTGAATATAGTTCCCAGTGCTATACAGTAGTAGGACCTTGTTGTTTATCCATCCTGTATATAACAGTTTGCATCTACTAATCCCAAACTCCCAATCCTTCCCTCCTCCATACCCCCTCCCCCTTGGCAACCACAAGTCTGTTCTCTGTCTCTGTTTCATAGATATGTTCATTTGTGGCACATTTTAGATTACACATGTAAGTGATATCATATGGTATTTGTCTTTCTCTTTCTGACTTACTTCCCTTAGTATATTAATCTCTAGATCCATCAGTGTTGCTACAAATGGCATTATTTCATTCTTTTTTATGGCCAAGTAATATTCCATTGTATATATATATACCACATCTTCTTTATCCATTCATCTATTGATGGAAATTTAGGTTGTTTCCATGTCTTGGCTATTGTGAATAGTGCTGCTATGAACATAGGGGTGCATGTATCTTTTTGAATTATAGTTTTGTCTTTATATATGCTCAGGAGTGGGGTTTGCTGGATCATATGGCAACTCTATTTTTAGTTTTTTGAGGAACCTCCATACTGTTTTCCATAGTGGCTGCACCAATTTACATTCCCACCAACAGTGTAAGAGGTTCCCTTTTCTCCACACCCTCTCCAGCATTTATTATTTGTAAACTTTTTAATGATGGCCATCTGACCAGTGTGAAGTGGTACCTCATTGTAGTTTTGATTTGCATTTCTCTAATAATTAGGGATGATGAGCATTTTCTCATGTGCCTAGTGGCCATCTGTATGTCTTTTCTGGAGAAATGTCTCTTTAGGTCTTCTGCCCATTTTTCGATTGGGTTGTTTGTTTTTTGATATTGAGCTATATGAGCTGTTTGTATATTTTGGAAATTAAGCCCTTGTCAGTTGAACCACTTGCAAATATTTTCTCCAAGTCTATAGGTTGTCTTTTCATTTTGTTTATGGTTTCCTTTGCTGTATAAAAGCTTATAAGTTTGATTAGGTACAAGTTCTTGATAAAAAATTTTTAATGAGTGGAGAAAGAAAAGTTAAGTACACAGTTAGGCATTCCAGCCAGGGAAGATTTAAGTTGAGAAGAAAGTAATTTACATTAGCTTTCACACCAAGCACCAGCACTCCAAAGGCCTTACAATATGTTACTTATGTTTAAGAACTTCTAAGTCTGAGAGCTCTGTGAACTGAACAATTAAGAAAATGGATGGTGGTTGGTGTCAGCCAGGTTTCTCGCTTTTGGAGTGGGAGTTTACAGGTAAGCAAAGAGAGAAAATTAGAATGATCTATGTAATGTAATGGATTAGAATGTAATGGATTAGAGTTGGAGACCTAAGTATGAACTTATTCTTAGCTTAATATAGATGCAAATGGTTATATGTAGAAATATTTATACATATGTGCATATACAGGTATTAGTATACACACATATATTTCCTTGCTCTGTCAACTGGGAAGGCCCAGAAGCAACAGAACCTTAGTAGTAACAAGTACACTTAATACCCAGAGCCTGGTTTCTAATATCATTCTCCAATAAATGGAAACTAGGGTTCCTCAGAGAAATGGCTGATTCTAGGACTGGGACAGGAAATATACACAAGATGATCCTGGAGCATCTTACAGAACCAGAAAAGAAGGAAGTCCTCAAAAAAGCAAAACAAACAAAAAACTGACACCCATGGTAATGGCAACATGTCAAAGGACACAGGAGTCAACTGAAAGAACTCTCAATGGCCAAAGCTGAAATAATTTGATCAAAAAAATAAGTAACACTGTATTACAATACAAAGTATAAAATAAATATCCATGAGTCCATACTGATACATATAAATGACTGAATAAATTATAGAGAAGAGATGAATCATCCAGATGAAATAATTCCAAGTAAATATGTAATACTTTACCCTAAGGAGGGGAAGTCTAACTCCCCACTCCTTAAGTGTGGGCTGTGCACAATGACCTCCTGAAGAGTGTTGCATGGAAGAGAGAAAAGAGAAACTTTATTTATTTATTTATTTTATTATTATAATTTGTTTTGGCTGCATCAGGTCTTAGTTGTAGCACACAGGATCTTTTCGTTGTGGCATGCAGGCTTTTCTCTAGTTGTGGCATGCGGCCTCCAGAGCCCGTGGGCTCTGTAGTTGCAGCACAGAGGCTCTCTAGTTGTGGCGTGTGGGCTCAGTAGTTGCGGCGTGTGGGCTTAGTTGCCCCACGGCATGTGGGATCTTAGCTTCCCGACCAGGGATTGAATCTGCATCCCCTGCACTGGAAGGCGGATTCTTAACCACTGGACCACTAAAGAAGTCCTAAAAGAGAAACTTTATAGTAGAGAAGCCTGACAAACAGCCAGGTGGTCAAGGTCAACATCAACAGTGATCACTCATATTGGTAGTACATGATATGATATGATGAGAATGACACTTTACCTCTGTGGTCTTCCTCCCCAAACCCATATCCTCAGTCTAATCATAAGAAAAACAAACAAATCCCCCTGAAGGACATTCTACAAAATACCTGAACAGTAGTCCTCAAAAAACTGTCATAACCAAGAGGAGCCTAAGGAGACATAATGACCAAATGTAATGTGATATCCTGGATGGGATCCTGGAACTAAAAAAGGACATTAGATAAAAACTAAAGAAATCTCAATAAAGTATGGCCTTTAGTTAATAATAATGTACCAATATTGGTTCATTAAGTATAACAAATGTACCATACTAAAGTAAGATGTTAATTATAAGAGAAACTGGGTGCAAGGTCTATGTGAATTATTTGTACTATCTTTGCAATTTTTCTGTAAATGTAAATCTGTTCTAAAAGGTTTATTTTTAGAAAGAGTCATTCTATAAAAGGGAACAACTCATCAGAAAAAAAGGAGGCTAGAAAACAAACAACACTTTTAAAGTGCTGAAATCCAGAATTCTGTATCTGAAGTCCTTGAAAAATGATGGCAAAAAAAGACACTTTCAGGTAAATGAATGATGAGAGAATTCATCACAGCAGATCTGCACTGCAAGAAATGATTAAAAAAAATTATCTATATTGAAAGGGAAATGACACCAGATGGAACTTGTAACTGTAGAAAGAAAAAAAGAACACCAGAAATGCTTATATGTGAGTAAATATAAAAGCCTATCACTTTTCCCTTCATCAGTTTTTCTGTTGCCATTACCCTCACCAACAAAGGATCTCTTTTCATTCCTCCTCTAAAGGCTCTGCAGACTTAGAATTTGACAGTAGGTAGAAAAGCCCTCCTAGGGAGAGACTGTCTAGAAACTCTGGGGGATTTTATACTGTTACAAACATGGAGGGGTGCCTCTGGCATTTAGTAGGAATGGGCCTGGGAGGCTAAACATTCTGTAAATACAAAGGACAGTTCTGCAGAGCAAAGAATTATCCTGCCCCGATATGACTCACATCCCACCCCCTGAAAAACCTGAATTGAGGAGCACTGTAAGGCATCAATTAAGGGGTAAGTAGCCTCACCAGACCTCTGACACATGCAGCCAGGCTGCATCATCTTCCTTAGCAGCTGTGCCTGTGGGACTAATTCTGAGCTTGCAACTGTAAATCCAGGTCATCATCATACGAAAAGCAACCAAGTAAAGAATGTCTTTTGTCCTGTAACCTATGGACCTGATTTCTAAGCCAGTATTCTAAACCCCACGCAGATCCTTTACATTATTTTAGCTTCTTCCTCTTCTGTTGCTGGAGAGGAAAGGATAAGCACAGGCAAGATAAAAAGGCAAATCAAGGGGCTTCCCTGGTGGCGCAGTGGTTAAGAATCTGCCTGCCAATGCAGGGGACCACAGGTTCGAGCCCTGGTCCAGGAAGATCCCACATGCCGCGGAGCAACTAAGCCCGTGAGCCACAACTACTGAAGCCCGCAAGCCTAGAGCCTGTGCTCCACAGCAAGAGAAGCCACTACAATGAGAAGTCCACGCACCACGATGAAGAATAGCCCCCACTCGCTGCAACTAGAGAAAGTCCACGCAGCAACAAAGACCAAACTCAGCCAATAAATAAATTAATTAATTTAAAAAAGGCAAATTAAGTGATGAGTCCAAACAATTTACTCAGGATGCTGAGCCTGCAATGTCCGTGTTAGACAGGAAGGCTAGAAGATAAGTTGTCTTAAGTATCTGGCAGAGGGAGGGGCGCTCCATTTCCAGAGAAATAAAGGACAAATTTAGAGCTTATAAGAAATGTTTTTAAACAGAATCATCAGCAGTCATTTTTTTAAAAAGCTGTTATTTTTATTTATTTATTTTTTGGGGGGTACACGGGCCTCTCACTGTTGTGGCCTCTCCCGCTGCGGAGCACAGGCTCCGGACGTGCAGGCTCAGCAGCCATGGCTCATGGGCCCAGCCGCTCCACGGCATGTGGGATCTTCCCAGACCGGGGAACGAACCCGTGTCCCCTGCATCGGCAGGAGGACTCTCAACCACTGCGCCACCAGGGAAGCCCAAAAAGCTGTTATTTTTTAAAAGCTACTGCCTATATGTTTCAGTGTCAGATTTTTCTTGATAATTATGAATTTTTGAAAAAGTAGATGGATCATATGGAAGATACAGAAGAGATATATGCAAACTCAGGCCAAAAGATACAATTAAGACTCTGTTTCCTGCTATAGCAGTACACTTAATGCAAGCTCAACCTTTTCTGAGGTAATTAAATCCATATTCAATTAGAACCTAAAAACTTTAAACAGTTAAAACAATAGTATGACTATTATATTGATATTATAATGTATTATTATATATTAATAATATATATTATTAAAAGCCCATTTTCTTGATGGGCTTTAGAATAAAATAACAGATTGACACTAAGTGGCCCCAAATTATGGATATTTAAAGATATTTTGCAATATGTTTGTGATTTATCTTTATTTGTTTTTATAAAGTGTGAATTTTTACTATTCACAAAGTGATTTATTCTATATTTTACAAAGTAAAAATATAGAATCTAGCAATGAGTTCTATTCATTGCTAGATAATAAATATAGAGCTATATACTTTTTTTTTTAAAAGAGAATATGATGGGAAAAAGGTGAAGAGCTATTTAACTAATTCTATTCAACCAGCCAAAGAAACACTAAGCAGCATTTGATACTGCTAACTGACATAAAGATAGAAAAGCAACATTATTATTTGGTTACATGTTTATCTAAATTACTTCATCTTCCCATTAACAATGAAAAAAATGTCCACAGATTCTTACAGACATACAAATAAAACTATAAAAGAGATCTCCAATTTGACAATGATCTGACACAATTTATGACTGTTAAACAGTAAAGTCTATATCAATTTTTAAAAACCAGGAAAATAAATCCTTAACTTTCACACAAATGTGTATTATTTTAAACTATCCAAGAGCCCATAACTTCCCCCTTTACACTGCCACATATCTGTTCACTACAAAGAACTTATTCTGCCAACTAGAGGTAACAAATAAAACCACAAATTGAGCGGTCTTTCCTGTCAGTGATGTCATGGACACTACGCCAGAAAAGATGTCCTTCAGTCACCAGATGAAGGGCATTCATTAGAACAAACATGAACAAGTTCCTGAAACATCAGCAAGGCAAGAAAATGAAATACCTATACTTAACAATGTGAAATTTAAAAATTAGTTATAAAATATATCCTTAAAAAGAAACCTTAACAAAGCTAAATGTCTTCATGAAATCATTTCAATGTAGCACATACTTATTTTGTTCAAGGTATTCTGCTGCCCACTGCAGAGAATAGAAAGATAAGACACAAACTTTAACTTAAAGAAACCTGCAGTCTTCTCTCTACTGCCAGTCTAGTATGCAAATAATGACAACATAAAAGCAAAAGGACAGTACTGTCAAGAGGTACAAAAAGACACCGTGAAGACTGCAGGGGCCTTGGATAGTAAACTCACTGAGGGTGTGACCAGGGGTCTTTTTTTCAACTCTTACCATTTCGTATTAGTTCATGTCACAACGCATAGCACAAAGGTTTCTTTTCTTAAATGAAGGGTGGATAGAATTGACATGAGAGCAAGGGAGGACTAAAGCATGGATCTTTGGGTCTACCCCTTGAGATGTGGAGTTATAGGTCACTGGGGGAATCTAGTGACTCTGATGGAAGGGTCCTTGAACCTCATGTAGAAACAGGAAAAGAAGGGGCTCTATGGAGGGAGAGAGAAGCAGTGACACATTAATGAGCCAGGAAAACAAGTGGTTCTCAGAGCATAAAGATTTTCTATGTTGTCATCCTACATAATAGGGATTCATGGCCTTCCAGAGAAATAGATTTAGAGACGAAAAAGGTCTTCCCACACAGTAGGCAACGTGGCCTACATCACAGAGGAGGTCAGTGAAAAATCTGAGACTAAAACCTAGTTTTCTTGTCTTTACCTATTTCTCAAAGCAAGATCTGTGGGCCAGTGTCATTAGCCTCACCTGGAAACTTATTAAAAATACAGAATCTCAGGCTATACCCCAGACCTACTGAATCAGAATCTGTATTTTAACAAAATTTCCAGGGGATCCACACGCACATCAAACTTTGAAGAGTATTCCAGAGCATGTATCTAGATGTGAAATTACTGGATCACAATGTGTGAGTTCTTTAACGTATCAGATGGTGCTAAATTTCTCTCCAAAGTATTGTTATCAAGTCACCGTCTCATATTATTCTTTCTAATTTTCTGTGTATCTAATTACAACATAAAGCCATTTCCTATTGCTCTTACATTCCATTTGCCTTACAAAAGTTCCATTTCCTAAGAATATATCCTCAAACTCTATCCCTAAATTTCCTTATTTTTGTTGTTGTATACTAAAATGTGATAAAAGTTACATGGTCAAATAAATTTAGGAAACCATAGGTTCATCAATTAAAACAAGTCTTTAAGACTTCTCAGAGACCTCATTATGTTTATTAGGATAATAGTGGAATACTTTTCAAGCATTTTCCAAAACTTATTTTATCATTTACCTTTTTTCTCCATGGGTCATCTATGGAACATATCTGGATACACTAACATTTCAAGGAACACAGATGGGAAATCCATGTTAATTTATAGAGAATTCCCTCCTTTTTTAAACAAAAATCATTAAAAACAATTCAATTCCCTCTCTAATAATCCCCAGATCTTCTTATACTTAAAAGACTCTCATTCTCGCTACTTATCTGTGGTTCTGTGTATGTAAAATAACATCACAGAGGAAGAAAAACACAATCTGCTCAGCTGAATTTCTCCCTATTCATTTTTCATGTTTTCAGTAAGAAGAAATCGATAAGGTCCAAAATTTCAAAGTTTTTCTTACCTCTAAGGCAGCTGAGGAGAGCAAACTGTCACCTGCTCTGAGACCTAAGCAGAAAAACCAGTTTGTTTTTTTTTTTTTAACATCTTTATTGGAGTATAATTGCTTTACAATGGTATGTTAGTTTCAGCTTCACAACAAAATGAATCAGTTATATATATACATATATTCCCATATCTCTTCCCGCTTGCGTCTCCCTCCCTCCCACCCTCCCTATCCCACCCCTCCAGGCGGTCACAAAGTACCGAGCTGATCTCCCTGTGCTATGCGGCTGCTTCCCACTAGCTATCTACCTTACGTTTGGTAGTGTATATATGTCCATGCCTCTTTATCGCTTTGTCACCGTTTACACTTCCCCCTCCCCATAGCCTCAAGTCCATTCTCTAGTAAGTCTGTGTCTTTATTCCTGTTTCACCCCTAGGTTTTTCATGACATTTTTTTTTTAAAATTCCATATATATGTGTTAGCATACGGTATTTGTCTCTCTCTTTCTGACTTACTTCACTCTGTATGACAGACTCTAGGTCTATCCACCTCATTACAAATAGCTCAATTTCGTCTCTTTTTATGGCTGAGTAATATTCCATTGTATATATGTGCCACATCTTCTTTATCCATTCATCCGATGATGGACACTTAGGTTGTTTCCATCTCCGGGCTATTGTAAATAGAGCTGCAATGAACATTTTGGTACATGACTCTTTTTGAATTATGGTTTTCTCAGGGTATATGCCCAGTAGTGGGATTGCTGGGTCATATGGTAGTTCTATTTGTAGCTTTTTAAGGAACCTCCATACTGTTCTCCACAGTGGCTGTTATCAATTTACATTCCCACCAACAGTGTAAGAGGGTTCCCTTTTCTCCACACCCTCTCCAGCATTTATTGTTTCTAGATTTTTTGATGATGGCCATTCTGACTGGTGTGAGATGATATCTCATTGTAGTTTTGATTTGCATTTCTCTCATGATTAGTGATGTTGAGCATTCTCTCATGTGTTTGTTGGCAGTCTGTATATCTTCTTTGGAGAAATGTCTATTTAGGTCTTCTGCCCATTTTTGGATTGGGTTGTTTGTTTTTTTGTTATTAAGCTGCATGAGCTGCTTATAAATTTTGGAGATCAATCCTTTGTCAGTTGCTTCATTTGCAAATATTTTCTCCCATTCTGAGGGTTGTCTTTTGGTCTTCTTTATGGTTTCCTTTGCTGCGCAAAAGCTTTTAAGTTTCATTAGGTCCCATTTGTTTACTCTTGTTTTTATTTCCATTACTCTAGGAGGTGGGTCAGAAAGAATCTTGCTGTGATTTATGTCATAGAGTGTTCTGCCTATGTTTTCCTCTAAGAGTTTCATAGTTTCTGGCCTTACATTTAGGTCTTTAATCCATTTTGAGCTTATTATTGTGTATGGTGTTAGGGAGTGATCTAACTTCATACTTTTACATGTAGCTGTCCAGTTTTCCCAGCACCACTTATTGAATAGGCTGTCCTTTCTCCACGGTACATTTCTGCCTCCTTTGTCAAAGATAAGGTGACCATATGTGCGTGGGTTTATCTCTGGGCTTTCTATCCTGTTCCATTGATCTATCTTTCTGTTTTTGTGCCAGTACCATACCGTTTTGATAACTGTAGCTTTGTAGTATAGTCTGAAGTCTGGGAGCCTGATTCCTCCAGTTCCTTCTTTCGTTCTCAAGATTGCTTTGGCTATTCGGGGTCTTTTGTGTTTCCATACAAATTGCAAAATTTTTTGTTCTAGTTCTGTGAAAAATGCCAGTGGTAGTTTGATAGGGATTGCATTGAATCTATAGATTGCTTTCGGTAGTAGAGTCATTTTCACAATGTTGATTCTTCCAATCCAAGAACATGGTATATCTCTCCATCTATTTGTATCATCTTTAATTTCTTTCATCAGTGTCTTATAATTTTCTGCATACAGGTCTTTTGTCTCCTTAGGTAGGTTTATTCCTAGATATTTTATTCTTTTTGTTGCAATGGTAAATGGGAGTGTTTTCTTGATTTCACTTTCAGATTTTTCATCATTAGTATATAGGAATGCCAGAGATTTCTGTGCATTAATTTTGTATCCTGCCACTTTACCAAATTCATTGATTAGCTCTAGTAGTTTTCTGGTAGCATCTTTAGGGTTCTCTATGTATAGGATCATGTCATCTGCAAACAGTGACAGCTTTACTTCTTCTTTTCCGATTTGGATTCCTTTTATTTCCTTTTCTTCTCTGATTGCTGTGGCTAAAACTTCCAAAACTATGTTGAATAAGAGTGGTGAGAGTGGGCAACCTTGTCTTGTTCCTGATCTTAGTGGAAATGCTTTCAGTTTTTCGCCATTGAGGATGATGTTTGCTGTGGGCTTGTCATATATGGCCTTTATTATGTTGAGGAAAGTTCCCTCTATGCCTACTTTCTGCAGGGTTTTTATCATAAATGGGTGTTGAATTTTGTCAAAAGCTTTCTCTGCATCTATTGAGATGATCATATGGTTTTTCTCCTTCAGTTTGTTAATGTGGTTTATCACATTGATAGATTTGCGTATATTGAAGAATCCTTGCATTCCTGGAATAAACCCCACTTGATCATGGTGTATGATCCTTTTAATGTGCTGTTGGATTCTATTTGCTAGTATTTTGTTGAGGATTTTTGCATCTATGTTCATCAGTGATATTGGCCTGTAGTTTTCTTTCTTTGTGACATCCTTGTCTGGTTTTGGTATCAAGGTGATGGTGGCCTCGTAGAAGGAGTTTGGGAGTGTTCCTCCCTCTGCTATATTTTGGAAGAGTTTGAGAAGGATAGGTGTTAGCTCTTCTCTAAATGTTTGATAGAATTCGCCTGTGAAGCCATCTGGTCCTGGGCTTTTCTTTGTTGGAAGATTTTTAATCACAGTTTCAATTTCAGTGCTTGTGATTGGTCTGTTCATATTTTTTATTTCTTCCTGATTCAGTCTTGGCAGGTTGTGCATTTCTAAGAATTTGTCCATTTCTTCCAGATTGTCCATTTTATTGGCATAGAGTTGCTTGTAGTAATCTCTCATGATCTCTTTTATTTCTGCAGTGTCAGTTGTTACCTCTCCTTTTTCATTTCTAATTCTATTGATTTGAGTCTTCTCCCTTTTTTTCTTGATGAGTCTGGCTAGTGGTTTATCTATTTTGTTTATCTTCTCAAAGAACCAGCTTTTAGTTTTATTGATCTTTGCTATTGTTTCCTTCATTTCTTTTTCATTTATTTCTGATCTGATTTTTATGATTTCTTTCCTTCTGCTAGCTTTGGGGTTTTTTTGTTCTTCTTTCTCTAATTGCTTGAGGTGCAAGGTTAGGTTGTTTATTCGAGATGTTTCCTGCTTCTTAAGGTGGGCTTGTATTGCTATAAACTTCCCCCTTAGAACTGCTTTTGCTGCATCCCACAGGTTTTGGGTCGTTGTGTCTCCATTGTCATTTGTTTCTAGGTATTTTTTGATTTCCTCTTTGATTTCTTCAGTGATCACTTCATTATTAAGTAGTGTACTGTTTAGCCTCCATGTGTTTGTATTTTTTACAGATCTTTTCCTGTAATTGATATCTAGTCTCATGGCGTTGTGGTCAGAAAAGATACTTGATACAATTTCAATTTTCTTAAATTTACCAAGGCTTGATTTGTGACCCAAGATATGATCTATCCTGGAGAATGTTCCATGAGCACTTGAGAAAAATGTGTATTCTGTTGTTTTTGGATGGAATGTCCTATAAATATCAATTAACTCCATCTCGTTTAATGTATCATTTAAAGCTTGTGTTTCCTTATTTATTTTCATTTTGGATGATCTGTCCATTGGTGAAAGTGGGGTGTTAAAGTCCCCTACTATGAATGTGTTACTGTCGATTTCCCCTTTTATGGTTGTCAGTATTTGCCTTATGTATTGAGGTGCACCTATGTTGGGTGCATAAATATTTACAATTGTTATATCTTCCTCTTGGATTGATCCCTTGATCATTATGTAGTGTCCTTCTTTGTCTCTTCTAATAGTCTTTGTTTTAAAGTCTATTTTGTCTGATATGAGAATTGCTACTCCAGCTTTCTTTTGGTTTCCATTTGCATGAAATACCTTTTTCCATCCCCTTACTTTCAGTCTGTATGTGTCTCTAGGTCTGAAGTGGGTCTCTTGTAGACAGCAAGTATATGGGTCTTGTTTTTGTATCCATTCAGCCAATCTGTGTCTTTTGGTGGGAGCATTTAGTCCATTTACATTTAAGGTAATTATCGATATGTGTGTTCCTATTCCCATTTTCTTAATTGTTTTGGGTTCGTTATTGTAGGTCCTTTCCTTCTTTTGTGTTTCTTGCCTAGAGAAGTTCCTTTAGCAGTTGTTGTAGAGCTGGTTTGGTGGTGCTGAACTCTCTCAGCTTTTGCTTGTCTGTAAAGGTTTTAATTTCTCCATCAAATCTGAATGAGATCCTTGCTGGGTAGAGTAATCTTGGTTGCAGGTTTTTCTCCTTCAACACTTTCAATATGTCCTGCCACTCCCTTCTGGCTTGCAGAGTTTCTGCTGAAAGATCAGCTGTTAACCTTATGGGGATTCCCTTGTGTGTTATTTGTTGTTTTTCCCTTGCTGCTTTTAATATGTTTTCTTTGTATTTAATTTTTGACAATTTGATTAATATGTGTCTTGGCGTATTTCTCCTTGGATTTATCCTGTATGGGACTCTCTGTGCTTCCTGGACTTGATTAATGATTTCTTTTCCCATATTAGGGAAGTTTTCAACTATAATCTCTTCAAATATTTTCTCAGTCCCTTTCTTTTTCTCTTCTTCTTCTGGAACCCCTATAATTCGAATGTTGGTGCGTTTAATGTTGTCCCAGAGGTCTCTGAGACTGTCCTCAGTTCTTTTCATTCTTTTTTCTTTATTCTGCTCTGCAGTAGTTATTTCCACTATTTTATCTTCGAGGTCACTTATCCGTTCTTCTGCCTCAGTTATTCTGCTATTGATCCCATCTAGAGTACTTTTAATTTCATTTATTGTGTTGTTCATTGTTGCTTGCTTCATCTTTAGTTCTTCTAGGTCCTTGTTAACTGATTCTTGCAATTTGTCCATTCTATTGTCCATTCTATCTCCAAGATTTCGGATCAACCTTACTATCATTATTCTGAATTCTTTTTCAGGTAGACTGCCTATTTCCTCTTCATTTGTTAGGTCTGGTGGGTTTTTATCTTGCTCCTTCATCTGCTGTGTGTTTTTCTGTCTTTTCATTTTGCTTATCTTACTGTGTTTGGGGTCTCCTTTTTTGCAGGCTGAAGGTTCGTAGTTCCTGTTGTTTTTTGTGTCTGTCCCCAGTGGCTAAGGTTGGTTCAGTGGGTTGTGTAGGCTTCCTGGTGGAGGGGACTAGTGCCTGTGTTCTGGTGGATGAGGCTGGATCTTGTCTTTCTGGTGGGCAGGTCCACGTCTGGTGGTGTGTTTTGGGGTGTCTGTAGACTTATTATGATTTTGGGCAGCCTCTCTGCTAATGGGTGGGGTTGTGTTCCTGTCTTGCTAGTTGTTTGGCATAGGATGTCCAGCACTGTAGCTTGCTGGTCGTTGAGTGAAGCTGGGTGCTGGCGTTGAGATGGAGATCTCTCGGAGATTTTTGCTGTTTGATATTATGTGCAGCTGGGAGGCCTCTTGTGGACCAGTGTCCTGAAGTTGGCTCTCCCACCTCAGAGGCACAGCACTGAGTCCTGGCTGCAGCACCAAGAGCCTTTCATCCACAGGGCTCCTTAATTTGGGATGATTCGTTGTCTATTCAGGTATTCCACAGATGCAGGGTATATCAAGTTGATTGTGGAGCTTTAATCCGCTGCTTCTGAGGCTGCTGGGAGAGATTTCCCTTTCTCTTCTTTGTTCTGACAGTTCCCAGGGGCTCAGCTTTGGATTTGGCCCCGCCTGTGCGTGTAGGTCGCCGCCGGAGGGCGTCTGTTCTTTGCTCAGACAGGACGAGGTTAAAGGAGCCGCTGATTCGGAGGCTCTGGCTCACCCAGGCCGGGGGGTAGGGAGGGTAACGGAGTGCGGGGCGGGCCTGCAGCGGCAGAGGCCGGCGTGACGCTGCAGCCTGAGGCGCGCCGTGCGGTCTCCCGGGGAGCCGTCCCTGGATCCCGGGACCCTGGCAGTGGCGGGCTGCACAGGCTCCCCAGAAGGGCGTGTGGCTAGTGACCTGTGTTCGCACACAGGCCTCCTGGCGGCGGCAGCAGCGGCCTCAGCGTCCCATGTCCGTCTCTGGGCTCCGCACTCTTAGCCGCGGCTCGCGCCCGTCCCTGGAGCTCTCTCAAGCAGCGTTCTTAATCCCCTCTCCTCGTGCACCAGGAAACAAAGAGGGACGTAAAAGTCTCTTGCCTCTTCGGCAGGTCCAGACCCCTCCCCGGACTCTCTCCCGGCCAGCCGCAGCGCACCAACGCCCTGCAGGCTGTGTTCACGCCGCCAACCTCAGTCCTCTCCCGGCGCTCCGACAAAAGCCGGAGCCTCAGCTCCCAGTCCCGCCTGCCCCGGCGGGCGAGCAGACAAGCCTCTCGGCTGGTGAGTTCCGGTCGGCCCGATCCTCTGCGCTGGAATCTGTCCGCTTTGCCCTCCGCACCCCTGTTGCTGTGCTCTCCTCCGCGGCTCCCAAGCTCCCCCACTCCGCCTCCCGAAGTCTCCACCCGCGAAGGGGCTTCCTAGTGTGTGGACACTTTTCCTCCTTCACAGCTCTCTCCCGCTGGTGCAGGACCCGTCCCTATCCTTTTGTCTCTGTTTAGTTTTTTCTTTTGCCCTAACCAGGTACGTGGGGGGTTCCTTGCCTTTTGGGAGGTCTGAGGTCTTCTGCCAGCGTTCAGTAGGTGTTCTGTAGGAGTTGTTCCACGCGTAGATATATTTCTGGTGTATCTGTGGAGAGGAAGGTGATCTCCGCGTCTTACTCCTCTGCCATCTTCCCGGAAGTCCCACTATTCTGTGTTTTCAACCAGTCTTTTTTTAAAAAAACTTTTATTGGAGTATAGTTGATTTACAATGTTGTGTTAGTTTCAGGTGTACAGCAAAGTGAATCAGTTATACATATACATATATCCACTCTTTTTTAGATTCTTTTCCCATATAGGCCATTACAGAGTATTAAGTAGAGTTCCCTGTGCCACACAGTAAGTCCTTATTAGTTATCTATTTTATATATAGTAGTGTGTATATGTCAATCCCAATCTTCCAATTTATCCCCCCACCTTACCCCTGGTAACTGAAAGTTTGAAAAACCAGTCTTGAATTCAGTGTTCCCACACACGATGTCCTGCAAAATCAGACTGACCCTTCATTTCCTTTTGGTTTCCCTGAAGAAATGAAAAGTGATCTCTGGATAGTGAAAATCACACGTTCTTTCTATTTTATTCTTTATAACTTTTCTTTAGTTTCAGTTTTTCTACAATGAGCATGTGTTACTTTTGCAATTACAAAAAAAAATTTTTAGTTCTTAATTTGAAGGGAAGAAAACAAGTCAGAGCAATAAAATTTAAATCTGTCTGCATTATCCTATCAAGATACACACAAAAGTATCAATGACCCTCAATTAGGGTGAGATCTTTGCAAGATAACTGTCTGAAATCAATTATGTGAATATTAACTACATGATTAAAATGTTAATTCTTGGGCTTCCTGGGTGGCACAGTGGTTAAGAATCCTCCTGCAGGGGAAACGGGTTCGAGCTCTGGTCCGGGAAGATCCCACATGCCGTGGAGCAACTAAGCCCATGTGCTACAACTGAGCCTGTGCTCTAGAGCCTGTGAACCACAGCTACTGAAGCTCGTGCGCCTAGAGCCCGTGCTCCACAACAAGAGAAGCCACCACAATGAGAAGCCCGCAAACCGCAATAAGGAGCAGCCCCCGCTCGCTGCAACTAGAGAAAGCCCGCACGCAGCAACGAAGACCCAACGTAGCCAAAAAAAAAAAAGTTAATTCTTTAAATAAGTCATTAATCTTTAAAATTTTTATGAATGCAGAATGAAAGTTTATCTAGGTTTCAATTT
Organism: Aethalodelphis obliquidens; assembly: GCF_003676395.1. Taxonomy (NCBI): domain Eukaryota; kingdom Metazoa; phylum Chordata; class Mammalia; order Artiodactyla; family Delphinidae; genus Aethalodelphis; species Aethalodelphis obliquidens. Next base: position 628,077 of record NW_020838046.1, on the reverse strand, counting down.
TAAGAGAGTGAACTGGTGAACTGAAAGACCATCAAAAAACCTTTGTCTAAGCCTCTCTTCTGCTGGCCCTTGCCTGCTTCAGTCTCCTGGTCTGTAAGTGGGAGAGTACCTGTACCATACATGGTTATGGTGAGGATTGGCTATGAAAATATATAAAAAGGGGGCTCCTCTACATCATATGTCATCAGAGAAACATAAATTAAAACAACCTATTACAACGGCCAAGATACAAAAACTGATAACACTAAATGCTGGTGAGGATGTGGAGCAACAGGAACTCTCATTCACTGCTGGTGGGAATACAAAATGGTACAGCCACTCTGGAAGACAGTTTGACTGTTCGTTACAAAACTAAACATCCTCTTACCATACAACTCAGCAGTCATGCTCCTTGGTATTTATCCAGGGGAGCTGGAAACTTATGATCACATAAAAACCTGCACACAAATGTTTATAGTGGCTTTATTCATAATTGCCAAAACCTGGTAGCAACCAAGATGTCCTTCAGTAGGTGACTCGATAAACTGTGGTATATCCAGACAATGGAATATTATTCAGCACTCAAAAGAAATGAGCTATTAAGTCATGAAAAGACACGGAGGAAACCTAAATGCATATTACTAAATGAAAAAACCCAGTCTGAAAAAAGCCCAGGTTTTGCTGGGAACATAAAATTGCTCTAAAAAATAAATTCTATTAAAACCCAAAAAAGCTCATAGCCATATAGTGCCTGCCATATACACAGCAGTGCTCAATAAACTGCAACTATTGTTATTAAAACAGGTACATTAGAAATATCCTAAATGCTTCCACAAGAAATGAAGAAATATTACTACTGTAATTATAATACTTACTAAGTCAGTTTCAACATTTATCCTGATAAGATAAAAAGCATCCTTCTCAAACAGGTAATCCTTAAGAATCCATGACATAACTTGGATGAATGATTCTAAATCTAATATATTATTTTTCAAAGTTATCAAGTAAAATGTAAAATGACTAAGGATTCAGTCACAGCCAGTTACTTAATAAAGTGCAAGTTTTACAGGCTTTTATGGTCATTATTTAAGAAAAAAGTTCAACTAAAGGAAAAAAAGACATGCATCTCAACAAAGAAATGGCAATACCAAAAATAAATATAATCATTGAATTATGTTGGAAATGATATGGTTTGAGCAACAGGTAGAATTCCTACCTATAAAGCAATCATTTCTCAGAAGAAAAACAAAGTCTACAGTTTCCTTTTTTTGTTTACCTGGATGAGTCATGGTGACTGGCTCCTCTTTGGATTTATTATTGTAGATGACTACAGCAACTGCATTGTGGAAAGCAGCCCGTGATATTTTCTCTTTAAAGGTGCAATTTCCCCTCTGCAGCAAGGCAATCCACTGTTTGATGTTAGGAGGGACAAAGAACCGTGTTTGAGGATCACAGCCCAGATGATCAGCAACTAAATAGATGAGAAAAGAAAAAGAAAACAGACATTAATTTTTTCCTCAAGTAAATAAAATCAATCAAGTCTTCATCAAAGTGCTCAACTATTCTCTGGATACCATACAGCTCTACAGCACTTCAAGCAGCTCACTGCCAGCAGAGCTATAAATACATCCACAAAGGACAATGCAATGAATCTGAATCTATATCTGCACAGGGAGAGAGATGCTTCATTAAAATGTTACCTGTAATGCAAATTAAAACCGTGAAAAATTCTGTTTAACTTTATAGATTGACAAAAATATAAAAGACTGATAATATCCAACGTAGGCTGGTGAAGAGAGGAGGGAAAAAACGCAAATACAGAGAACCCCCCAGAAACCCAAGTGACTGAGCTACCCTGACTTTTGCTCATTCATCTGCAGTTACTCATCTCTTGATCCCCATCTCCCACCATCACCACAAGGAGACTGATTTTGCTTGGGGTAAATGAGGAAGCCAAACTAAACTTTGGTTCAGTTACCCAGCAGTCTTGTTGAAATTCAAGCATGCTTGAACCAATTTCTCAGTAAGTGTCAAAGGAAATTAGAAAAGTTCAGGCCTGTATTTGAAAGTTTAAATTAGCTAAAATAACATGAAACTAGAATTAAGATGTTATTCCTCTAATTTATATTTACTGGTAAATATTACCCTACAGTTTCACATTAGCATACATATATTAACTTACTATATCCACTTGTCTAACAAGATACATAGAGACACCAAAACTATCCCTTGGGACAATAAATTACATGGTCATTGTTCTAGATTTGGAGGGACAGTTTTTTCAAGTACATTTAAATTTGTACTTGAAGCTCATCAATTTCTGATCCTGCAAATACGGTAATCATAGCTCAGGCACTCTTCACAAATCTTAAAAAGCTGTCCCGGTTGCTCTTTCCACTCCTCATCCTCGCATTTATAATAGGTTAAAATGAAAAGGGAAGGGCAGTTCAGAAGGAGGAAAAAAGTCACAAATGTTATTTTGAAGACTGCAGGTATGTATGCAGTGCCAGAGGACAATGGGCCCAAGCCCTTCCTGGAGCCGGTCACCAGTACTTCGAGGGCTGAGAGGGAGGGAGGGAGAGGAACACAGCACAAAAAGGTAACACTAGAAGCAAATAAATAATGAAAATATTAAATAAATATTAATCAATAATAAAGTGTATAAAAAGACAACACCAGTGGGGAAATGTTTGCTTTCTACACCCCAGAAGCACATTGCTTAGCAAAAGAAATTCTCTTATTATCATGGTGATGGATGGCAATGAGAGCATATTTGCTACCAGGGGTCTCCTAATACACAGTAAGTGGGAGATAAATGATTTCACAATTCGCCATGGTTGATATTGTCGACGACTATGACTCATCCTTTTCCTTAAACAGTTTCTGCACTCTGAAACTTTAGTCCTTTCTCAGCCAAATTAAACAGACAGAAAAAAGCTTATGTCATGATTTTAGTAGTCAACTATTGAAAGACACAGTCAAGGCATCATGAAACTTTGAAATCCTGAAACAGACTTTACTTTCAGTAATATCTGTTTCACAGATAATTATGCTGTTTAAAAATATAAGCGTTTAGCCAATGTGTTATGATAACCTCACTGTCTTGGGAAAATTTTCAAGAATATCTGAAGAGATCTGTATGCTTGTCTTCTGTGAAACATTCACTATTTTTCCTGTGACTTATCCTGTCCTCCCTATGATTTCTTACTCATTCACAGTGCAGTAAAGAGAAAACAACACAGTTATGGAAGCAGCAAGACCTGGGGTCCAAATTCTAGATCAACGATTTCTTAGTCGAGCACTGTCACAGGTTCAATTTTCTGATCCTCTATTTCTACTAATTTATAAAGACTGTATGTGTCAATCCCAATCTTCCAATTTGGGACTGACACATACACACTACTGTATATAAGACAGATAACTAATAAGGACCTACTGTACAGCACAAAAAACTCTACTCAATACTCTGTAATGGCCTATATGGGAAAAGAATCTAAAAAAGAGTGCATACATGTATTTCTATTACAGATTCACTTTGCTGTACACCTGAAACTAACACAACACTGTCAATCAATTATACTCCAATTAAAAAAAAAAAGATTGAAATACAATTCTTACCTTACCAGAGTTACGTATGTGAAAAAGTCTATAATAATTCTTCTACCCTTGAGTGCTGAAAAAATTAACTTCCCTTCCCTTAGTTTTCTGGGTGCCATCCTATCTTGTCCTAGTGATCCAGCTTGGTGCCATGGGGATGTTCTACACAAATGTGTGTGAAGTCTACCCACAGCCCGGCAGCACACCTCCACTCCATACCCTTTGCTCCTAATAACTACCACTCTGTTTCATTCTTTCTCCCTGATGCTCTGACAGTATCATTGTCAACTTAGAAGAACAGCAGTTCACTAATTGTCACAATGTCTAACACTGAAAAGACACCGAGGGGAGCAACAACAGAGCAAAATCAAATACACTGAAGGAAAACTTTAAAATTCTCTTAAGGAATGCCCACCCACTAAGAACAGATTCTATGAACAACTGCATTATCAAAACAAATGCCAACAACAGACTGTATGAGCAAAAGAATGTTCCTGCTCCCCCAAATTTATCCAAATCATCATTCACAAAAGGTCTTTGAAAACATTTGTATCAGTAAGAATATAATATGCAATAATAAGAAATTCCAGTTCTTGTTCAAGGAAGTAGTTATTCAGAAAAAGAAAATAAGGGGTTTTCATAATCAGTACCATGGTACGTTTATTTTATCTATCTATTCTTTTCTGTAATCAAAAAATAACTTGAACAATGAAAATAATGTCAACAGCTCTAAAACAAATTCCCAAGAGGACTGATGACTGATTGTGATTAAGTAGCACTACTGCAAAATTTAATACCAGTTGTTTATACTTGAAGCAATTTATTAAGTGAAGACATGGTAGTATGGCATAAAAGATCTATGAACCAGTAAATTTTTTTCATTAAAAGTCATAATGAAAATGTGAAATTATAGGTGATATAAAATATTAAAGTATTTTACACTTTTATTTGTCAATTATACCTCAGTAAATCTGGAAAAAAATTCTACATCACTGAAAAACTTCAGTTTTTTTCTGTATGGCCTTTCCTGTTGAGTCCAGAAATAGTTACGAGACTTTTATTTATTCCTTGACAAGAACCAAACAATTCTGGACAGGAACAATTATGGAATCCTCACCTCAACGAATACTAACTTAAATGCTCAGCATCGTACTAAATACCAAAGAGAAATACAATAGAACCAAACATCCTGGTCTTAAGTGTTAAAGAACCACTAAATGTATTGAGGAGGCATGCCTGTCACAGAAATTAAATATCAGCTAGGTAGTTTAAAGTGCCAACACAGAGAGTGCTTAGAAATTTAGGAAAGGAAAAGAGCAACATAATGGTTCAAGGTTTAGTGGAAGTTGGAGGCTAAAACACTTGAAAACTGCTCAAGCAGAAAGGAGGCGGGTGTACAAGTGACTAGCACAAGAACACAGAACAAAGATTAAGAGCCTCTCTCAAACTCTTGTGAAAATCAAATAAGATGATATATTGAAAGGCTGATATTAAATATATGAATATTTAAAGGGCTCTCTGAGTGGATAATAAATAAATAAAATCTCTCTTCCCTACCCCAGAGCAGCCGGAAGTTCTCCACTTTGATTAATTTCACTTAATAATTTCACACCATTTCTTAAAAATGCAAACACTCCATCTGCTAAGTAGTGATGTCCACATTGTTGTGTGGGTGATGTTTCCTTCTGCGCCCTGAGAACTTGCAAGAGCCTTGTGGGGCTAGGGCACTGATGCATGGTTGCTGGATTCCTTAGGCACGCAGCACAGGTACCCCAATGTGACTCTTGCTCTCAGAGGCTGCGTGTCTTGTTTCCTCCACCTTAAATGCCAGTCCCACCACTCCTTTGCTGACCACCTCCTAAGCCTCAGGATTGTGCTAAAATATCTTCTCTGGAACGCCTTCCCAGTCTCCTAAGGCTGAGTTGGGTGTTTTATTCATGTTTCCATGGTACCCTGAGATTCCATTTATTTTAGTATTTATCACACTTTATTAGTAACTGGCTGTTTATTCTAAGTCTCTCCTAAAGCATGAGATCTAGCATCTCTGCCAGTATCTCTGGCATACAGCAGACACGTAACTTACCTGATGACGGGAGCAAGAGAATGACAGAGGGAGATTAAGCAAGACCTGATATAAAGAAAAAGCTGTGCGAAAGACCTCTCTGTTTCATGTGGTAATGTTCTGACAGGGGTAATGTTCTATCAGTTGTTTCCTACAAAAGAAGTAAAAATAAAAATGAGCCTAACTAGTTACCCTAAATTTAGATGTTTCCATTATCAGTATGTTCTGATTATTTGCTTTTCTGTTTTCACATTAATTATAATCTCTTTAATCTTTAGATTTCTTACTTCTACCTTGTCTTTATTTTCCGTTTGTTAAATTTTAATTTTATGATTCAAAGGAAAAAATACAATTCTTTATTTTTGTTCCCAACTTTTTTTTTAATTGAAGTATAACTGATTCACAATATTGTACTAGTTTCAGGTGTACAGCAAAGTGATTCAGTTTTATATACGTGTGTGTGTGTGTGTACGTGTATGTATGTGTGTATATGTATACATATATACATCCTTTTTCAGATTGTTTTCCATTATAGGTTATTAAATGATGCTGAATATAGTTCCCTGTGCTATACAGTAGGTCCCTGTTGTTTATTTTATATATAGTAGTGTGTATCTGTTAATCCCAAATTTCTCCCTCCTGCCCTTTCCCCTTTGGTAACCACAAGTTTGTTTTTCACCCAATTTTCTTAATTTTGTACATTCAGCTACTGGACTTAAGTATCTAGCTTTCATCCCTTCACACTTCCATGGATAAATTTACTTTCTTACTATTTCTACACTTTCACTGAAATCTAACATCTTATTTCTTTTTATTACTTATCTTTATCAGTTGTTTAGTCTAGTTGAAAATGTTTACTCTTCCTTTTGTTTTAACTTTCTGCTAACTTATTTGCAAGTTTCAATTTTTTCTCTTAACCTTGTATATACTTTTTAAAATCCCCCTACCCCATACTTCTGTTATATTTTTTTTCTGTTAGGATCTGTTATCATAATGGCCTGCAAAAGTGATCTGGACCCTAGCCCTTCTTGATTTCTCAGGAACCTTGTATTAATGATCATTCCCTCTTTTTCTTTTTCCTCTCATTTAAACCTGCTTGTCTCTTCCATCTTAAAAATAAAGAAGAAGGAAAGATATCTCAAAAGACTCCATTTTACTGCCACTGTTCTCAAGAGCTGCCTGTACCTGTGATTCTCATCTCCTCAGTATCCACCCCATTCCTCATCACATTTTAATCTCTGCATCCAGCCACTCCACTAAAAGTGCTCTAATTAAAAGGCACCAATAACCTCGGTGTTGCTAAATCCCAGGACATGCCTAATCCTCTTCCAAACTGACCTCGCAGTAACATCTGTCCCAGCTGAGCACTCTTCTCTCTTGGCTTTCAGGGCTCTCATCTTCCTGGCTTTCCTCTTCCTCCTCTTCCTTCACAGCCCTCCTTCCTAGTCTTCTTGACTGACTCCATTCCCTCCACATGAACACTCAAACCACTTGGACATAGGTCTAAGACTCTCCAGAGCTAGAATTCTCTCTACGTTGATGGCAGACTTTTTTTTACTGGAATAACGATGCTCACTAACATTTCATGCCAATCAGCCCTTTTCTGAGAAACTATTTTTCAAATTTTACTTCTATAAATCCATAGTTTCCAATATATACAATTAAATCAGAATGCTAAGAATCAGGAGAGGAATACAGATAATTAAATGCAGGGAAGAGATGGTCTTGCTTTGATGAGCTAACAGACATTCTTGAATGTCTTTACTGGTTCACACAGAAGGAGGCATAGGAGAGCACCTGTAGGCAGGTGTATGGACAGTCACTTTCTAATTTATTTGTTTCCTGGCAGCTTTGCCCCACTTCCAGGCAAGGCCATGGGATCACCTTGAGGTTTCAAATGGATTCTATCAGTTGCCAAAAAAACCCACCCCAAACCAAAACCAGAAACAGAAACCTAATTTAATTTGGGCATCACCTCTACACAGTCATGCTTTAAGTGACACCTACTTGAGAGCAAGCTTTAGGGGGGAGGGAAGTAGACAGACGATCTAAGATGAGGCACACAGAAGTTAAATTACATATGAAGGAGAGGCCTTTTCTCTGTTTTCCACAGGATGTGAACAGGAAACATGTGACTCCAGTTGTTGCTCGCAGTCATTTTGTGATAAAGAGGGGAACAATCTTAGGATAAAGTTAAAGCTATGATGACAAAGGGACACTGAACGGGACAAGATCCTTGGTAACACTGCTGAGTGCTGAATCTCTGAACCCTGAAAGCTGCCCTACCTTGGAGTTTCCAGTTCTGACACAGGATTAATGTCCTCCTTATCTGTAATCAATCTAAGCAGGAATTTGTTACTTGGAGCACTCACACTTCTCAAGTGAGTCAAGTGGCAAAGGTCAAGACTGGGGCTTTATCCCTGCTGAGGGGCTCTCTTAATCCATCAGGATCCTTGGCAACTCAAACCCACCAAGAAGATCAAATCATAAGAAGAAAGCTTCTTGGAAAAGTCCTTTGACACAGGGAGGCAGCTGTGATGCCAATTCTTTGCCTCCCTCCTTCGAGGGGAGTGGTAGCTATTCAGGAGTGGAGAGCTTCACTTGAAGACAAACATTTTTTTTTTAATATCTTTATTGGAATATAATTGCTTTACAATGGTGTGTTAGTTTCTGCTTTATAACAAAGTGAATCAGTTATACATATACATATGTTCCCATATCTCTTCCCTCTTGTGTCTCCCTCCCTCCCACCCTCCCTATCCCACCCCTCCAGGCAGTCACAAAGCACCGAGCTGATCTCCCTGTGCTATGCGGCTGCTTCCCACTAGCTATCTACCTTACGTTTGGTAGTATATGAAGACTAACATTTAAAGCAAGGGTTCTTGACAAGGATACATGGGTAGAATCCAGGAGGCCAGGGAAATCGTCTTTACTTTCACTAAACGCTAACTGACATTTAGCATTTTCTTCATCTGTAATTCTGTAACCAATAGCAACTACATTAATTTTTGTTATCTCAAAATACTGGTAATTAAAGTTATTAAACCCACACCAAGAGCTTGTTACTTGATATGTTAATAATCACATCTATTACTATGTCACAAATATTTTAAATACGTTGATACTGTGTTTCAGTATACTTGGTTTCCTTTAATCCTATTTACTTTTGTACTGATCACTATCCTGAGAAGAAGTCTGCAGTTTTCTTTTTCACTACACTGCAAAAGGAGTCTCAACTGCCAGGTTTAGTTTGTTTAAGTTATATGACATATTTGTATCTGTTTCTATTACTTTACTTTGTTCTTATTATCCCTAAGCTTCTTTATACTACCCCCACCCCCACTTCTGAATGAATAAAAAAAATTTTCTTTATTACCCTCTTTATTACCCTCTTTTCATACTCAAGTTCTATTTTTTAGAAGTTACCCTTAAAAAATTAACATGCATACCTGATAAAAAGTTTACATTTAATCAATGCCTCTATCTTCTTCCTTAATAACACAAGGCTCTTAAAAGGGCTGCCATAACAAAGTACTATAAACTTCGTGGTTTAAACAACAGAAACTTATTCTCTCACAGTTCTGAAGGCCAGAAGTCTTAAATCAAGGTTGTTGGCAGGGCCATCTTCCCTCTGAAGGTCCTAGTGGAGAATCCTTGCTTGCCTCTTTTGGCTTCTGGAGCTCGAGGTGACCTTGGCTTGTGGCTGCATCACTCCAACCTCTGCTTCTGTCTTCACATGGCCTTCTCCTCTGTGTCTGTCTCTTCACTTCTGTCTCTTATAAAGACACTCATCATTGGATTTAGGACACACCTACGCAATCAAGGATGATCTCATCTAAAGATCTTTAATTTAATTACATCTGCAAAGACCTTTTTTCCAAATAACGTTTCCACATTCACAGGTTCCAAGGATTAGGACGTGAATGTACTCCGGGGAGACGACCATTCACCCCCGCTTCAGAATGAGACTCCAACCACCACCTTTCATCGTATGTGTAACTGCCCACTATGCAGTTCCACCTTACTTTAATTATCCCCTCAATGTTTCATACAGTCAATGTTTGTTAAACTTTACCTACAGATGCTTGTCAGTCCTTACATTAGTCAGGGTTCTCCAGAGAAACAGACCAGTAAGATATTTCTGTGTGTATAAAGAGATTTATTTTGTAAGGAACTGGCTCATGCAATTACAGAGGCTGACAAGTCCCAAGATCTGCAGGGTAAGTCAGCAAGCTGGAGAATTGATGGTGGAGTTCCAGTCCGAAGGCTGGCAGGCACGAGACCCAGGGCGCGATGATGTTTCAGTTTAACTCTGAAGGCAGGAAAAAGCCAATGTCCAGTTTGAAGGCAGTCAGGCAAGACGAATTCTCTCTTATTTGGAGGATGATCAGCCCTTCTGTTTCATCCAGGCCTTCAAGTGACTGGATAAGGTCCACCCACAACAGGGAGGGCAACCTGCTTTAATCTGCTTTATTCAATCTATCAATTTATGTGTTAATGTCATCGAGAAATACCCTCACAGAAACACCCAGAATGATGTTTGACCAAATACCTGGGAACCCTGTGGCCCCGTGAAGGTGACACATAAAATTAACCATCACAGTACTCCTCACATCTCAATTTTCCCTTCTGTGTTTCCTCCTTCTCACTTATTCTACATCTTTTAGAACTTCTTTCAATGAAGATCTTTAAGGGTAAACTTGCTTTTTCAGGTAAACTTGTCTTTACACATCTGAAAACTTCTTTCACTTTCCCTCATTCTTGAATGATAAATTAGGGTAAAAAGTCTAGATTGTTATTGTTCTGTTAGCACACTAAAGATAATATTCCATTGTCTTCTGCTTCTCATGTTGAGAAGAGGCTGAACAAAACATTTTAATTATCTAGGCTCTCAAATGTTACCTACTTTTTACTTTTGCATCTAATATTTTTAAGAAGTAAAATAAATATGATCTATTAATCACCAATTTTAACCTCTTCGGATATATTCTGAAGAAACAAACTTTTCACTACCTTTTCATATAGAATTTTAAAGGAAAAGGAAACAATATAATATCTTCTGTACACCTAGAGTGCTGGATATATCAATCAACATTGCAAGAAGGGTCATACGTAGCTGAACTGTCAGCAAGTTTAATTGCCAATAGCTATCCATTATCGTTTGTCTTCTATACTTAGTTACTGTAGATCTCAAATGGATTTTGATTATTTTTTACATCCTTAGAACTTATATATATCTGTTGGATGTTCTCCACGACATAATAAAAAGCATCTTAACAGTAATTTTAAATGATGGCTAACTCAAATCACTTAACTTGAAAAGTCATGTTCAGAAATAATTTCTATTAAAACTGATGTAACAAATACTTCATGCATAAGAGATGCTATAAATCAAAATAACTAAAAATCACTGCTAGGTCCTTGTACAATCATGGTATCATAGTACACATACACAAGTGCTAATTATTTTATCCACAGCACTCCCCATTCCACAAAAGCATCATAACACTGAATACAACTATTTCTGAGGCTCTCTTTTCTGCTGGCTCCTATCCATCATGTATTCCTCCCACCACAAGGATGGTTCAACATCCACAAATCAATGTGATACACCACATTAACAAAAAGAAGGATAAAAGTCATATGATCATCGCCATAGATGCAGAAAAAGCATATGATAAAATTCAGCATCCATTTATGATAAAAACTCTCAACAAAGTAAAATGGGTAGAGAGGGAATGTACCTCAACATAATGATAAGCCCACAGCTAACATCATACTCAACAGTGAAAACCTAAAAGCTTTTCCTCTAAGATCAGGAAAAAGACAAGGATACCCACTCTTGCCACTTTTATGCAACACAGTACTCGAAGTCCTAGCCAGTGCAATTAGACAAGAAAAAGAAATAAAAGGCATCCAAATCTGAAAAGAAGAAGTAAGACTGTCTCTATTTGTAGATGACATGATATTGTATATAGAAAACTCCAAAGACTCCACCAAAAAACTGTTAGAACTAATAAACAAATTCCATAAAGTTGCAGGATACAAGATCAATATATGTAAATCAGCTGTGTTTCTATATACTGATAACAGACTATCAGAAAGATAAATTAAGAAAACAATCGCATTTACAATCACATCAAAAAGAATGAAATAGGGTCTTCCCCCGTGGTGCAGTGGTTAAGAGTCCACTGGCCAATGCAGGGGACATGGGTTCGAGCCCTGATCCAGGAAGATCCCACGTGCCGCAGAGCAACTAAGCCCATGCACCACAACTACTGAGCCTGTGCTCTAGAGCATGCAAGTCACAAATACTGAAGCCCGCGTGCCACAACTACTGAAGCCTGTGAGCCTAGAGCCTGTGCTCTGCAACAAGAGAAGCCACGGCAGTGAGAAGCCCTCGCACTGCAATGCCCCCGCTCGCTGCAACTAAAGAAAGCCTGCATGCAGCAACGAAGACCCAATGCAGCCAATAAAAAATAAATAAATAAATACATCAAATCTAAAAAGAATGAAATACCTAGGAATAAACTTAACCAAGGAGGTGAAAGACCCGTACAAGGAAAACTATAAGACACTGACAAAAGAAACTGAAAAAGACACAAATAAATGGAAAAATAATCTGTGCTCACAGACTGGAAGAATTAATATTGTTAAAATGTCCATTCTACCCAAAGCAATCTACAGATTCAGTGTAACCCCTACAAAAAGTCCAATGACATTTTTCACAGAAACTGAATAAACAATCCTACAATTTGTATGGAAGCACAAAATACCCCAAATAGCCAAAGCAATCTTGAGAAAGAAGAACAAAGCTAGAGGCATCATGCTTCCAGATTTCAAACTATATTACAGGACTACAGTAATCAAAATAGTATGATATTGGCATAAAAACAGACACATAGATCAATGGAACAGAATAGTCTCCAGAAACAAACCCACACATATATGGTCAATCAATTTCCTACAAAGGGGCCAAGAACATGCAATAGGGAAAGGACAGTCTCTTCAATAAACAGTGATGGGAAAACTGGACAGCCACGTGCAAAAGAATGAAACTGGACCACTATCTTACACCATACACAAAAACAATGGTCCTTGTTTCATGCAAATTTCTATTGACACAGTTCCCCACTATTTCTTACATTTCACAGGTGCTAGCTAAGTGTGTGATATTGCTGTTATCCCTTGAATTAATGATGTTAGTTAAAAGAGATGACTCATTCTCATGAAAAAAAAAAATTACGGGCTAGGAACAATGTCACTCACACTAACAGGAGAAGTATTTGTCCAGAGGCTAACTAACCACTGACTGAAGGAAGGACTTTAAGTGAAACTGCTGAGGAAGGAGGTAAGAGAACATGAAAAAAAAATCATGAAATCAGTCCCTATTGAGGACAATTAGAAAAAAAATAACACGGTGAGAGACTATTCGTATAAGAAAACAAATGAGAACAGGAAGTTTAAAGTTTTCATAATCTGAGATGTTTGTAAACCAATAAATGTAAGTAATGAGAAAAATACTTAAAGTTTATCCTAAATATACAAAATAACCAATGAGATTTGTTGAAGTGGGTCTCAAGATTGGCCGATAATAATAGAAAAGAATACTTTACCTAAGAACCTACTATTCGGAGGAAAAAAGGAAAAGCAGTTATTTTACATCAAGACAATGTTCATCCTTCAAGAAAATTTAAGTGAAAAGAAGAATTCAGAATATGTCTGAGAGATAGAAATGAGACTTTGACGGGGGCAATATACCAAGGTCAACTGGCCAAATGGAGTAAATACAAAAGTTCTTTACAGATCACAAAACTGGCAGACAAGATAGAGTACTGATAGGGGTTCCAGTCATCTACAAAACTGCAGAAATCTCATTTAGCTAAAAGCAGGATGTCTAACAAGTTCCTGATCTGCTTTACTGTTCATTTTGTCTCCCAAAGGATAATTGCTAGGGGTAACCAGAGGAAAATGCTACCCAGAACATAACATATACCCAGACTGTGAAGTGACTAGTAACTTGGAAGAAAGCAACCTATCATTTTACAGTACGCAAAACCCAGGGCAAAAAAGCTGGGTAATTACAAATCATCTTGATGAGAAAGGAAATGAAGAAGCCAGCAAGAATGCACAAGATAAATTCAACTTTAAGGAAGACTCGTACAAAGTAAAGGCCAATGCAGGATGACAATATAGACTTATAAAAATTCTCCCCAAAACTAAAAAGCCCAGAAAGAGTTGAAAGTTGCCGATAATGACAGGAACAAGCAAAGGGGCTTCTCTCAATCCCTTCCCAAAAGATTTAAGTTTTTTCTGAGCAAGAAGAATAGGAAAGAAATAGGTCCACCGCTCAGGGCCAACAAAACAATGGATGAAAACATTTCTCAAAAACTTTTTTGCTTGTTTCCCTGTAAAGGAGAACAACCTGAGAACTAAGACGACCAGAGCAAGGCTAAAGCACCCTGGAAATGGGTTGAGTTCATAAGAAAGCAAATATATTCTTAGGATAGGTCTCCCAGTTCAGTAAAACTGCTGTTCATAGCTTGTGCATTCGTGCTGGTTTCTTCAAGTAATCTCTCATTCCATTAAAATAATTTATAATTACCCAGCTTTCTTTGCCCTGGTGTTTGCAAACTTAAAAATGTTATAGTTGCTTTCTTCCAAATTTCTAGTCACTTTGCTTTACATCATCAAATGCAAAGACTACTTCCCAGTCCTCAGCATGCCATCCTCCTCAGCAGTGTCAGAGGTAGCAAACCACTTAACTTTTAAGACAATATATATTTCTTTGGTCTCTTCCTTCTCCTTCTCAGTCTTCTTGGCTATCCAGTTGTCCCAGCACCCTCTGTTGAAAAGACTGTTCTTTTCCTCACTCAATTGTGTTGGCACCTTTGTCAAAAATCAATTGATCATAAATTAAGGGTTTATTTCTGGTTCTCAGTTCTATGCCATTGATCTATATGTCTATGCCAGTCCACAGTGACTTGTAAGTTTTGAAATCAGGAAATGTAGCCCTCTGATTTTGTTTTTCTTTTGCAAGATTGTTTTGACAATTCTACGTCCACATACATTTTGCTGGCCAATTTCTGCAAAAAGCCAGCTGGTATTTTCTTAGGGTTATTGAATCTGTAGGTCAGTTTGGGGGAGTGCTGTCACTATAACAGTATTAAGTCTTTAGATTCATGAACATGGGATGTCTTTCCATTTACTTAGGTCTTCTGGAATTTCTTGTGACAGTATTTTGTAGTTTTCAAGGCCAATGACATTTTAAATGATATTAAAAATATATTTTCTAATTGTTTGTTCTGGCATACAGAAGTACAACTGACTGTGTGTGTGTTTGTATTGATCTTGTATCTAGTGACCTTTCTAAATTTACTCAACTTTAAAAAAAATCACTCTGTAATAATAAATGAGAAACAAAGGTTTAATGACATTTAATTATGGATTAACACAGGCTGCCTTTCTCAATCCATGGCAGATGGTTGTGTATCTCATATGGTATCTGAGGTATCCTGAATGAAGAGTGATCCCACAAATGTAAAGCGGATGTCAGTGACTCCCTCACACATGTGTTTTTTCAGTTTATTGCAAAATAGCATATATACTCAGTTACATGGATTTATACATGATACCATCTACTTTTAACTAAATGTCCCTCATTAAATGGACAATGCCTTAAAAACATCCCTACAAAATAAAGCAAAAATAAATTGGAAGAGCTGACATTTCTACTCTTGTACAACCTCTTTTTAGTTACCATAAAAGGTTTTAAAAAACCCAACTAATCAGATTTGTAAAAGAAAGCCCCCAAATTAGAAATGATCATGAAACACTATTAGAAATACACTTATTACAGCTGTTATTAGCTATTAACCTAAGTGTTAGGCTTTAAGGTACTATGTGAAAGAAGACCAATAGTGTGGTTTAACATTTCTAAGTATAATACATATATTGGGGATAAATGTACACGCACAACCAAAAAAGTCTGTGCCCCAGTACTACAGGGAATGGGTTAGAGAGGGCACCAGTAGACACAGGGAAGCCAGTTAGGAGGCCACAGTCTAGGTAAGAGATTAGAGAAGGTTGCAATGGATGTGGAGAGAAATAGATACATTTTAGAGATATTCAGGAATTTGGATCAACAGGACTTGGTAATTAATTAGATATGAGGGGGTTGGGGTCTAAAGATGATGTCCTAGTTTCTGGCATAACACACTGGGTAGAAGGTGGTGTTGACTGAAACAGCAAACGTTGGAGGAGAAACAGATTTTTGGAGGAAAGATGATGAACTGTTGTGGACATACCAGGCTTGAAAGAAAATTGAGAGGGAGAGAATAATTCCACTCCCTAAGCATACCTCCAATAAAATGTTATATATTTTATGTAACAGAAGACATGTACACCATGTTTATGACAGCATTACTTGTAACAGTCAAAAAACAGGCAACCCACATGTCCTTCAACAGCAGAATAGGTAAAATGTGATATATTCATGCACTGGATCACTGACAAAACTATTGCTATATGCAATGACATGAATTTATTTCACCAGTATGATGTGAGCAAAAGAAACTAATCACAAGATGAAAAAGAATACATACCATGATTCTATGTATATAAGTTAAAAAGCAGGCATAATCTCTAGTGTTCAAAGTCAGGACAGTATTTACTTTAGGGGAGGGAGCAAGGGAGAAGTAGTGATTGAAAGGGGACTCCCAGGGAGCTCTGTGGAGCTCATAATGCTCTATTTCTTGACAAGGTTCAGAGTGACGTCAATGTGGTCGCTGTAGTAATTCATCAAGCTGTGGACTTATGATGGTGTATTTTTCTGTGTATGTTATAGCAGACAAATACTGTATGACTCCATTTATATGAGGTTTCTAGAGTAGTCAAATTCATAGAGACAGAAAGTAGAAGGGTGGCTGCCAGGGGCTGGGGGGAGAAGGAAAGGCATAGCTTAATGGGTATAGGGTTTCAGTTTTGCAAGATGAAAAGACTTCTGGAGATTGGTTCCACAACAACGTGAATCTAGTCAACACTACTGAACTGTACATCTAAAATGGTTAAGATGGTAAACTTCATGTTACATGTATTTTACCATAATTAAAAATTAAACGAACAAACGAACCAATCAACCCTTCAGTAATTTTCTACTCCTCTTGGGATAAAGTCCAAAATCCTAACACAGCCTAGAAAGTACTGACCCACCTTTTCACCTCTGCTGTATACCACTCTTCCCCTTACTCTCAACTCCTTTCAGTTCCTCAAGCACACCAAGGGTTTCTTTGTACCTTTTGGTCTTCATATATTTTCCTGGCCTGAAATGGTCTTCCTTTCTGTGCCCCTCTTAGTTTAATATCTGCTCCTGCTTTAGCCTCAGCTTAAACATCGTTTCTTCCGAGAAGCCTGCCCTGAGCATCCTAGACTGGGTTAGTTCTCTCATTTATGCTCTCTCAGCATCCTGATACTTTCCCCAAGAATTATTATTAAATTATTACTTGTGTTATTATCTGTTTAATGTTTGTTTTCACCACTAGACAATACACAGGGGCTGACTCACCTTGCTTCTTCCACTAGACAGCCACCAGACAGCATGAAGGAACTTCTTGTCCTGCCTGCCGTACACGTGTTTAATAATTATTTGCTGAATGAGTATTTGAAGAGCTGTCCCACATGAGTTTAGGATTTCTGATCCAGATGAATTATAGTCTGGTGACAACATGCAAATGAGAAACTGCATCATTGACAATGATCTTTGAGCAATCACAGAAGAGAGACATTAGAAAACTAACCTGTGTAAATAGCACTCTAATATTTATAAACTGATAAAGATGGACTGTGTAGATTATGGGCTAGTTAGGGTACTATTAATCCCTAGAAAAATTTCAGAAATAATTATTCAAGGAATAATTTGTAGACACTTAGAAGAGGAAGCTATAATCATGGGGTGCTTGCACAGGTTCACAATGTGTGGGAGACAGAATAATGCCCTCCTCCCAATCCTCCCAATGTCTCCATCCTAATCCCTGGGACCTGTGAATATGTTAGGTAACATGACAAGAGGGAATTAAGGTTGGTAATCAGTTGACTTTAAAATAAAGAGATTACCTTGGACTATGTGGGTGGGCCCAATGTAATCACAGGGTCTTAAATGTGGAAGAGAGGTAGGAGATCAGAGTCACAGAAAGCTCTGAAGATGCCTCACTGCTGATTTTGAAGATAGAGGAAGGGGCCATGAGCCAATGAATACAGGCAGTCTCTAGAAGCTGGAAAAAACAAGGAAATGGATTCTCCCTCAGACCATCCAGAAGGAATGCAGTCTTGCCCAACACCTTGATTTTAGCCCAGTGAAACCCATTTAGGACTTCTCACTTCCAAAACTGTAGGATAATAAATTTGTGTTCTTTTAATCCACCTGGTTTGAGGTAATTGATTACAGTGGCAATAGGAAAATAACATACTATTATGCCATAAAAACGCACTTCTTCTCCTTCCTAGCAAATCAGAAACAAAGTAAATACAATATATTTGTTTTTTCCATCAAAGAACTTGATTATGTCTTTTATGATATCATAAGACAAAGAAATATGTACTACATGCAAAGTCAATAAAGTAAATTAGAAAATGGTTAAATGCCCTCCCCACTCCCCCAGAAGTGCTGATTAATGGAATAATGTCAACCATCTTAGAAGGTTTTTAGAAACACACTACAAGGGTCTGTTCATTCACACTCTTCCGATACTTTTATCAATAACTTAGAGCAGCGTTCTTAACTTTGGGTCCGTGGACCACTTGAGGCCTCAACAGGCATCTGAACCTCTTAAACTTTATTGAAAACTCTGTGTACATATACACAAATAAGTATTTTTCATCAG
Organism: Aethalodelphis obliquidens; assembly: GCF_003676395.1. Lineage (NCBI taxonomy): Eukaryota > Metazoa > Chordata > Mammalia > Artiodactyla > Delphinidae > Aethalodelphis > Aethalodelphis obliquidens. The sequence continues at coordinate 609,561 of NW_020838046.1, read as the reverse complement.
AAAGGTCCACAGCTTTCATTAAAGTCTTAATAGGAATCCATAATCCCAGAAGGTTAAGAACCACTGACCTACATGAAGACACAGGAAGTATGCTCATCACCTTCACGGGTGACACAAAGCTGCTAGAAAGAGTAAAGACTGGATGAAAAATCAGGATTCAAAAAGTATCCTGAAAGGCTGAATGAACAGGCTGAACCTCGTAAAGGTAAAATCACTTGGCTTAGGGCAGCCTCTATGAAAAAGACCTAGAAGGTCTAATCAGCAGTAATCTCAGTATGAGTCAGTGATCAGGGCTACCAAAAGAACCTACATGACTCTAGGCAGGTGTTCAGAATGATGGAAAAAAAGCATTCTACTCTTTTCTGTATTGGTGAAACCAAGTTGCAATACTGTTCAATTATGCTTTTCTCTTTGGGCCGCCATAACAAATGACTACAAACCTGGTGGCTTAAAACAACATAAATTTATTGTCTCACAGTTCAGGCCAGAAGTCAAAGTGAAGGTGTTGGCAGGGCTGGCTCCTTCTGGAGGCTCCAAGGGAGAAATAGTCCCATGTCTCTCTCCGAAGCCTCTGGTGGTTGCCAGCAATCCTTGGCACTCCCTGGCGATGGCAGCGTAACTCCTATCTCTGTCTACCTCTATCTTCCCATTGTCTCTCTGTATCCTCTCTTCTCCTTATAAGTACACCAGTCACTGGATTTAGGCTCCACCCTAAACTAGTATGATCTTATCTTGATCCTTAACTACTTACATCTGCAAAGATCCTATTTCCAAATAAGATCACATTCTGAGCTTCCAGGTGGACATGAAGTTTTGTAGGACACTATTCAACTCACTGCATCCTTTAAGTGGAATATTGCTTTCTATGGTTTACAATACCATATTCTTAAGAATGGTCAATAGAAATAGGAATATGAAGTCTAAGGGTTAGAGGACTTGAGTCAGACAAGGAAATTAACTACTGTCTACAAATTTTTGAACTGCCTTTTTTTCCTCCAAAAGAAAAAAAGACTTTCTAACATTCTGTTTTCCAGAGATGAATGTGGTAGATTTCTGTCACTCATTTGTTCAAGCTTGAGCTGTAAAACCATTGGATAGTAATGCTGAGGCCTCAGATGGGTGGTTAGACTTGATGATCACTGATGACTGTTAAGTTCTCAGATTCTAAAATTCCTTCCCCATGTCTCCATCTCCATGGCCCTTTTAACTGGCCATTATACAGTATCAAAGAACCATAAAGCTCTACTAATACAGCAAACACTGTGTGGGAGAGTAGGAGGTAGAGGTGAGTGGGATGCCAGCAAGAAGGTACACATTGTAAAGAAAACTCAGAAGCCCTAGGAACGAAAGAATATCAGAATACAGGTAGCTTCAGCATGGTGAGCAAGGGTGAGATGAATGGCCTGAGGGAAGGAAAGGCTGGAGCCAGACCAAGCAGCAAGTGCCTTGTATACCACAGTAAGGAGTTCAGATTTCCATTCTAAGGACAATAAGAAACCACTGAAGGGTAGTTTAAGCAAGGAGTGACATGACTGGGTGAAGCTTCAAGATCACTGTGGCTACCAGGGAGAAAAGACTGATGGAAGTTAAGAGAAAAAGCAGAAAGACCAAAAAAGGGTAAGAGATGGTAGCTGCCTGTACTAAGATGGCAGGAGTGAAAATGGCAAGCAACAGATAGATATGATACACCCTGAAGGTAAACTGTGGAGGATGGATCAGATGTGGAATGTGAGGAAAAGAAGCCAGGATGAAATTTGTTTAAATAACAAGAGCGGACAGCAATGTCATTTACTGAGATGGAGAAGACTGGGGAACAGTGGTAGCAGACTGGAAGGCAAAAAATAGATATATATCAAAAGCTCCATTTGAAGCTTATCAATCTGGAGGTGTCTCTGAGAAATTTAAGTTAAAGATACCAAGTAGGCAGTTGAATATACGAATCCAGAGCTCAGAGGAGAAGATTAGGCTAAAAGTAAAGATACAGGAAGCTGTCGCAGGAGGCATGTGGAGAGAGGAAAAAATTGTTGTCACAAAGAGTTCTCTTATTTCTTTACAAGAAAATATTTTTGGATTACTGGATATTAAGTGCCCATTTATTTTTGCTTAAGTTTTATGATCTCAAACCTCAGTCAGTTGGGTTCTAAGATTTTTCTCCAGCAACATTCAGCTGCTTGGGTGACAGAAAGCATGGAGAAGATGAATGGAGAGGAGCTCAGATGTTGGGAAAACAGGGAGCTTCTTCAAAGAAAAAAAAATAGGGGGCAGAATTCATTTGCAGTGCACACAGGGGAAAGAGTGGGAATCATACTGTGTACATGGATTAAAAAAAGACAAATTCACCCAATGGCATACAGCAAAGTGCACCAGCCCCATTCACCCCATCACCCCCAGTCGCCAGAGGCAACCACTTTTAACTAGCTCTTTTTTAGTTCTTCCGGTGGTCACCTTCCACTAGTTCTAAAAAGGCTTACAGCCATTATTTCCTGGTTTCTCAACTTTAGACACTGTGTGTGGATTTACGATGTCACAAATTAGGATTCTGCTCACTTAACACTTCTCCATCTTCCCTCTCTTCTGATTTTATTATTTCATTATTTTCCACTGCAGTTAAACCTTTCTAGTTTCTGCAATTACAGACTATCTCTTGAATCCTCACCTGTGAGATGAGATGAAGATACTGGCCCTCACCTGTCCCTAATATCTCCTTTCTCTCTTCTATTTCTCCAGCTTTGTCATCTATTTATAATTGTATACTCTTAAGGTTGATAACATTTCCTTTCTGGTCTGCAATTATACAGGTTTCTCTGCTACACAAAAGTCGAGCATTCCTGTGAAACCTTTTGTAAGCCAAAATGGCAAAAAGAGAAGAAGCAATTACTGCAGGACACATCTTGCTAACGGACCCACAAAATAAATCAAGATAGAGCACAGATGCTCACAGACACGGTTCACAGCTACGGCAGCTCAATGTTAAGATGCTGAGTGTCGTTCCGGGGCAGGAGCTTGGCGGGGCCGCTCTCACTGCTCTGGGTGCAGCTGTCTCTACACTGGCTTGTCAGGCTACAAAACAAATGCTGAATGCTATTTTCGCTTCTTGCCTTTTTTCCATTAAAAGCGAAAATCCTCTTCAGATTTCTGAAGAGGAAATCAAAAATAGGTACTAGGGCTTCCCTGGTGGCACAGTGGTTGAGAGTCCGCCTGCCGATGCAGGGGACACGGGTTCGTGACCCGGTCCGGGAAGATCCCACATGCCATGGAGCGGCTAGGCCCGTGAGCCATGGCCGCTGAACCTGCACGTCCGGAGCCTGTGCTCCGCAACGGGAGAGGCCACAACAGTGAGAGGCCCGCATACCACAAAAAAAAAAAAAGGTACTAATGTAGGTCTTTTGTAAAAGCAAAGTGTAAAGCGAACTTTCAAAAAGTGGAGATTACCCATAGTTAAGTCTTCATGCTTTAACTACAGATTGATCTTAAACAGTGAAAGCCAACAAAACCAATAAAAGCATTAATATCATCATGATAAAAATATCATACAAAAGCCAAGTCCTGTCCCTTTCTAGGATTTACTAACTGCTCAAAACGATGACACATTTTAGCTTGATTCCTGTTAAGACAAGAACACTTGGTCTTAGAGTTCCTCTTTTCTTATTGGTGAAAAACATGAGAGTTCCTCTTTTCTTATTGGTGAAAAACATGCCCTCTTCAGTTATTTCTAGTGTCTTCCAGTTTTCTACTCATTCTAACCACTGCTTGGAATTCATTCAGTTCTTCTTGAAGCTAGGGAATAAACTTAAAAAAAATACCAACCTTAGACACATACTTGTTCACTTTAGAGAGTATGACTTTCCCCCTATGGAGAAGGTTTTATATTAAAAATAATTTCAAAAAAATGAGAGAGAAAAGAAAATGAGAAATGTCACCCACAATCCAATCAACATAACACAACCATTTTAATCTTTGCATATTACTTTGAGTCCCTGTCCACTGTAAGCATATTTAACACAGTCACAGTTCAATCACTATGCATTTACTTTTGTAGGATACAGCCAGCTTTCACAATGATCCCCTTTAATGGCTATGTAACATTCCACTAAATAGATATATCATAATTTATTAAACCCACTTGGGAAGCGATACAAGATGTGGTTAAAGTATAAGCTCTGCAGTCAGACAGACCTACATCAAGTCCAAACTCTACTGAATCACCACAGGATTCAGCTGGTGGATTACCTCACTCGCTTTAATTCGTCCAACACTAATTACCAGTGCCACCCTCCTATGTTCCAGGCTCAACACTAAGCACTGAGTATGCAAGAGTGGACACTGAGACAGGATCTCTGCCTTCAGAAACAAACAAGATAGATATATAATTTCCAACCATGTTAAGTGCTATAAAGAAAAAAACCCACTAAGTGCGAGACTGGAGTGCCTTAAATTCCCACCCACAGAATGAGGATATAGTACTACCGAGAGCTGTTACAAGTATTAAATGATAATCCATGTACAGTATTTGGCACCATTCTTGGTACACAGTAGTTACCCAATATATATTAACTATATCACTGCCTGGGATAAAGAGAGAACACCAAAGCAGGAAATACCATCCTCTCAGTATACTCCTTCCTCTGTCAATATAAATCCTGTACTTTTTCAGGTTTGAGTTTACTGCTAGAAGTTTGATGTGGGTCTTTTTTAGATCCATTTCTCTCCTTATTATGTTCAAGTATTCTTTTACCTCCCTGAACAAACTGAGTATTTTTGTTATAGCTGTTTTAACATCCTTATCTGCAATTCCATCATTTGCCCCATTTCTGGGACTGTTTCTACTGCCTGTTTCCTGTCTGGTTATGGGTCATGTTTTTCTATTTCTTAGCTTGTCTGCTAATTTTTGATTGGATGCTAGTCTTGGATTTCATGTTTTGGGGAGCTGGATTTTACTGTATTCCTTTAAATATTATTGGGGTTTGTTCAGGATTAGTTACTTCGAATAAATCTGATCCTTTTAAGGTCTGCTTCTAAGCTTTGGTAGGTGGGTCCAGAACAGGCTTTCTCCAGGGCTAATTTGGCCTCACTCCATGCCTTGTGCATCAGGTCTTTCTACTCTGATTAGTGAGAATACGAACTATTCCCAGCCTTGTGCGAACTCCAACAATTCTTCCACCTGCTAAGTTTTAACAGTTCTCCATAAAACGTGCAGATCAGTACTCAACCAAAGGCTTGAGGGTACCCCCTTGCAGCTTTCCAGAGCTTGCTCTCTGTGCAGCTCCCTCCTCTCCTATACTTGACCTCCTCACACATTCAAGCTGCCTTTGCCTCCCTGAGCTCTGAACTCTGTCTCATCAACTCGGGGAGACCACCAGATTCTTTCTGGGTCCCCCCCTCCCTGTGCTGCAGCTTGGAAACTCTCCAGGAGGTAAACTGAGGCGGTCACAGAGCTCTGTTGTTTATTTCCTTTCTCTCAGGGATCACTGTCTTGTGCTGTTTTTTGACCTATTTCTAAAACAACTTTGTCAGGTTTCCCAGTCACTTTAGGTGGCAAGATAAACCTGGTGTCTGTTACTCCATTATGGCTGGAAGCAGAACTAATCAAGTTTGACTTCAAACTTCCACATTTTCAATGGAACTTCTCTAGACTACAAGTCCAAATAATTTTTCATTTCTCTGATCTTTGTACCATTTACGATCTAGCATAATAACAGAGGCCCTACAGTATATTCTGTCCATCAACACCCCACCATCCCCCATCCCACCATACAGCTTCCAGCAATGCCTGCTATCAGTTTCACTACCAGACCAAGCACCACAGGATTAAATGCAATCACATATTACAGTGGCTTGCTAGTGACAGGCACAGTCCTAGGTGTTTGGCTGAAACAAAGAAGACACTGTCCCTAATTTCCAAGAGCTCACAGTTTGGGACAACTGAGTAATCAAATTCTCACCCATAAATCCATAAAATAGTTTTAATGGGAAAAACTAAGGTATAAATGAACCTTTAGAACAGGGATTGTGGGTTGTCAAAAGTTTTCTTAAAGGGCCAGAGAATAAGTAGTTTAGGCTTGGAAGCCATACAGGCTCCTGTAATAACTGCTCAACTCTGCCGGTGTACCTTGAAAGTAACCACAGACATGTGAGTGAATGGGCATGGCTGTGTTCCAATAAGCTCTGTTTACAATAACAGGTGGCTGGCCCCCTGGCTGGAGTTTGCAGACAGCTTGCACCACCTTCTACAATGGCATGTCCTGTTTGTGCCATCCAGACAAGACTGATCTCAACAAGAAAACCAAGTTCTCTCAGGTAGAATTACATACTATGTCTTTTGCACACACCACAGAACCTGTATAACACAAGCACAGTGTAGGTGCTTATCAAGGACTTTTTAATTTACTTCATTTGACATTTGAAGGGTTCCCTTTATTTCACTCAAAATTGCTTCCAGCAGTAAAGAAATCTACACTTACTATGCTTTACGGAAAAAAATGAATGCCTAGTGCATAAAATACTCTAAGATGATAAAACAAACAAATGTTGATGATCCTGACAACTTAATTTCATTTTGTAAATAAGTCAAGGTTGCTATACATGAAAGAACCAGCTGTGAGGACTATCCATGCATCCCAGTGATGTGGACATGGTCCAAAACACTACCAGACTCTCTGAGAATTATCTAAAGAAAGAGTTCACAAGCACGTTAAAAAACTGCATCAAAAATAATTTTCAATTGTCAAAATTAAAATCTATCCAGAAAAGACAAAGATTTGGTATATTGCATGTATTTTTCAAATTGTTCAATCAAAAAGATAATCTCACAAAACAAATTCTAAGTGTTTAAATTTGTTTTCATTGTTGTACAGTATGTATGTATATATATGCACACATACACACCCATGTGACTGATGTGAAAAAAACAGTATCCTTAATGGGTTTATTCCGGCAGGTTTGTTTAACAAGATTTGTCTTATTACTTTACAGTCACACTTTGTTCAAGATGGAGGGAATCCTGGAAGCCATCTAATCGAACGTTCCTTCAAATGAAGGATTTCCCTTTTGTAATATTCAAAACAATGCTCTGTAGTTTGTTCATCTCTTAAAACTCATAGTCAGAATTGAACATGAACTAAAGGTGTGCTTGGCCTATAACGAAGTGCGACCAGTGCCACCCAGGATCCAGATGCTCAAATGCATGCAAGATTAGAATGAGCTCGTCAGTGAGCAGGCTTTGTCCTGTGACATGCAGCTCTAAGCCTCATCTCCCCTCAACTCCCTTCCCTGCAGCTAATTTTTTTTTTACCCAAATCAAGACTACATATTCATTCCTATTAACTTTTTTCTTAGTTTCAGCCCACCATTCCATATACTGAGATCCTAAGGATCCTGTAGTCCAATATTTCAGTTAAATATGTCATGTCTTTATCAAAATCACTGGCACAACAATCAAAGAACTTCACAATGTGAAGAATAACAGGAGGAAAAATTGAAGGCAACAAGTATAGACAACACTTTGCCATAAAGAGAAACAGAGAAATGGGATGGCAGCAGGATGGATATTTGGTGGGGAGGTCAAATGTTTAAATATATATATTCAAATATTTATATGCTAATGAATCATCCAAAAGCAAAGGAAAAATACAGTATGTAAAAACATTTTCTAAATTGTTAAATTCTAAATTATTAAATTTCAACACAAATATAATTTATCATATATTGCTTGGTCATCTAATTTATATCAAAATCTGGTTTTTAGAGCCTCCAGCTCCTGAATTCTCCTTCCTTTCAGGATCTCTGCTTCTAGGATCACACTTACTTTTTCTCTGAATATTTTGAAATCTCTAACTATATCCAGTAGCCCCTGCCTTTGCCATTATGAAACTGAACATCACATGGCCCTTTTCATCCAAGATCTTGTTTCCACATTAATCGCCTTTACTCTCAGAATTTTAAAAATCAAATTCAGGCTTAATGGATTCTTCCAACAGAATCACATAAAACATAAGAATCTAAGATTTTTAAAAAAATGTTATTGTATCCCTACAGTCAGCAAGATGGCCAAAAAAAGTTTATTATTTGGTAAAATTGCTCTCCAAGGCTGTAACATCCAATCCTGAACATTCCTAGGCTAAGTGGCCATTACCAAATTCCTCCCACCAGCACATCTGCATACAAAATGACATCATCAACAACAGGGCCTTCTCCTCTTCCAACCCCCACACTAGGGTCAAACAAAAAGTTAGTGTGCACACACATAAAGCACATTTACAATGTCCACTGCACAGTAAATGCTAGCTAGTTTACATTTGTTTCTAGATCTAAGCTCACCCTTTGAGTAAGGAGTAAGAAAGCAACCATGAACCACGATCTGTACATAAATATAAGGTGTGTTCTTTCAAAAGTCCATTTCTAAAAATGAATTCTTTATCAGTTAAAATATGAAATTTGTTGTCACCAAACAAATGAATCTCCATTTACATCTATTTAATGATAAAGAATATATTTTCAAAGTACAACACTTGTTTATGAAATATTTTATAAAGTTTAAAGTTTCCAAAATGTACTTTTAAAATACTAAAGCATCTAAGGAAAAAATAGCCAATTTGCCCTTTAAAGATATAGGACAAATAAATCTTGCTCAGTAATTCATACATGCCTAATCAATAGAAACAATGCAAAATAACAAGAAAGGTTTTTACTTTCACAAACCAAGTCATAGATTTAAAATGAGTCATCATGTTAAGCTCTAGGAAAACTGTAAAGTTATTTTGTCTTTATGTTCATTTCTCCCAAACATTTGTCCTCAAAATGAATTTTCATTAATTTCCCATCTATTGACCACAGCTGTTTTTTTTTTGCCAGGAATTCTGTCTCATAACTGTTTTTTGTAATTTGAACATCACTTTGTTCAGTGTCAACACACAGTAAATCTTCAATAAACATGTTAAGAATCAAATTATAAGAGCTTAAGAGTCAGAAAGAATGCATAATTTTTTCTAAAAATACAAAAATTTGAGACTCACTAAATCAAGAATATCATAATGTGAAATACCCAAATATTACTCAAATTTTAAACCGTTTTCTTTCTTTTTTTATTTGAGGTATAATTGACATAAGCCATTTTCTTAAACAGGAAAAGTTTTAAGAGATTTCTACCACAATTCTTGTTTTTCAAATACATTCCTGGGACTTCCCTGGCAGTCCAGTGGTTGGGACTCTGCAAATCCCTGGTCAGGGAACTAAAGATCCTGCAAGTGCATGGTGCAGCCAAAAAAACCAAGAAACAAAAAAAAACCAAAAATAAAATACATCCTAAATTCCTGCTGCAAAAGCACAAAAATGTCTTAGATTTCATGTTAATCCATCGGTTTAGAAACAATTTACAGGTAAACTGACATAAAAACCGCCACTAGACTGTGAGATTCAGGAAGAGGAGAGAGATTTGTTTTGTTCACTGCTGTGGCCCCTCCCTCTGCCCCAGTGCCTTGGATGGTGGCTGGTACCAGTAGGTTTTCAATTAGTATTTGCTGTATTGAAAGAACCTATGTGTGCAGACCCCTTAGTACAAAGCCAGACCCAAACCTGCAGGATCCCACCAACACCATGAGAAAACATGGAGCAATCTCATGCTGTGCAGATACAAATTGAGCCTCTAGAGAACAGAGGACAGGAAGAGAAGACAGACACTCAGGGGAACTGACTGCAGACTCAGTTTCCACACACTGCTCCAATGTATTCACATTGATGCCGTGTTTAAACTCCACCAATTTAGAGATTCATTTAGGTTAACAAATCTCCTCTTGAAAGAATGCAGGAATCATTTAAACTTCTCAATAACCTTATGGTGTAAACATTTCACCATTCCACTTTGCAGATGAAACTGAGGCTAAAAGGCCGAATTACTTTCTTAGAGTCACAAAGTACTTTCCCAGTGTCACACAGTTTATGTACAGCACGACTCAGAACCTTTAATCCTTTAATGCTACCACCTCGTTGACAGGGGAATATGACTAACCTTTACCCACACATCAGTGCCCAATACCTTTCTCTCCAAACACCTAAAACAAGTTTTCTTAAAGATGGAGCTTTTGTTTGGGGTGATGGGCAAGCAACAAGTAGTTTCAGAACATGGATCACTTATGAGGTAAGTATCTAAAATGAGGATCATGTATTTGGGGTGCCTGGGGGAATCAAGCCCCAAAGCAAACCACAGATTTCAAAATACTGCACAGGGCCAGCTCTTGCTCTAGAACAGTTTGCCTCTCTCTCTTCCTCTTCCTCCCCTTCCACGTGACCCTCACAGATCTCAGCACCAGAAAATAGACTACCATTGTCAGTGCCATAGTTTGGCAACATTATGTGTCCCAACCACAGTGACTGGCACAGAACAAGCAGGCAAATATTTACTGAACGAACCAAAGGCCAAAGTTGTTTCTGTGGGCAAGGTGGGACCCTAACTGCCTTTTTTTAACAAAGTGGAGATGAGAAGTGTACCCTAACACTTGATTACTGGTGTAAAAATGAACTTTTAAAAGGCAGGTGTAAACTGGGGACAGGCTACAGTCAAAGCCTTACCTGATTCTTCTTCCTCAGCTAGATTGCCTCAAAGAAGAAAACAGCTTAGCACGTTAGCATCCAAATACAGATCTCAGAAGGCACATGATGTTTTAATATTTTAGAGTATAAAACCAAACACCATTACCTTATTTAGGTTGCCTAGTTTAGGTCATGTTAACATGAACAGCAGCTTAAAAAAGAGTCCCCTCTCAGCATTCTCAGGGTGAGAGTGGGTGGAGGTTGAGAAGAATAGTAGGCATTTTTCCAAAAAGTTTGCTGTGGGCCAAAAAACAAAATCATACTCCACAGTGTGGGAAAAGTTTCCTTTAAAACATGGCCAGAAATTTATACAAATATATGCTTTATACCAAATAATTAAACAGAGCCTATGATAATAGGAAGACGTAAGGTTAAGCCAAACGCTTCAGAGACAACTCTCGAAAATTTTACCTATTTCCCCTTTGGTAGACTCCCGTGACCTGAAGACTTGGCTACAGGTTCCAATTGGTATTGGATTCTTCATAACGTATGATTTTCAGGCGTCAAATTACAGTAAAGCTGGTGGGGCAGAATAACAGCCAAAAGCAACAGGGAAGATGCCCATTTTTCTCCTCCACCCTCCTCTCACTTGCCACTTAAGAAAAACGGCACGCCTCTACATTAGAAAAGGGCCTCATCCTTTGAGATTCAATGCAGCGCTAAGTCTGTGATTTCGGGAACGAACCTGCGGATTCCAAAATACAGGTTAAGACCTCATCCATCATGAACTAGTTTTGCGCTCTTCCACCACCTCCTTTGTCTGAGCTGTCCCTGCAAACTCGCAGTTCAATGCCTTCCTGTAAACAAGCTAACTAAACCAAAAAGGAACGTTCTAAGTCTTTCTCAAAAGAAGAACCCAACAACGCGTCTGAAGCCTCATCCCAGGAGTGAGCAGGCGGGGGTGCACACGACGGGAACCTCGACCCTGGGGCCGCCCGCCGAGCTGCGCGACAATCCGGGCCGAGGTTGGGGCGCCGCGCCCGCCGCCCCCGCGCCCAGGCTGCGGCTCCCGCGGGGCCAGGGACCGGGGACCATCGCCCGCCGCTTCGCCACGGCTTCTCTCTCCGCTGCCAGGCACTCACCTCCGTGGATGGGCAGCGGCGCCAGCACCTGACCGCGGACCTCGGCCTTGGGCGAGTCGAGCCCGTAGCGCCCGCGGTCGATGCGGAATGTGAGCGGGGCGCCGCGGCCGGGCTCCTGCACCGTCACGTTGATGAGCGCCGTGTAGTACTCCTGGCTCGCGTTGTCTGCCCGCGCCGGCCACAGGCTGCAGGTCAGCAGCGCGAGCGCGGCGAGCCGGGCCGGGCCCGCCCGCGCCGCACCGCTCATCGTCCCTCCCGCCGCCGCCGCCGCCGCCGCTCTCGGACCGGGCTCCCGGGCCGGCGCCGAGAGGCGGCGCGGGCGCGGCCGCCGCGGCTCCGGGAGCGCACGCGCGCGGCCGGTGCAGGGCCGGGCACGAGCACGGCCCTCCTCGGTGCCGCGGCCCTGCTGCTCGCCGCCCTCACGTCCGCGGCTTGCCCGCGGGGACGCGCCCATGGGCCCCTTCGGCGAGGACGACGGGTCAGCCCGCGCGCGATAGTCTCCTCCGGGTCCCTCCAGGGCCATGGGGGCGGGCCCTCTCCATTCCCCGGGGCCGGTCCCGCCGAGTGGGGGCGCCTCGCAAGGACACGACAGAGGTGGGAGATGCGCCCGAAGAAGGGTCTCTGGAACACAAAGTCCCGGTCGCCGAGCTGCTGCCTCAGGCGCGCACTCGCCACCGCCCCGCCCACTGTCAGCCGGGTGGCACGGCGCAGGCTTGGGGCTCAGCCCCGCCTCCACGCGCATGCGTGCGAGGGCCTGTCCGCTCCCGCCCGCCTGCACGAGGGCCCTAGGAGGCCCCGGCGCTTTCTTAACCCGCGACCGGACGTGTTTATACGTCAGGCGTGATGCGCCTAGGATCTAGAGCCCGGGTGCTTTCCAAGGGCCTCTGGAAGAGTTTGAGATGAGGTTACAAAAGAAAAAGAGCTAAAACTTTAAAATTAATTTAAAGATTAAATGTCAATGGGATTACACATTTCAACTGGTCAACTCCAAGTCATATAATTGGCATCACAGGGAGGATGCTTCTGTGCAAATAAGAGTACAAGGGCTCACTAGGCCCGGATCTTTAAGGACATCTGAGTTATTAGGAAGGACCCCTACAGACTAGATGAAACCTCCAGAGTCCCTTGGACAAGGTGGAGACTGTGGTGAGACTTTCCCCCCACCCCAGACCCCCCAGCACACACGCTACCCTATACACACACACACACACACACACACACACACACCGTATCAGTTAAGCTGTGCACCCTTCTAAAGCATAAATGAAAGGGAAGGGTGAGTCTAGATTTGGGTGTAGCTGAATTCAGGAGCTTATATGATATTGGGCAGCATACTCATCATTGCCATGAAGCAGGGAGGAAGGATGGCATCTTCTGACGAGCCAGGCCTGGATCTCCTGCCTCCTATAGTGGAAAGGGGGTGGAAGTCATCCTTGCTCAACCAACTGTACTGAGAATCCCAGAGAGAGGCAGCATCCCGAAGGAAAGCTGAGGCGCAGTTTCCAGGGAAAGGGTATGGATGTAGTGCAGGCCAACACATCAGATGTCCACTGGTGCCTTCTTATCGACATTCTTAACAATTTCTCCCTCCAATTCCTTCCCTTCCGTCCCCACTACCTTTGTTTGTCTAGTCCATGTCCTGTCCTGAGACTGCGTTTTATTTACTTGCATACAGGAAGTAACCAGGCCACCATCCTAGGCCCTGTACTGAAAGAGGGATCTGCTCTGGCCCTCTCACAGCTGGACCCCTCTCACAGGGCAAGGAGTCCTTGGAACCAAGGTACCTCTGCTCAGGCACCTGAGACCTAGGAATTCCCTTTCCAAACAGTCCTGGGCCTCTTCGGGCCTACATGGTAGGGCTCTTTGTGGTGGGATCTTCTTACTCTGCTCCTATTACTTAACGTGCTGTGGCCTGCCCCTGCTTGAAAAGCTCATGCCCCCTACTACCTTGTCCTTACAAGGGTGTTTCAGAGTGTGGGGTGCTCCTGCCCCCTGGCGTAAGAAACAATTACAGAGACCCACAGACGCCACCCTGTTAAGTCAGTTGGGGAGAAAGCAGGTCCTTTCAAGCTCTCTTTTGGCCCTTCTGAATTTGTCAAGGAGAAAGTTGGATCTAAAGTGCTTTTAACATGATCCCCCTTCAAACAAAGTGGGATGAGGTCTTCGCACACAGCTTCAGCAGGCACCAGCATCTAGAGCAATGTTAACAACAACCTGTGTTTGGAGTGTAATAGTCTTTAATTTTATGGAGACCTTTCCATTAGGTCAAGAGATTTTTCATTTATAAGTAGTGATACAAAGCTACCTTTAAAAAAATTGTGGTAAAATACACCTAACATAAAATTTATCATCATAACCATTTTAAGTGCACAGTTCAGTGATATCAAATACACTGACATTATTATTATTATTTGTTTTTTTGCGGTACACGGGCCTCTCACTGTTGTGGCCTCTCCCGTTGCAGGGCACAGGCTCCAGACGCACAGGCTCAGCGGCCATGGCTCACGGGCCCAGCCGCTCCGCGGCATGTGGGATCTTCCCAGACCGCGGCACGAACCCGTGTCCCCTGCATCCGCAGGCGGACTCTCAACCACTGCGCCACCAGGGAAGCCCTCAAATACACTGACATTATTATGCAACTGTCATCACCATGCGCCTCCAGTCTCTTCTCATCTTGTAAAACTGATAGCTCTGTACCCATTAAACAATAACTTTTCCCTCCCCCCAGCCCCTGGGACCACCATTCTATTTTCTGTTTCTACCAATTTCACTATTCCACTCATATAAGTGGAATCATACAGTATACGTCCTTCTGTCACTAGCTTATTTCACTTAGCATAATGTCCTTCAGGCTCAGTCATGTTGTAGCATGTGTCTGAATCTTTCCTTTTTAAGGATTAATAATATTCCATTGTATGTATATACCATACTTTGTTTATCAGTCTGTCAATGGACACTTGGATTGCTTCAACCTTTCGACTATTGTGAGTGGTGTACCAGAATGCCACTGGTTCAAATCCCTGCTTGGCTACATGTCAACTGTGTGACCTCTGCAAGCTCATGTTCCCTCTGAGGTCAATTTCCCTCTGTGAAGTGATACTAATGACCTCTCTCTCTATAGTCCTGAGAGCTACAAATCAGATGATGGGTGCCTGGAAGCTATAGCTGCTGCAGTCACCCCATTTCCCTCTGACTTGCTACTGGAGGCACAGGGACTTGTGAGGGTTTGAGTGGCTGCCTGGGTGAGGACTGCAGTACTGCCCTCCCACAGCCATTACCCAGAACAGACTGTCCCGAACGGATAGACCCTCAGGCTGGTCAGTATCCTGTACACGCAGGCACCGGGAGCCCCACTGCAAGCAGGGGCACAAGGTAACAGCATTTTATTTAGAAAAATGTAAAATACATTTGTACTGGTAATCCAAAACTCTTAATCTTTCCTAACTAAAAACTTCAAGTATAAGAAAAAGTTGGAGGATGGCACAGTGAAGCCCTGTACCTCATCACTTGGGTTCAGCCAGTGTTAACATTTGGTTGCTTTACCTATCGCTTTTATTTTAAAATTGTTTTCCTGAACCATTTTATGACCCTTTGGGCTGTTCTTCTATATTACCATGACCAAAACAATGAATAGCAATTCTGTAAAATAATCCATATCTTACCCTATTCAAAGGTTCCTAAACGTCTAAAAATCCCCCCTGGCCCCCATGTTTTCTTTGAATGGGATCAAATGAAGTTTCTGCATTGGGTTTGGTTATGTCTTTTTTTAGAAATTCAGACTTTGAGGTCACAGGCCCAGCTCCAGCAGATCATAAGAAGTAGATGGCCGTCCTGCAAATTTGAGCTTGTGTCCTACCCCAGATATACTGTTTAGAGTTCACCAGAAAATATACTGCATTTTCTGCCATTGTCTTGTCAATAATATGAATACTATTTTTTTCATACTTTTTTGTGTGGACACTTAAGTTATACCACAGTTACTGTAAATTTCCTCATTTTTAATATACCAAGAACCTCAAAAAATGGAAGTGACCCAGGGTCTTCTCACCTCCAAAAGGGCCACTAGACGAAGGAAGTGGCAGCCTTCCCTCCCTTTCCTGGTGGGGTGGTGTCAGGGAAGTAATGGTGGGACGTGGGGAGTGAGGACCTGCCACACTGGCGGTCCTCTGAGCCCAGGGCTCATAGGCCACCTCCATGAGAGTGGGCCTGGCGTTGGATTGGGTGATGCTATGAAAATCCCTGTAGACAGAGGAGTGATGAGAGACAAAACGGCTCAGATCTGGAACCTGTAAAGGTCCTGAGTCCAGAATTTAATTCTCCTGAGGACTCTCAAACATAGGGATTGTATGCCCATTCTTCAGATGAGGAGACTGAAGCTCAGAGAAGTGAGATTTTTGCCCAGTGAACTTGTCCCAGCTAATGAGGTGGTGTCCCTGGGGTGGAGACCAGTCTTGGCCAGCTCTAGGACCCTCACTCATTTCAGTCCTGCAGGTTGGTGCCAGGCTCAGGATTCAGAAGATGCCTGGATTTCCTGGTACTTGGCCCAGGCCAGGAAGCCAGAGGCTCCTCCAGGAGTTCGGGTGGGGCCTGGGGCTGATGCTGAGTGGGCACAGGCTGCTGGGGTGGGAACCTTTTAGCAGGATTGAAGGCATCACCTCGTCCTTTGTCAAGATTTATTTGGTCAGAGTGACGAATGACTGAGAGAGGAGACGCCAGCTGGGCTGAGCTAGCCTGGGCAGACCAGCCCTCATGTCTGACTGCTGGTCCTCAGGCTGACCTGGGGTGGTGGCCCCTGGGATCCCTAGGGCCCCTTGCCAGGGGTCCTGGCTGTATCTGGAAGGACCCTCTGTTCACAGGCTGGAGAGATGTGTACAGAAAGAGACTCTTTTGGAAAGCTGTCTGGTGAAGGCAAGGTAGCAGGGTCAGTCTCAGAAAGGACAACACCCAGCCGACTCTGGGAGTCTGAGCAGTGGGAACAGAGGGGTGGCTTCATCAGGGCACAGCTGTTGGGCTAAGTCACCGTTGCATCCCTTCAGGAAGAAAGCATCTGACTGGTCTAGTTTGAGTCAGGTGCCTACACCTTGATCCTAGTAACTCAGGGCACCTTGACTGTCAGCCTGCCAAGGGAACATCAGTGGAGGAGAAATAGCCCCCAGAGCTGACATAGCCCGGTGGCACAGGAGACAAGGGCAGCTCTGTCTGCTGCAGGAAAACCACACAGGTTGCTTGATCCTACTTCCTGCCAGGTGAATGCCGCTGGTGTCTTCCAGAAGTAGAAGTGGGGTTTCGAATCTTTCTCTTCAGACCTGTCATCCAGCTGGGAGGCCGTGCTGCTTCCATTTATTTGTGATCCGCTTCAAGACTAATATTAAAGTCCCAGCAGCTTTTCTTTCACTTGGGGATTACTGCAAAGCAAACTGCCAGTCCAGAGCTGACACCAGGCTTCATGCTGCTTTTAAAACAATGTGGAACACAAGAAAAATAAAACTATGTGCACAAAGATGTTTATTGCAGCATTAGCTATATGGGCAAAACGTTGGAAATAAGCTCATTTACTTGTTAAGCAAATTATGGTACAACAAATTTGAGGATGATTATGCAGCTATTAATATATTGAACAAGTTGTAGCAATGTGAAGAATGCTTATGATGTACTGTTGAGCGTAGACACAGAATACAAAATAAATCTCTGGTTATCACTCTGTAAAATAAGTTCACATGTGTGAATAAGGCCAAGAAGGTAATTGTTTTTACTTTACATTTTTTTTCTATTTTCAAAATGTTGTGTTCCTTTTGCAATTATAAAAAAGCTATCTCTGATGACCCATCAAGAGACCACTGAAGAACCTATTAGAACCTATTAGAAGTAGTGGGATTGTGGAGCCAAGGGTAGGGAGATTGTACAGTGTTGGGCTGGCAGAATTGGGGGGGCGGTGGCTCCCAGTGACCCTCAGTCAAATTCTCCTTCACAGGCCTAATACTCTCCATACATTGAACGATTCTGTCCCCAGCCCTTGGAGCAAAAATAGACATAAATTTGGTCTATTGACTGTGTGCATCTTCGCTGAAGATAAATCTCACATTATTGCAGCACATCAGGTATGAATGCAGGCAATATTCCTATTAGTCCTTACTCAAAAATTGTGCCAGTTTGGTTTAATGTTGTTACTGAAGGCAGGGGGGAGCAGCTTGTTACCCAGGCTGCAGTCACAGTTGGATCTCCTTCCTGCCAATCATTTTTGCCCTAGGAGACGTTACCAAAACGTGGAGAACACATCTCCCAGTGAAGCATATGCCCCCTGGTGGGTGAGAATCTCCTAAGAAAGTTTGGGGTGGGGGTATCCAGACCTGCTCAGATGTATGAAAAGAGATCCTACCTGTG
Organism: Aethalodelphis obliquidens; assembly: GCF_003676395.1. NCBI lineage: Eukaryota > Metazoa > Chordata > Mammalia > Artiodactyla > Delphinidae > Aethalodelphis > Aethalodelphis obliquidens. The sequence continues at coordinate 591,514 of NW_020838046.1, read as the reverse complement.
GAGGATGAAGGGCCATGGGGAGAGCCAGGAGACCGCATGCCAACTTGGGGAATGGGTGGCAGGTGCTGTGAGGTATCATTCAGTGGCCATTCCAGCCCCTCCTCTCTTGCCTGACTCCACTGTAGAGGCTATAGGAGGTAAAAACTCAGTTTTCCTGTACGGCATCCATCCATCCATTCATCTATTCACTCCTTCATTAAGCTCATTTTGACTGAGCAGCAGTTCTAAGAACTTGGAATACATAAGCAAATAAAGATCCCCTCCCTCAGGGCACATTCCAACCAAGATGCATTTCTGGCTAGTGTCTTGGGAGGGAAGGTCTGCTGCTGCCACATCTTACCCTTTCTCCTGCCCACATGGGATCATGAGGATGGAAACCACACACTAAGGGTGGTGGAGAAGGGAGGGTGAAGGAGCCTGGGTCCTTCTGTATTCTTTTGTGCTTCTTTTTTAAACCACTGTGTGGAAGATTTCCCATTATTTGTATCTGAAAGCAGTCCTCACTGATATAGAGAAAGTGGGAGTGCAGAAAAACTCTATGCCTGGCCTCTGGATGTCTTGACATCCTGAAGGCAAATGTCACCTGTCCCGCTCATTTTAGAAGATTCTTAAATTAGGCCTCCTGACTGAGGGGACCCAACTCTAAGAATGAAGAAGGAGTGAGGATTTTGGGGTATGAGTGAAGAGGGCAGTTGGGGCAGACCCCACAACAGCCTGGTGGCCCTGTAGGCATGGGGTCGTATGTACTAATTGGGGCCATTTTAGTTGCAGATACCAGAAATCCAGCTCATTATTGAGGAAATTTTATTTGGTCACTTATGAAAAGTCTGGGCATGGTCTAAGCTCAGGCACAAGTGAATCTAAGAGGTCAAATGATATCATCAGAGCTGGGCTTCCTCTGACCCACTCTCAGCCTTGCTCTCTTTTTGGTTGCCTTCATTCATTCTCAGGTGGGCTCTCCCCATATGGGTACAAGATGACCTCCAGCAGGTCCAGGGGGAGCATTCTGTTCTTTCAGAATCCCAGAAGGGCATAGCAGGACAGAAAATTCTTTTCTTTCTCAATGGATTTTCCATTCTGTATTCTGAGTCTCATTGGTTTGTCTTATTTCATGAGTTCACCACTGAGATAGCCATTGTGACCAAGTGGATAAATGCTCTGACTGGCCAAACCTTACCCCATGGGCACTCCTGGAGGCAGACATGGAGTCCCTTCAACACAACCCCATGGACTGAGAATGGAGCCTGTGGTACAGTAAAAAATAAGTATTTGATATTTGCCCCTGGTTCCTGTCATGCAGCCCCTAAAACCATGGCATCTACAGAGTGATAGAGTATCTTCTGTATGCTAAGGAGATGAGGTGGCTGGGAGCCCCTAGATAGCTTCAGGCATAGGGGCTCGTTACCAGAAAGACCAAGGCATGATTAGAGGGTTGGAACACTTAGCCCCACCCCCCAATCTCCAGTGAGGAGACTGAGTTAATCACCAATGGCCAACCATTTCATCAATCATGCCTATGTATTAGAAGCTCCATAAAACTACTAAACAACAGAGTTTGAAGAGTTCTCAGGTTGGTGAACACATTTGAGGTGCTGGAAGGGTGGCATGCCCAGAGAGGGCATGGAAACTCCACACACCCTCCTTCCCCATATCTTGTCCCCATTTCTTCCATTTGGCTTTTCCTGAGTTGTATCCTTTCATTTATTTATTTTATTTATTTATTTTTCGCTGCATTGGGTCTTCGTTGCCGCACGTGGGCTTTCTCCAGTTGCATTGAGTGGGGGCTACTCTTTGGTGCAGTGCACAGGCTTCTCATTGTGGTGATTTCTCTTGTGGCGGAGCATGGGCTCTAGGCATGTGGGCTTCAGTAGTTGTAGCACGTGGGCTCAGTAGTTATGGCTTGCGGGCTCTAGAGCACAGGCTCAGTAGTTGTGGCGCACGGGCTTAGTTGCTCTGCAGCATGTGGGATCTTCCCGGACCAGGGCTCAAACCCATGTCCCCTGCATTGGCAGGTGGATTCTTAACCACTGTGCCACCAGGGAAGCCCATGAGTTGTATCCTTTATAATGAACTGGTAATAATTAGTATTTTACTGAATCCTATGAGTCATTCTATCAAATATGGAACGTGTGTGTGTGTGTGTGGGGAAACACCTGGGGAGCTGGACAGAAGTGAGGATTACCTGGGGATCTGATACTTGCAACTGGCATCTGAAGTGGGGACAGTCTTGTGAGACTGAGCCCTTAACCTGTGGAGTCTGATGTTAACTCCAAGTAGTTAGTGTCAGGATTGAATTAGATTATGGGACACCCAGTTGTTGTCAGAATTGGCTGGTGTCTGGAGAGTTGAGGAATTGGTTATTGGTGTGGAAAAAAAACACAGTGGTTTCCCAAGGATGCACTCACAAGCATATGGGACATAGATCTAGGTAGGGACAATAACAGATGCACTTGGAGTCCCAACCTGTGACCAGAGGCAGGCTTGCTGTTGTCCTGGGCTCAGAGTCAGAAGGTTCTCCAGCACCAACTTGGGATCAGGTGGCTCCTGGAACATGTCTAAGAGTGGCTCAGGCTGGGAGGGGTCCATTTGGACGTTTCAGGCTGCAAGTAACAGAAACACTGACCTAAATTGACTCACTTGAGAAGGAAATCTAGCAGAAAAGGAGATTCCAGGCAGGCTATCTTGCATGGGCTTTGTCCAAGCCTGTCTTTTCTCACAGCTACAGATGGGGGCCAGCAGTAAGTAGAACAACATATTTCCTTGTTCCTGTTGGGTGGGAAGAGAGAAAGCCTTCTCTCATCTGTAGAATAAAAACCTCATATTCAGCCAATTGTGGTGACCTGCCCAGGTGCCCCTGGACAAATGTGGTCAACAAGGAAATGCCAAGGCTGATTGGGTTAAGCCTGGGCCCTGACTGGAAAAGGGAATAGAATTACATCATTGCTTAGACTGGCCTGTTAGCTCACAAGAAATCCATGGAGGTGCATGTAAAGGGGGTGAGTTCTGGGTAAGTACCCTCAATGCAGAGCAGCTGTTGCCTGATACAGCCCTGACCCATCAGGAAGAGACCTACTCGCCTTCCCTACTCTCTCCCCTCCTGTCCCTTTTCACCATTGATCTCCCCACCACTCTGTTCTAACAGAGTGTTTCTTTTTTGCCCCCTCCTGCTTTCTGACTCCACTCAACAGCTTGTTTCATGAGCTAATTTTAATTGTATATATATTTTCACCTTAGCATTGGCTATATGGGTTTGGGCAGGAGACTATACCTCATTAAACCTCAAGTTATTTATCTTTAAAATAGGAGAGGTACTATTGATCTCACATGGTAACTGGAAAGATTAAACATTACATTTAAGGGTTCTGAGGCTAGCCAAGATGAAGACCACTAAATTCTATCTATCTCATTGATTACAACTAAAAACTCTGGACAAAGTAAACAAGTAAACATGTTAGCAATGACAGGCAGATTGGAGAGAAGATCCAAAACTTGAAGAATAACCCATAATGGACACAAGATTCCCAGATTCTTTTCTTCTGTTATCTCCCAGTTTTTTTTAAATAAATTTATTTATTTATTTTTGGCTGTGTTGGGTCTTGGCTGCTGCGCAAAAGCTTTCTCTAGTTGCGGCGAGTAGGGGCTACTCTTCGTTGGAGTGGATCTTCCCAGACCAGGGCTTGAACCTGTAGTCCCCTGCATTGGCAGGTGGATTCCCAACCACTGCGCCACCAGGGAAGCCCCCATCTCCCAGTTTTGAATTGAGGTCAGTCCCAGTATAAAACTGTGCAGAGAAACCATCTCTCTATCCAGAGGACTAGGAAAGGAGCCTCTGCAAGATGAAGTATGTGTGGGAAAATCCTTGGGCTCATTTTATTTTTCCTTTCTTTTTTCTACCCTCTCCCTGCCCTGAGGACAGCCTTAGTTGCAAACCTGCAATACTGTACCAACAGTGTGAATACCTAAAGTTCCAATAGGAAACTCATATGAGCCAGAGAGTGTGGGGCAATTCCCAGAGAGGAGATAGCTGGAGGAGGGATCCCAAATTCTATGGGTGAGCAGATATATATCCCAGGCTCACCTCCAACCTGCACAGAGCAGACCCAAAGCAAAGTGACAAAGTCTTTTAAAAAGCATTTTATTTTGAAATAATTATAGATTCATAGGAAGTTAAAAATCCTGTGTAAACTTCACCCACCTCCCCCAGTGGAGACATCTTATATAACTTACACATGTAATATCAAAACCAGGAAGTTGACATTGGTGTAATACTATTAACTAGATACAGACCTTATTCAGATTTCACCAGCTTTTACATGCACTTGTGTGTGTGTGTGTGTGTGTGTGTGTGTGTGTGTAGTTTTATGCAGTTTTATCCCATGTATGGATTTGTGTAACCACCACCACAATCAAGACACAATATTGCTCCATCCCCACAAATAGACCCCCTCCTGTTGCCCCTTTATAGTTGTACCCACCCCCATCCCTGTCCTCTGCCAACCACTAACCTGGTATCCATTTATGTCGTTTTGTCATTTTGAGAACATCATATAAATGAAATCATACAGTATGTAACCTTCTAAGACTGGCTTTTTCCACTAACATAATTCCTATGAGATCCAGCCAAGTTGTGATATGTATCAATAGTCTGTTTCTTTTTATCATTGAGCAATATTCCTTTGTATGGTTGTACCAGAGTTCATTTGACCATGCACCTGATGAAGGACATTTGGGTTGTTTCCAGCTTGGGGCTATTATTAATAAAGCCACTATTGCTATGAACATTTGTATACAGGTTTTGTGTGAACATAAGTTTTCAGTTCTCTGAGATAAGTGCCCAAGAGGGAAATTGCTGGGTCATATGGTAAGTGCATGTTTAGTTTATAAGGAACTGCCAAAATATTTTCCAGAGTAGCTGTGCCACTTTACATTCCTGCCAAACAAAGCCTTTGAAAACTAAGGTGACATTGGATCTACTACCCACAGAAGATAAGACAGAACTTATAGTCTGAACCTAACTAGGACCGATTGATTGCTAAAACCACCACAACGAAAAGATCATTCTCCAGAGGATTTTAACAGTACCCAGAACCTCACAACATGATATTCAAAATGTCCAGGATACAATCTAAAATTACTTGAAGTATCAATGATGAGGAAAATATGACTAATTCTAAAGGGAAAAGATAATCAACAAAGATGCCAACCCCCAGATAACCCAAATGTTGAAGTAGCTATTATAATTATGCTTCAGGAGGTAAAAGTAACACTCTTTAAAAAAAGGAAAGATAAATATTCTCAGCATAGAAATAGAAACAACCAAACGGAAATTTTAGAACAAGAACCCCCCCTCCCCCATATTTGAATTAAAAATTCCCTGGGTGGGATATATAGCATAATGGAGATGACAGAGGAAATCGTTGACTTGATGGTAGAGCACTAGAAATTATCCAATTTGAAAAATACAAAGAAACAAAATGTGAAAAAAATGAAGAGCTCACAGATCATGGAACAATATCAAAAGGTTTATGACTAGTGTTATTGGAGTCTCAGAAAGAGAGGAGAAATTGATTAGTACAGAAAAAAAATTGAAGAAATAATGGCTGAAAAATCCCCAAATTTGATGAAAGGCAAACATTTCCAGATTCAAGAAGCTCAGCAAATCTCGAGGCTAAACTCAAAGAAAACCACACTCAAAGGAAAACACATTATAATCAAGTTAATGAAAACTGAAGATAAGAATAAACCTTGAATGCTGTCTTCATGCATTGGAAGAACTAGTATTGTTAAAATGTCCATACTACCCAAAGCCATCTATAGATTCAAGCAATCTCTAACAAAATTTTCACAGCAAAAGTAAAAGCAATCTTTAAATTTGTATGGAATCACAAAAGAGGTTGAATAGCCAAAGCAATCCTGAGAAAGAAGAGCAAAACTGGAGGCATCACATTTCTTGATTTCAAACTATATTACAAAACTGTAGTAATCAAAGCAGTATGATACTGGCATAAAAACAGACACATAGACCAATGGAACAGAATCGAGAACCCAGAAACAAAATCTCTCATATGTGGTCAATTAATATATGACAAAGGAGAATATTCAATGGGGAAAGGACAGTCTCTTCAATAAATGGTGTTGAGCAAACTGGATATTCATAGGCAAAAGAATGAAATTGGACCTCTGTCCTACACCACTCACAAAAATTAACTCAAAATGGATTCAAGACCTAAACATAAGACCTGAAACTGTAAAACTTCTAGAAGAAAACATAGGGAAAAAGCCTTCTTGACATTGGTCTTGGCAATAACTTTTTGAATATGACACCGAAAATGCAAGTAACAAAAGCACAAATAAACAAGTGGGTCTACATCAAAATAAAAAGCTCTGCACAGCAAAAGAAACAATCAACAAATGAACAGACAGCCTATGGAAAGGAAGAAAATATTGGCAAATCATATATCTGATAAAGGGTTAATATCCAAAATATATAAGGAACTCATACAACTCAAGAGCAAAAATGGAATATTATTCAACCATAAAAATAAGGAAATCTTGCCTTCTTCAGCAACATGGATGGACTTGAAGGCATTATGCTAAATGAAATGTCAGACAAAGAGGAAAATCATATGATCTCACTTACAGGCTTACCTTGTTTTATTGTGCTTCCCTTTATTGTACTTTGTGGATACTGCATTTTTTTACAAATTAAAGGTTTGTGGTAACCCTGCATCAGGCAAGTCTATCAGTGCCATCTCTGTTTCACGTTTGGTAATTCTTGCAATATTTTACTTTTTCATTATTATTATGTTTGTTATAGTGATCTGTGATGTTGCTACTACGACTTGCTGAAGGCTCAGATGATGGTTAGCATTTTTAACAATAAAGCATTTTAGATTAAGGTATGTACATCTTTTTTTATAGACATAATGCTATTTCACACTTAATAGACTACAGTATAGTGTAAACATAACTTTTATATGCACTGGGAAACAAAAAAATGCGTGTAACTTGCTTTATTGTGATATTTGCCTTATTGTGATGGTCTAGAACTGAACCTGCAATGTCTCCGAGGTTTGCCTGTATATATGGAATCTAAAAAAGCTGAACTCATAGAAACAGAGAGTAGATTGGTGGTTGCCTGGGGGGTGGGGGTGGGGTAAATGGGGACATGTTAGTCAAAGGGTACAAACTTCCAGTTATAAGACGAGTAAGTTCTGGGGATCTATGTACAGCCTGGTGACTATAGTTAAGACCGCTAATTAAAAGTTCAAGGAAACACTAAACACACTAAAATATGGTGTGTTCCCTTCCCCACCCATCTCATTGCTGTGTGCCCTGCAGGCCCTATTTGCACTTTCCATTTAGACCAGTGGTTTCAACACTCAATGAAAGTTGACTGAAGAACAAACGAATGAATTCAGCCCCAGGTCTGTTGACCAGCCAGCATTTCTAGCAGGATGTTGGATTTTATTCTTGTTGGAGGACAGAAGGAATGGAAAGTGCCCACTGAACTGAGAAGGCATCTGGAGACCAAAAAACAAGGCAGGTAGCTCCATATAATCCATGGAGCACGTTATTATAGGGTAACTTACTCACAGGATGGGATTGAGGGACAATGATCCAGAAGTATTTGTAGCTGCGTGCCACACCACCAAGGGACCACTGGCACAAGGTGCTTGGAAATAGGACATACATTCCTAAGTCAAAATGTGTTAATGGGTAACTAGTCTCATTGGCACTGGGTCAGTGAAGCTTTTCATTGTTGTTTGGGGACATAGAGGCCACCTGGTCCCAATGATTATTAAGCAATACCTATTAACTAAAAAGCCCTTGATGACAAAGAGGTGACTTACTTTACAGTACAGTCCTGGGTAGGGTCACAGAAAGGACAGGAGGAACTGTAAGGGCCCAAGATGGCATCAGTTAGGCTAACAGCCATACAGCTCTCAAACAGATCGATCTCCAGGAAAACAGGTCCTTCCTGTGAACCCCTCAAGGTCAGAGCTCAATATACCTTTTTCTCCATACCTTCACTGCCTATTCCCATTTCCCTCACTCCCACCCCAGCTCAGTTGCAGATCTGGCACAGGAAGTGTGTATCTGAGAAGGGGTGCAAGCTCCTCAGCTGTGCCTGGCCTGGGATCATCTGTGATTTGCTTGTATGGAACCTCTTTACATAACTACCTTCTTTGATGAAAGACCCTTGAGTTTTCTTTCTGGAACCCTCACTCTGCTCTTGGCTCATGTGCTTCTGGGTGAGCCCTGCCTCCTTAGGTTCAAGAGGAGCTAGTTGTCCCAGCTTGGCCAAGAAAGTCACCCCCAAGCAAGGTTGATTTGTCCTTTAGGCACAGAAGGCACAGTGTCTGGGGCCCACAATACTTCCAGGGGCTCACAGCAGTGTTTCAATTTCTCTTAAAATCAGAAGAAAAACATTATCTTTTAGGGGTCTAAGATTATATTCATCTTCATACCAATGCGATTGTGAAATAGATTATAAAATATGTTTTATGGAGGAAGGGGCCCATGAGGGCAGAAGTCCCAGGGGCCTGAAAATCACGATGCAGACCTGCTGACAGGCCAGCAAAGAGCCCAGTGTGGACATGTGCTTCTGGCTGGTCTGCAAGGGGGTGGTGTTCCAAATCCTTGCTGGAATTTATGGGGAGGAGGGTTGCCAAACTCATGGAAGGTCAGCTGTGAGCTACAGCTGGGAGAGGGGTTGTGCTGCCCACCCACTTGGGGAGGGTCTTCCCAAGAGGGGAACCAGGACAGGAGGAAAGAACACGCTTTTGATAGTATCGCAGGTGCAGGTAGGCCTCAAGGCATAGCTGAGCTGGACTTTCAAGTTTCTTGAGCCAAGGACTCTGGAATTTTGCTGGGACCAGTTTGTGTTGGATCCCTATTATTCACCACCAAAAGAGTCCTGGCAGATGTAGCCTGTGAGGAAATAAAGGCCCTTTTCCTTAATAAAACAGAATGCAGAGCTGCTTGACTACTTTAAGATTACAGGCCTATTCAAAGTTTTCAATTTCTTCTCAGTTTTAAAATTTTCTATGTTTTAGGAAACTGCCACATTTATCACGCTGTCATTTTTTTTTTTTTTTTTTGTGGTACGCGGACCTCTCACTGCTGTGGCCTCTCCCGCCGTGGAGCACAGGCTGCGGACGCGCAGGTCCAGTGGTCATGGCTCATGGGCCCAGCCGCTCCGCGGCATGTGGGATCCTCCCGGATCGGGGCACGAACCCGTGTCCCCTGCATCAGCAGGCAGACTCCCAACCACTGCACCACCAGGGAAGCCCTCACGTTGTCATTTTTATTTTTAGCATGAAGTTCTTCTTTATAATGCTCTCTTATTCTTTATAGTTCTCTTTACTTCTTACCAACCAACCCCTTGTTATTCCAACCCCCTCTTGTGGTTAATAATTTGTTGTATTAAATTTTTCTGTTCAAATTACTCAGTGACTTCTCTCTCCTGACTGGATTCAGACTGATACATGTATTTTTATTTTTAATTCTAATTTTATTTTACTCTTGAACAGGTAAGTGTGTCAGTCAGGATGGGCTAGGTTGTTCTGTGGTAACAAACAATGCCAAAGTTCCATTGACTTTCCAACCTTGTTTGGGCTACATGTTCATCCCGAGTTGTTGGCAGCTTCACTTCATGGACTTCTTACTCAAGGACTCTGGCCGGCAGAGTGACCACTGCTTGGACACTACTGATCTCTGGAGTGAGAAGAAGTGCATAGCACCTGTCACTTCTGCACACATTTCATTGACTGAAGCAAGTCACATGACTGCAACTAACTTCCAAGGGATGCAGAAGTGCAGTCTGATCATGGGTCTAGCAGGAGGAAAACCAGAAGGATCAGTGAACAGCACTAATGACTATCAGAATGGGACATTCATGTGGGATATATTCACATGGGATACATCACTGGAATATAGTCAAATGTTTCAGAGATCAAGCAATCCTCCCCACCAAACAGATAAGCACTTTTATTGATTTCTGTGTAAACTTCCATTTTTCATATTTCTTTATGCAAATACAAATAAATGCTTGTATATCTTATCTCCTCTCTCAACATGGGTAAAATGAATATATTTACACATTAAATATTAAATATATATATTATATATTCTGTTCTGTAATTTGTTGGTTTATTTTTTAGGCAGTTTTTTTTTTAACATATTTATTGGAGTATAATTGCTTTACAATGGTGTGTTAGTTTCTGTTTTATAAAAAAGTGAATCAGTTATACATATACATATGTTCCCATATCTCTTCCCTCTTGCGTCTCCCTCCCTCCTGCCCTCCCTATCCCACACCTCCAGGTGGTCACAAAGCACCGAGCTGATCTCCCTGTGCTATGTGGCTGCTTCCCACTAGCTGTCTATTTTACGTTTGGTAGTGTATATATGTCCAAGCCACTCTCTCACTTTGTCACAGCTTACCCTTCCCCCTCCCCATATCCTCAAGTCCATTCTCTAGTAGGTCTGTGTCTTTATTCCTGTCTTACCCCTAGGTTCTTCATGGAATTTTTTTTCTTATATTCCATATATATGTGTTAGCATACGGTATTTGTCTTTCTCTTTCTGACTTACTTCACTGTATATGACAGACTCTAGGTCCATCCACCTCACTACAAAGAACTCAATTTCGTTTCTTTTATGGCTGAGTAATATTCCATTGTATATATGTGCCACATCTTCTTTATCCATTCATCCGACGATGGACACTTAGGTTGCTTATATCTCCTGGCTATTGTAAATAGAGCTGCAATGAACATTTTGGTGCATGACTCTTTTTGAATTATGGTTTTCTAAGGATATATGCCCAGTAGTGGAATTGCTGGGTCATATGGTAGTTCCATTTGTAGTTTTCTAAGGAACCTCCATACTGTTCTCCATAGTGGCTGTATCAATTTGCATTCCCACCAGCAGTGCAAGAGTGTACCCTTTTCTCTACACCCACTCCAGCATTTATTGTTTCTAGATTTTTTGATGATGGCCATTTTGACCAGTGTGAGATGATATCTCATTGTAGTTTTGATTTGCATTTCTCTGATGATTAATGATGTTGAGCATTCTTTCATGTGTTTGTTGGCAGTCTGTATGTCTTCTTTGGAGAAATGTCTATTTAGGTCTTCTGCCCATTTTTGGATTGGGTTGTTTGTTTTTTTGTTATTGAGCTGCATGAGGTGCTTGTAAATTTTGGAGATTAATCCTTTGTCATTTGCTTCATTTGCAAATATTTTCTCCCATTCTGAGGGTTGTCTTTTGGTCTTGTTTATGGTTTCCTTTGCTGTGCAAAAGCTTTGAAGTTTCATTGGGTCCCATTTGTTTATTTTTGTTTTTATTTCCATTTTTCTAGGAGGTGGGTCAAAAAGGATCTTGCTGTGATTTATGTCATAGAGTGTTCTGCCTATGTTTTCCTCTAAGAGTTTGATAGTTTCTGGCCTTACATTTAGGTCTTTAATCCATTTTGAGCTTATTTTTGTGTATGGTGTTAGGGAGTGTTCTAATCTCATACTTTTACATGTACCTGTCCAGTTTTCCCAGCACCAGTTATTGAAGAGGCTGTCTTTTCTCCACTGTATATTCTTGCCTCCTTTATCAAAGATAAGGTGACCATATGTGCGTGGGTTTATCTCTGGGTTTTCTATCCTGTTCCATTGATCTATCTTTCTGTTTTTGTGACAGTACCATACTGTCTTGATTACTGTAGTTTGTAGTATAGTCTGAAGTCAGGGAGCCTGATTCCTCCAGCTCCGTTTTCCTTCTCAAGTTTGCTTTGGCTATTCGGGGTCTTTTGTGTTTCCATACAAATTGCAAAATTTTTTGTTCTAGTTCTATGAAAAATGCCAGTAGTAGTTTGATAGGGATTGCATTGAATCTGTAGATTGCTTTGGGTAGTACAGTCATTTTCACAATGTTGATTCTTCCAATCCAAGAACATGGTATATCTCTCCATCTACTTCTATCATCTTTAATTTCTTTCATCAGTGTCTTATAATTTTCTGCATACAGGTGTTTTTTCTCCTTAGGTAGGTTTATTCCTAGATATTTTATTCTTTTTCTTGCAATGGTAAATGGGAGTGTTTTCTTAATTTCACTTTCAGATTTTTCATCATTATTGTATAGGAATGCTAGAGATTTCTGTGCATTAATTTTGTATCCTGCTACTTTACCAAATTCATTGATTAGCTCTAGTAGTTTTCTGGTAGCATCTTCAGGATCCTCTATGTATAGTATCATGTCATCTGCAAACAGTGAGAGCTTTACTTCTTCTTTTCCGATTTGGATTCCTTTTATTTCCTTTTCTTCTCTGATTGCTGTGGCTAAAACTTCCAAAACTATGTTGAATAAGAGTGGTGAGAGTGGGCAACCTTGTCTTGTTCCTGATCTTAGTGGAAATGCTTTCAGTTTTTCACCATTGAGGTCAATGTTTGCTGTGGGTTTGTCATATATGGCCTTTATTATGTTGAGGAAAGTTCCCTCTATGCCTACTTTCTGCAGAGTTTTTATCACAAATGGGTGTTGAATTTGGTCAAAAGCTTTCTCTGCATCTATTGAGATGACCATATGGTTTTTCTCCTTCAGTCTGTTAATATGGTGTATCACATTGATTGATTTGCGTATATTGAAGAATCCTTGCTTTCCTGGAATAAACCCCATTTGATCATGGTGTATGATCCTTTTAATGTGTTGTTGGATTCTGTTGGCTAGTATTTTGTTGAGGATTTTTGCATCTATGTTCATCAGTGATATGGGCCTGTAGTTTTCTTTCTTTGTGACATCCTTGTCTGGTTTTGGTATCAGGGTGATGGTGGCCTCGTAGAATGAGTTTGGGAGTGTTCCTCCATCTGTTATATTTTGGAAGAGTTTGAGAGGATTGGTGTTAGCTTTTCTCTAAATGTTAGATAGAATTCGCCTGTGAAGCCATCTGGTCCTGGGCTTTTGTTTGTTGGAAGATTTTTAATCACAGTTTCAATTTCAGTGCTTGTGATTGGTCTGTTCATATTTTCTATTTCTTCCTGATTCAGTCTTGGTAGGTTGTGCTTTTCTAAGCATTTGTCCATTTCTTCCAGGTTGTCCATTTTATTGGCATAGAGTTGCTTGTAATAATCTCTCATGATCCTTTGTATTTCTGCAGTGTCAGTTGTTACTTCTCCTTTTCATTTCTAATTCTATTGAGTTGAGTCTTCTCCCTTTTTTTCTTGATGAGTCTAATGGTTTATCAATTTTGTTTATCTTCTCAAAGAACCAGCTTTTAGTTTTTTTGATCTTTGCTATTGTTTCCTTCATTTCTTTTTCATTTATTTCTGATCTGATCTGTATGATTTCTTTCCTTCTGCTAACTTGGGTTTTTTTTGTTCTTGTTTCTCTAATTGCTTTAGGTGCAAGGTTAGCTTGTTTATTCGAGATGTTTCCTGTTTCTTATGGTAAGAATGTATTGCTATAAACTTCCCTCTTAGAACTGCTTTTGCTGTATCCCATAGGTTTTGGGTTGTCGTGTCTCCATTGTCATTTGTTTCTAGATATTTTTTGATTTCCTCTTTGATTTCTTCAGTGATCACTTCGTTATTAAGTAGTGTATTGTCTAGCCTCCACGTGATTGTATTTTTTACAGATCTTTTCCTGTAATTGATATCTAGTCTCATAGCGTGGTGGTTGGAAAAGATACTTGATACAATTTCAATTTTCGTAAATTTACCAATGCTTGATTTGTGACCCAGGATATGATCTATCCTGGAGAATGTTCCATGAGCACTCGAGAAAAATGTGTATTCTGTTGTTTTTGGATGGAATGTCCTATAAATATCAATTAAGTCCATCTTGTTTAATGTATCATTTAAAGCTTGTGTTTCCTTATTTATTTTCATTTTGGATGATCTGTTCATTGGTGAAAGTGGGGTGTTAGAGTCCCCTACTATGAATGTGTTACTGTCGATTTCCCCTTTTATGGCTGTTAGTATTTGCCTTATGTACTGAGGTGCTCCTATGTTGGGTGCATAAATATTTACAATTGTTATATCATCTTCTTGTATCAATCCCTTGATCATTATGTAGTGTCCTTCTTTGTCTCTTCTAATAGTCTTTATTTGAAAGTCTATTTTGTCTGATATGAGAATTGCTACTCCAGCTTTCTTTTGGATTCCATTTGCATGGAATATCTTTTTCCATCCCCTCACTTTCAGTCTATATGTGTCTCTAGGTCTTATGTGGGTCTCTTGTAGACAGCATGTATACGGGTCTTGTTTTTGTATCCATTCAGCCAGTCTGTGTCTTTTGGTTGGAGCATTTAATCCATTTACATTTAAGGTAATTATCGATATGTTATGTTCCTATTACCATTTTCTTAATTTTTTTGGGTTTGTTATTGTAGGTCTTTTCCTTTTCTTGTGTTTCTTGCCTAGAGATAGTCCTTTTGCATTTGTTGTAAAGCTGGTTTGGTGGTGCTGAACTCTCTCAGCTTTTGGTTGTCTGTAAATTGTTTCATTTCTCCATCAAATTTGAATGAGACCCTTGCTCGGTAGAGTAATCTTGGTTGTAGATTTCTCCCCTCATCACTTTAAATATGTCCTGCCAGTCCCTTCTGGCTTGCAGAGTTTCTGCTGAAAGATCAGCTGTTAACCTTATGGGGATTCCCATGTGTGTTATTTGCTGTTTTTCCCTTGCTGCTTTTAATATGTTTTCTTTGTATTTAATTTTTGACAGTTTGATTAATATGTGTCTTGGCGTGTTTCTCCTTGGATTTATCCTGTATGGACTCCCTGTGCTTCCTGGACTTGATTAACTATTTCCTTTCCCATATTAGGGAAGTTCCCAACTATAATCTCTTCAAATATTTTCTCAGTCCCTTTCTTTTTCTCTTCTTCTTCTGGAACCCATATAATTCGAATGTTGGTGCGTTTAATGTTGTCCCAGAGGTCTCTGAGACTGTCCTCAGTTCTTTTCTTTCTTTATTCTGCTCTGCAGTAGTTATTTCCACTATTTTATCTTCCAGGTCACTTATCCTTTCTTCTGCCTCAGTTATTCTGCTATTGATTCCATCTAGAGTATTTTTAATTTCATTTATTGTGTTGTTCATTGTTGCTTGTTTCATATTTAGTTCTTCTAGGTTCTTGTTAAATGTTTCTTGCATTTTCTCTATTCTATTTCCACGACTTTGGATCATCTTAATATTATCATTCTGAATTCTTCTTCAGGTAGACTGCCTATTTCGTCTTCATCTGTTGGGTCTGGTGGGTTTTTACCTTGCTCCTTCATCTGCTGTGTGTTTTTCTGTCTTCTCAGGTTGCTTATCTTACTGTATTGGGGTCTCCTTTTGGCAGGCTGCAGGTTCATAGTTCCCGTTGTTTTTTGTGTCTGTCCCCAGTTGGTTCAGTGGGTTGTGTAGGCTTCCTGGTGGAGGGGACTAGTGCCTGTGTTTTTGGTGGATGAGGCTGGATTTTGTTTTCTGGTGGGCAGGTTCACATCTGGTGGTGTGTTTTAGGCTGTCTGTGGCCTTATTATGATTTTAGGCAGCCTCTTTGCTAATGGACGGGGCTGTGTTCTTGTCTTACTAGTTGTTTGGCATAGGGTGTCCAGCACTGTAGCTTGTTGGTCGTTGAGTGAAGCTGGGTGTTGGCGTTGAGATGGAGATCTCTGGGAGAGTTTCGCCATTTGATATTACGTGGTGCTGGGAGATCTCTTGTGGACCAGTGACCTGAAGTTGGCTCTCCCACCTCAGAGACACAGCACTGACTCCTGGCTGGAGCACCAAGAGTCTTTCATCTACACGGCTCAGAATAAAAGGGAGAAAAAGTAGAAAGAAAGAAATAAAGAGGGTAAAATTTTAAAAAAGTAAAATAAAATAATAAAGTTATTAAAATAAAAAATAATTATTAAGAAAAAAAATTTTTTTAAGTAAAAAAAAAAAAAAACAGACTGGCAGAACCCTAGGACAAATGGTGAAAGCAAAGCTATACAGACAAAATCTCACACAGAAGCATACACATACACACTCACAAAAATAGGAAACGGGGAAAAAATAATATATCTTGTTCTCAAAGTCCACCTCCTCAATTTGGGATGATTCGTTGTCTATTCAGGTATTCCACAGATGCAGCGTACATCAAGTTGATTGTAGAGATTTAATCCGTTGCTCCTGAGGTTGCTGGGAGAAATTTCCCTTTCTCTTCTTTGTTCAGACAGCTCCCAGGGTTCAGCTTTGGATTTGGCCCCGCCTCTATTTGTAGGTCGCCTGAGGGCGTCTGTTCTTCGCTCAGACAGGACAGGATTAAAGGAACAGCTGATTCGGTGGCTCTGGCTCACTCAGGCCAGGGGGAGGGAGGGTTATGGAGTGCGGGGCGAGTCTGCAGCAGCAGAGGCTGGCTTGACGTTGCACCAGCCTGAGGCTCGCCGTGCGTTTTCCCAGGGAAGTTGTCCCTGGATCACAGGACCCTGGCAGTAGCAGCCTGCACAGGCTCCTGGGAGGGGAGGTGTGGAGAGTGACCTGTGCTCGCACACAGGCTTCTTGGTGACTGCAGCAGCAGCCTTAGCGTCTCATGCCCGTCTCTGGGGTCCACGCTGTTAGCCACGGTTCGCGCCCATCCCTGGAGCTCCTTTAAGCGGCACTCTTAATCCCCTCTCCTCATGCACCTGGAAACAAAGAGGGAAGAAAAAGTCTCTTGCCTCTTCGGCTGTTCCAGACTTTTTCCTGGACTCCCTCCCAGCTAGCCGTCGTGCACTAACCCCTTCAGGCTGTGATTGCACCGCCAACCCCAGTCCTCTCCCTGCGATCCGACCGAAACCGGAACCTCAGCTCCCAGCCCCTGCCTGCCCTGGTGGGTGAGCAGACAAGCCTCTCGGGCTGGTGAGTGCTGGTCGGCACTGAACCTCTGTGTGGGAATCTCACCGCTTTACCCTCCGCACCCCTGTTGCTGCACTCTCTTCCACGGCTCCGAAGCTTCCCCTCTCCACCACCTGCAGTCTCTGCCCACGAAGGGGCTTCCTAGTGTGTGGAAACCTTTCCTCCTTCACAGCTCCCTTCCACTGATGCAGGTCTTGTCCCTATTCTTTTGTCTGTGTTTATTCTTTTTTCTTTTGCCCTACCCAGGTACATGGGGAATTTCTTGCCTTTTTGGAGGTCTGAGGTCTTCTGCCAGCATTCAGTGGGTGTTCTATAGGAGCAGTTCCACGTGTAGATGTATTTCTGATGTATCTGTGGGGAGGAAGGTGATCTCCGCATCTTGCTCTTCCGCCATCTTCCCGTCCAGTTCTGTAATATGTTTTTTTATAAACTTAACATCATGTCTTTTTTAATACACAGTTTCTACCATTTTTTACACAGCTACCTAGCATTCTATCACTTAGGTGGCCCACAGTTATTTTAATCAGCACCATCTATTAACTGTGGGCACCCTCTAGATGAACACTTGGAGTGTTACCAATCTTTCCTGTCATAAACAATGAGTAAAGTAAGGAATTTTGCATGTGTGCTACTGTATTAGTTTGCTAGGGCTGCCATAACAAATACCACAGATTTGGTGGCTTAAACAACAGGAATTTATCTTCTCACAATTTTGGAGGCTAGAAATCCAAGATCAAGGTGCCAGCAGGGTTGACTTAATTCTGAGGCCTCTCTCTTTGGCTTGTACATGGCCTTCATATATTTTCATGTGGTCTTCCCTCCATGTGTGTCTGTGTCCTAATCTAATCTTCTTATATGGACACCAGTCATATTGAATTGCAGTCCACCAATATGACCTCATTTTACCTTAATTGTTTCTATAAATGTCCTATCTCCAAATATAGTCACATTCTGAGTTACTTGGGGTTAGGACTTCAACATATGAATTTGGGGACAGGGACATACAATTCAGTCCATAACAACTGCTATATTGGTTGGCAGCAGGATAGCTGGGTCAAAGGATAAATGTAATTTAATTTTGATAGCCATTACCAAATTGCCCTTCATGGGATGCTATAATGGACCAAATGTTTGTGTTCCCTTGAATGTCATGGTATTTTGAGGTGGGGCTTTGGAGTAGTAGTTAGGGTTAGATAAGGTCTTGAGGGTGGGGCCCTGGTCTGATGTGATTAGCACCCTTTTATTTATTTTTAAAAAATAAATGTATTTATTTATTTTTGGCTGCATTGGGTCTTCACTGCTGCGTGCGGGCTTTCTCTAGTTGTGTCAAGCAGGGGCTACTCTTCATTGTGGTGCATGAGCTTCTCATTGTGGTGGCTTCTCTTGTTGTGGAACATGGGCTCTAGGAGCATGGGCTTCAGTAGTTGTGGCACGCAGGCTCAGTAGTTGTGGCTTGTGGGCTCTAGAGCGCAAGATCAGTTGTTGTGGCACACAGGCTTAGTTGCTCCGCGGCATGTGGGATCTTCCCAGACCAGGGCTCAAACCCGTGTCCCCTGCTTTGACAGGGGGATTCCTAACCACTGTGCCACAAGGAAAGTCCCACAGCACCCTTTTAAGAAGGGACACCAGAGAGCTTGCTTTCTCTCTCTCTTTCCACATGTGCACAAAGAAGAGGTCATGTGAGCACATAGTGAGATGACAGGTATGTGCCGACAAGCCAAGAACAGAGCTCCCACCAGGAACTAAATCAACTGGCACCTTGACCTTGGACTTCCCAGCTTCCAGAACTGTGAGAAAATGAATTCTATTACTTAACCCACCCAGTCTATGGTATTTTGTTATGGAAGCCTGAGCAGACCCATTTTCCCACAAACTTGACAATTTGTCAAGAGTGTGTTGTCAATATTATGTGTGAAAAAAAAAAAAGCTGGTGTGATTTTAATTTGCAGTTCTTCTGTTATTGGTGAGAACATGCACTGTTTCATATATTTAAGGACCTCTCATTTCTTTGTGTGTGTGTGTGTGTGTGTGTGTGTATGAATTGTTTGTTCATTCTTTATCTATCTTTCTATTAGGTTGTTTGGTTTTATTCTTTTCTATTTCTAGGAACTCTTTATTTGGCCAAGTAATAAGGGGATGGTATACCTTAGCAGCAAAATGTAAGAAGGCAGTCATCTAAGGGTTGGGTAAGAGTGACTTCTCTTACTTTCTTGCAAGTTTATATATGTATTTGTCAACTGTTGGGAGAGGTATGTTAAAGTCTCCCTCTACAACTTTGGATTTCTCTTTTCAGTTCTTTTAAGTTTTGTTTTATGTATTTGAAACTATGTTGCTGGGTCCATACAGATTTAGAATTGTGTTGTCTTACTGCTGAATTGAGTTATTTATCATTATATACTATGGTTTGAATGTTTGTATTCCCTCAAAATTCATATGTTGAAATCCTAATACCCAAAGATGATGGTATTAAGAGGTGGGGCCTTTGAGAGGTATGTAGGTCAGGAGGGTGGAGCCCTCTGCCCCTTCCACTATGTGGGGACATAGTGAGAAGGTACCAATTATGAACCAGGAAGAGGGGTATCACCAGAAGGAGACCACACTGGTACCTTGATCTAGGACTTCCCAGCCTCCAGAACTGTAAGCAATAAATTTCTGCTGTTTACAAGCTACCTAGTCAATGATATTTTGTTATAGCTACCTGAATGGACCAAGACATTATATGATGTCTCTTTTTACCTTTACTAATTCTTCTTGCCTCTAATTCTCCTATATCTGACATTCGTATAGCTAGACCAAATTTCTTTTGGTTAATATTTGCCTAGTATATCTTTTTCCATCATTTAAATTCCAACCTTTTGGTGTCCTTATATTTAAGGTTTATTTCTTTTAAGTACTGTGTGGTTGATTTTTAAAAATCTAGTCTGACAATTGTGATCTTTTACTTGCAATATTTAGCTTGTTCCTATTTAATGTATAATTGTGTTGATATCTACTATCTTATTAATCTTTGACCAATTTTACTTTTTCTCTTCTCTGTTGAATTCTTTGGACTAATCAAATCTTCTGGATTATTTCATTTTATAGTTAACTACACTTCTTTTGTTAGTCTTTTCATAGTTAACCTAAAGAGTGCAACAAACATTCTTGTTATGCTAACACATATATATGGAATCTAAAACAAAAAACAAAATGGTTCTGAAGAACCTAAAGGGCAGGACAGGAATAAAGGTGCAGACATAGAGAATGGGTTTGAGGACACAGGGAGGGGAAAGTGTAAGCTGGGACGAAGTGAGAGAGTGGCGTGGACATATATACACTACCAAATGTAAAATAGATAGCTAGTGGGAAGCAGCCACATAGCACAGGAAGATCAGCTCAGTGCTTTGTGACCACCTAGAGGGGTGGGATAGAGAGGGTGGGAGGGAGACGCAAGAGGGAGGAGATATGGGGATACATGGATATGTATAGTTGATTCACTTTGTTATAAAGCAGTAACTAACACACCATTGTAAAGCAATTATACTCCAATAAAGATGTTAAAAAAAGAATGTAACAAATTATTACTTTTTACCATTTCTTAATACAAATTACTCCCTTTACCTTTTCCCTATTAATGTTAGATGCTCAAAGCAGTTCAATTCCATAGACTCTTCCTGAGTTGTGCATTACTTTGGTATGTGTTTATTTCTACATGTATTTTAACTCCCACATGATATTACTCTTATTGTTTTGTATTCATTTATTTTAACCCATATATTTACCCTTTCTGTGCTTTTCATTTCTTTTTTCAATTCTGTAATTCTCTCTGAGATTACTTTTCTTCTGACTTAAGAACTTTATTGAGATTTTAGGTTTTATAATAAGTTTGCTAAGAATGAATTTCTCTTGGTTTTTTAATTCTTGAAAAGCCTTTATATCCCTCCATTTTTGATGGACATTTTCTTTGGCTATAAAATTTTAGTAATTATTTTGTTTCAGTATTTTAAAGATGTTTCATTGTATTCTGGTTTGCATCATTTCTGATGAGAAGTCTGCCATCGATCTTATTTTTGCTTCTTTGAAGGTAATGTACAGGCATACCATGGAGATATTGTAGGTTTGGTTCCAGACCACCACAGTAACCTGAATATTGCAATAAAGTGAATATTGCAATCAGGTGAGTCACACAATTTTTTTTTGTTTCCTAGTGCATATGAAAGTTATGTTAGGGCTTCCCTGATGGCGCAGTGGTTAAGAATCCGCCTGTCAATGCAGGGGACACGGGTTCGAGCCCTGGTCTGGGAAGATCCCACATGCTGCGGAGCAACAAAGCCCTTGTGCCACAACTACTGAGCCTGTGCTCTAGAGCCCGTGAGCCACAACTACTGAAACTCACATGCCTAGAGCCCGTGCTCCTCAACAAGAGAAGCCACCACAATGAGAAGCCTGCGCACCACAACGAAGAGTAGCCCCCGCTCGCTGCACCTAGAGAAAGCCTGCGCACAGCAACGAAGACCCAACACAGCCAAAGATAAATAAATAAAATAAATAAATTTTAAAAAAGGTTATGTTACTGTTGTCTGTTGTGTGACATAGCATTATGTCTAAAAAAACAATTGCCTTGTGACTGGTGTCTGAAGTCCAAGGAGCGGGTCATGAGAACCTCCAATCTATAGCTGGTGGTCAGAAACACCTTGGCTTGTGACTGGCATCTGAAAAGTTGGTTGTGGGCAGTCTTGAAGGATTGAACTCTTAGCCTGTGGAATCTGATGCTATCTCCTGGTATATAGTGTCAGAACTGAGTTGAATTGAATTCTTGGATACTCCTCTGGTGTACAATAATTACTTGGTTGTATGTGTGGGAAACTGCCCCCCTGTGCTGCATTGGAAGTGGCTTCAGTGATTTTAAGATTTCCTCTTTTTTTCCTTTGGTTTTCAGCATTCTTACTATAATATGCTTAAGTGTGGTTTTCTTTGTACTTATCTTTCTGGGGTTTGCAGTGGAACTTGAATCTGTGCTTTGATGTCTTTAATTAATTTTGGAAAATTCTCAACCATTCTCTCCTCAAATATTGCTTCTTCTCCATTTCTCTCTCCTCACTTTATGGGGCCCCAATTTCCATGTTTTCTCTCTCACTCATGTGATCCACATGTCTCTAACACTGTTTTCTGTATTTTCTTTTATTTTTAAAAAATCTCTGTGCTTCAATTTGGATATGTTCTATTTGTAATAACTTGTCTCCATGATATTTGTCATCAACTACTTCCCACCCTGAATGCTAAGGCAATTTTCCCATCAAGAGGTAAAATCTATTCCATTATTTTCCTTGTATCTAGGCTGGGCTTAGAATCCACTTAAACAACAGAATGCAGTGGAAGTAATATTCTTGGACTTTTCAGGCTAAATCATAAGAAATCATTCACTTTCCATTTATCCTATTAGAATGCCAATTCTGGAGCAATCTGGTGACCATGTAGGAAACCTGATTACCCTGAGGCTGCCATGCTGTGAGGCATCCTAAGCTAATCATACATACAGAACAACCATAGGTGCTCCAGTTGATAGTCTCCACTGAGCTCAACCTTATGGTTATCCCCCAGTGTGCTAGTCATACCAGTGAGTGTGAGATTACAGAAAATATATATTGGTCTCTGCCCCCAGTTCTTGGTACAGAGCTCCTGGTACCCTTATAATTTCCTAAGTGATTAAAACATTAGGAAACATCTCTTATTCTAATATTTGTTTTTGATCCCATCCCTGACACAGGACTCCTAAAACCCTTGTGAGTTTCTCTCTCTTTTTAAAAAAATATATTTACTTATTTATTTATTTTTGGCTGCGTTGGATCTTCGTTGCTGCACGTGGGCTTTCTCTAGTTGCAGCTAGCGGGGACTACTCTTTGTGACAGTGCGCGGGCTTCAGTAGTTGTGGCTTGCAGGCTCTAGAGTGCAGGCTCAGTAGTTGTAGCACACAGGCTTAGTTGCTCCGTGGCATGTGGGATCTTCTTAGATCAGGGCTCGAACCCATGTCCCTGCATTGGCAGGCAGATTCTTAACCACCGCGCTACCAGGGAAGTCCCAACCCTTGTTAATTTCTAAGTGATAAAAGCACTATGATCATCTTTTGTTCTATTGAGGTAACTGTGAGTGAGCTCCTGGATGGGGCTTGTCACTAGCAAGACCAAGTTATGTTGAGAAGTTTGAAACTTTCAGCCCCAATTCCCCACCCCATTCTCCAGAGAAGGGAGAAGGGCTAGAAACAGCTTTAATAATTGATCATGCCTATGTGAGGAAGCCTTCATAAAATCCCAGGAGTAGGAGGTTTGGAGAGCTTCTAGGTTGGTGAATACATACACACTGGGAAGGTGATGCACCCCAACTCCATGGGGACAGAAACTCCTGCACTTTGGACCCTCTCAGACCTTGCCCTATGTATCTCTTCATCTGGCTGTTTATCTGTACAAAAGTCATACCCTTTAATAAACTGGTAAATGTAAGTAAGTGTTTCCCTGAGTTCTGTGAGCTCTAGCAAATTAATTGAACCCAAGGAGAGGGTTGTTGGAACCTCTGATCTGTAACTGGTTGGTCAGAAGCAAAGGTGACAACCTGGTTTTATGACTGGCATCTGAAGTTGGGGGGACTGTCTTATGGGACTGGGCCCTTACCCTGTGGGACCTGACAGTAGCTATCTCCAGGTAGATAGTGTTAGAATTGAGTTAAATTTTAGAACACACAGCTGATGTCACAGAGAATTGCTTGTTGTGACCAGATGTGTCAGAAGTAAAATGCTCTGTGTGAGTTAATAAAGGAGACTCATAGGGAAGAAAGTCATAGTAAGGAAGAAAGGGGTTTTTCTCTACATAGGATGGGAAAATCTGGGTTTTTCCTTTACGGTGAGATTCTCTTGGACCAACCTATCTGTTAGTTAAATATCACCAAACAACCTCAGTTGATGTTACATGGAGCAGAAGAATCTGCAGCTAAACCCTCCTTGAATACATGACCAACAAAACTGTGAGATAAAATAAAATGATTGTGGAAGCCACTAAGTTTTGGGGTAATTTTTTATGCAGCAATAGCTAACTTGGGACATATTTCAGTACTTGGCAGTGGGGTGCTATCTTAATGGAAACCTGAAACATGGGGCATTGGCATAGGGACTGGTTGGTGGGTGGGCACTTAAGGGGCCTTGAGGAGACTGTTGATGAACACCTGAAGGACAGTGAAGAGAATGCTATTTGGAGGCGGGAGAAAAGGAGACTGGGACCCTTGTTATGTAGTTTGGCAACACTGTCACCTGTAGTATTGCGGAAAATAGAAACTGTACTTACTGAACCTGTGAACCTGGTTGGCGAGAATTCTGGGGAGATTTTAGAAAAGGCCAACTGCCCTTTTCTGACTGCCTGTAAGAAAATATGAGAAGAAATGAAGTAAAAAATTTGCAGTTCAACTTTGAAGCAGATCTTAGATAAAATAGTTAAAAGCCAGGACTACATAGGTTTGAAAAATAAAAATTTTCATCCCTAGCCTTTACCAGCAAAAGATTCTCAAAGTTAGGGCAAAGATCTGAAACACTAAGAAAGATTTAACAGTGTGCTCAGTAGGGTTCCTACGAATCCCTGCAAAACAAGTGGGCCTCTAAGAATTTTAAGAATGTATCTCCCAGACTCTTTCAACTAGATAAGCAGGCTTCCAAGAATCCTGAGGGCCTTGTCCCATAGCACCCTGATTCTCAGCCCAAGCTATGAAAAAGGCTTATTCCGGAAAGAAATGAAGATGTGGCTTTTATCCAATGGAGTGGCTTACAATTGGATACACAGTAAGTGTACAACATTTTAAAAGGAATTACAAGACAATAAAGATTCATTGTGGCCTTTTGGACCCCCAACTTTCTGTGAGTAGGAAGCAAGTGAAAACACAGGGTATTTTTTTTTTTTTTTTAAAGAATGACTCAGAAGGCAAACCCAATGATTCTCATGGAGACTCATTCCCAGGGAGAAGAACCCAAGTCAGGGAATTGGCAACAAATTCCCAAGTGGAATTCAGAATTGTTATGGAGCAGGAACTGCTGTGCACCTTCCTTTTAAGAGAGTCTGTCTGGTCCAGTTTTGTTCACAATTTCTCTCCTTGACCTGAGAGGAAAGACTCTCATTTAAAGTTCCACTGAAAGTGGATACAATGGGGCAGATTTCATATCCCAAAAGGAAGTTGGGTGCTGTTACCAAAAGAAGGATCAGGGATGCTAAGAGGTACCAAATTTCCATAATGATATAGAAATCTGTCCATGACATAAAGTTAAATGGAAAATAGCTAGTTTTAAAACAGCTTCTATGTTATGGTGCCATTTAATGTATGTGTGTGTCCCAAACGAAATGTCTGAAAATTGAAAAGAGCTAAATCTTCCATTGTTGGTAAAAATATGGGGAAGAATTTATTTTCATACATGGCTGGTTGAGAGAAATCTGGCAACATCAATTAAAATTTGAAAGATACACTATTCAACCCAGCAATCTCACTCCTGGAAATTTATCTCACAGGAATAAAATCAGTGGTATGTAATTACTGTGTATAAGTATGGCTATTACAGCATTGATTTTTTGGGTGCAAAAAAATCCAAAAGCAAAATGAATACTCATCAATAAGAGAATGGCTGGAGAGGTGGAGTCAAGATGGCAGCCTGGGAAGATGCAGAGTTCGCATCTCCCACAACTAGGGTGCTTGTCAGATGCTGGTGTGTGACCTCAATCCCCAAGGAGATGGAAGGAACCCCCAAGTGAACTGCTGGGGGTTGGGCTGAAGTTCCTGCAGTGGGAGCTCTGAGTCCAAACCACTGGACTAACAGAGAACCTCAGACCCCAGTGAATATTCATAGGAGTGAGGTCTCCCGGAGGTCCTCATCTTGGCACCAAGACCCAGCTTTACCCAACAGCCTACAGGCTCCAGTTGGAAGCCTCAGGCCAAACAACCATTAAGACAGAAACACAATCCCAACCATCAAAAAAAAAGAAAAAGAAAATGAGATGGCCAAAAAATATGTCACAGATGAAGAAGCAAGGTAAAAATCTACAAAACCAAATAAATGAAGAGGAAATAGGCAATCTACCTGAAAAAGAATTCAGAGTAATGATAGTAAAGATGATCCAGAATCTTGGAAATAGAATGGAGGCATGGATTGAGAAAATACAAGAAATTTTTAACAAAGATCTAGAAGAACTAAAGAACAAACAAACAGAGATGAACAACACAATAACTGAAATGAAAAATACATTAGAAGGTATCAAGCAGGATAACTGAGGCAGAAGGATGAATAAGTGAGCTGGAAGACAGAATGGTGGAAATAACTGCTGAGGAGCAGAATAAAGAAAAAAGAATGAAAAGAACTGAAGACAATCTCAGAGACCTCTGGGACAACACTAAATGCACCAGCATTTGAATTATAGGGGTCCCAGAAGAAGAAGAGAAAAAGAAAGGGTCTGAGAAAATATTTGAAGGATTATAGTAGATAACTTCCCTAACATGGGAAAGGAAATAGTCACCAAGTCCAGGAAGTACAGAGAGTCCCATACAGGATAAACCCTAGGAGAAACACACCAAGACACATATTAATCAAATTAACAAAAATTAAATTCAAAGAAAAAAGGTTAAAATCAGCAAGGGAAAAACAAAAAATAACATATAAAGGGATCCCCATAAGGTTATCAGCTGATTTTTCAGCAGAAACTCTGCAGGCCAGAAGGGAGTGGCAGGATATACTTAAAGTGATGAAAGAGAAAAACCTACAACCAACATTATTCTACCCAGCAAGGATCTCATTCAGATTCAATGGAGAAATCAAAAGCTTTTCAGACAAGCAAAAGCTAAGAGAATTCAGCACCACCAAACCAACTCTACAACAAATGCTAAAGGTACTTCTCTAGGCAGGAAAAACAAGAAAAGAAAAAGACCCGCAAAACAAACCCAGAACAATTAAGAAAATGGTAATAGGAACATACATACTGATAATCACTTTGAATGTAAATGGATTAAATGTTCCAACCAAAAGACACAGACTGGCTGAATAGATACAAAAACAAGACCTGTATATATGCTGTCTACAAGAGACCCACTTCAGACCTAATGACACATACAGACTGAAAGTGAAGGGATGGAAAAAGATATTCCATGCAAATAGAAATCAAAAGAAACCTGGAGTAGCAATACTTGTATCAGATAAAATAAACTTTAAAATAAAGAATGTTACAAGAGACAAGGAAGGACACTACATAATGATCAAAGGATCAATCCAAGAAGATAAAACAATTATAAATATCTATGCACCCAACATAGCAGCACCTCAATACATAAGACAAATGTTAACAGCCATAAAAGAGGAAATCAACAATAACACAGTATTAGTAGGGGACTTTAACACCCCACTTACACCAATGGACAGATCAGCCAAACAGAAAATAAATAAGGAAACACAAGCTTTAAATTACACAATAGACCAAATAGATTTAATTGATATTTATAGAACATTCCACCAGAAAGTGGCACAATACACTTTCTTTTCAAGTGCACACAGAACAGTCTCCAGAATAGATCACATCTTGGGTCAAAAATCAAAGATTGGAAAATTTAAGAAGATTGAAATTGTATCAGGTATCTTTTCTGACCACAATGCTATGAGATTGGAAATCAATTACAGGAAAAAAACTGTAAAAAAACACAAATACATGGAGGCTAAACAGTGCACTAGTAAATAACCAAGAGATCACTGAAAAAATAAAAAAATATGCAGAAACAAACGCCAACAAAAACATGACAACCCAAAACCTTTGGGATGCAGCAAAAACACTTCTAAGAGGGAAGTTTATAGCAATTCAATCTCACCTCAAGAAACAAGAAAAATCTCAAATAAACAATCTAACCCTACACCTAAAGCAACTAGAGAAAGAAGAACAATGAAAACCCAAAGTCAGTAGAAGGAAAGAAGTCATAAAGAACATGGCAGAAATAAATGAAATAGTAATGAAGAAAACAACAGCAAAGATCAATGAAACTAAAAGCTGGTTCTTTGAGAAAATAAACAAAATTGATAAACCCTTAGCCAGACTCATCAAGAAAAAAGGGAGAGGACACAAACCAATAAAATTAGAAATGAAAAAGGAGAAATCACAACTGACACTGCAGAAATACAAAGGATCATAAGAGACTACTACAAACAACTCTATGCCAATAAAATGCACAACCATGAAGAAATGGACAAATTCTCGGAAAAGTACAATTTAAGACTGAACCAGGAAGAATTAGAAAATATAAACAGACCTCTCACAAGTAATGAAATTGAAACTGTAATTAAAAATCTTCCAACAAACAAAAGTCCAGGACCAGATGGCTTCACAGGTGAATTCTATCAAATATTTAGAGAAGAGCTAAAACTGATCTTTCTCAAACTCTTCCAAAATATTGCAGAGAGAGGAACACTCCCAAATTCATTCTACAAAGCCACCATCACCCTGATACCAAAACCAGAAAAAGATATCACACAGAAAGAAAATTATAGACCAATATCACTGATGAACATGGATGCAAAAATCCTCAACAAAATGCCAGCAAACAGAATCCAACAACATATCAAAAGGATCATACACCATGATCAAGTGGGATTTATCCCAGGGTTGCAAGGAATCTTCAATATACGCAAATCACTCAATGTGATACACCATATTAACAAATTAAGAAATAAAAACCATATGAAAAAGCTTTTGACAAAATTCAACACCCATTTATGATAAAAAACTCTCCAGAAAATGGGCATAGAGGGAACCTACCTCCACGTAATAAAGGCCATATATGACAAACCCACAGCAAACATCATACTCAATGGTGAAAAACTGAAAGCATTTCCACTAAGATCAGGAACAAGACAAGGATGTCCACTCTCGCCAATCTTATTCAACATAGTTTTGGAAGTCTTAGCCAAGGCAATCAGAGAAGAAAAAGAAATAAAAGGAATGCAAATTGGAAAAGAAGAAGTAAAACTGTCACTCTTTGCAGATGACATGATACTGTACATAGAAAATCCTAAAAATGCCACCAAAAAACTACTAGAACTAATCAATGAATTTGGTAAGGTTGCAGGATACAAAGTTAATGCATAGAAATCTCTGGCATTCCTATACACTAACAATGAAAAATCAGAAAGAGAAATTAAGGAAACAATCCCATTTACCATTGCAACAAAAAGAATAAAATACCTATGAATAAATCTACCTAAGGAGGCAAAAGACCTGTATGCAGAAAACTATAAGACACTGATGAAAGAAATCAGAGATGACATAAACAGTTGGAGAAATATACCATGTTCTTGGATTGGAAGAATCAATACTGTGAAAATGACTATACTACCCAAAGCAATCTACAGATTCAGTGCAATCCCTATCAAACTACCAATGCCATTCTTCACAGAATTAAATTAAAAAAATTTAAAATTCTTATGGAAACACAAAAGACCTCGAATAGCCAAAGCAATCTAGAGAGGGAAAAACTGAGCTGGAGGAATCAGGCTTCCTGACTTCAAACTATACTACAAAGCTACAGTAACCAAGACAGTATGGTACTGGCACAAAAACAGAAATATAGATCAATTGTACAGGATAGAAAGCCCAGAGGTAAACCGACGCATATATAGTCACCTAATTTATGACAAAGGAGGGAAGAACATACAATGGAGAAAAGACAACCTCTTCAATAAGTGGTGCTGGGAGAACTGGACAGCTACATGTTACAGAATGAAATTAGAACACTCCCTAAGACCATACACAAAAATAAACTCCAAATGGATTAAAGACATAAATGTAAGACCAGACACTATAAAACTCTTAGAAGAAAACATAGGAAAAACACTCTTTGACATAAACCACAGCAAGATCCACCTCCTAGAGTAACGAAAATAAAAAGAAAAATAAACAAATGGGACCAAATTAAGCTTCAAAGCTGTTGTACAGCAAAGGAAACCATAAACAAGACAAAAAGACAATGCTCAGAATGGGAGAAAATATTTTCAAATGAAACAACGGACAAAGGATTAATCTCCAAAATATACAAAGATCTCGTGGAGCTCAATATCATAAAAACAAACAACCCAATTAAAAAATGAGCAGAAGACCTAAATAGACATTTCACCAAAGAAGACATACAGATGGCCAAGAGACACATGAAAAGATGCTCAACAACACAAATCATTAGAGAAATGCAAATCAAAACTACATTGAGGTATCACCTCACACCAGTCCGAATGGCCATTATCAAAAAATCTAGAAACAATAAATGCTGGAAAGGGTGTGGTGAAAAGGGTACCCTCCTGCACTGTTGGTGGGAATGTAAACTGATACAATCACTATGGAGAACAGTATGGAAGTTCCTTTAAAAACTAAAAATAGAACTACCATATGACCCAGCAATCCCACTACTGGGCGTATACCCTGAGAAAACCATAATTCAAAAAGAGACGTACCACAATGTTCATTGCTGCACTATTTACAATAACCAGGACATGGAAGCAACCTAACTGTCCATTGACAGATGAATGGATAAAGAAGATGTGGCACATATATACAATGGAATATTACTCAGTCATAAAAAGAAATGAAATTGAGTTATTTGTAGTGAGGTGGATGGACCTAGAGTCTGTCATACAGAGTGAAGTAAGTCAGAAAGAGAAAAACAAATACCGTATGCTAATGCATATATATGGAATCTAAAAAATAAAAATGGTAGTGATGAACATAGTGGCAGGGAAGGAATAAAGACGTAGACATAGAGAATGGACTTGAGGTCACAGAGAGGGGAGGGGGAAGCTGGGGCAAAGTGAGAGTAACATCGACATATGTACACTACCAAATGTAAAATAGATAGCTAGTGGGAAGCAGCAGCATAGCACAGGGAGACCAGCTCGGTGCTTTGCAATGACCTAGAGGGTTGGGATAGGGAGGGTGGGAGGGAGGCTGAAGAGGGAGGGGATATGGAGATATATGTATGTATATGGCTGATTCACTTTGTTGTACAACAGAAACTAACACAGCATTGTGAAGCAATTATACTCCAATAAAGATACATTAAAAAGAAAGAGAATGGCTGAATCAATAATGGTGCATCTATATAGAGGGATATTATAAAGCCGTTAAAAATAATGAATTAAAGCTTTTCTGTGGACTGGGAGGGATTTCCAGGAGTATTGGTGGTTGAGAAAAGCAAGATGCAGGAAAGCATCTGTAATAGAACCAATTTTAAAAATGACCCAAACCCCTTGTGATAAAAATTATATAAAATATGGAAGGGTGCATATTAGGCTACCTCTGGAGCATGGAGATTGGGTGGAGGGGGAAGGAGAAGGGGAAAGGCCAAGCAAAAAAGAAAGTTGAAAAATCACACTGGAAATGTAATCCTAATTACATGAATGCATACACATAAACCTATTTATGTGGAGGCAGATATGTAAAGACAAATTTTAACCATTTCTGGAAATATATTAATTAAAAGATTAACAGTGGTTATCACTGGAAAATGGACTTCTGTTTATATTTACTTTTCCTTTATGTTTTTAAGTATTATTAAATTTAAATTAATAATAATAATATAGTAAGTTATTATTAATTTGATTAGGGAAAATTATTTGAATTTGGAGCATCTCGGGCCATGTGGGCTGCTGCAACAAAAATACCATAGACTGGGTAGCTTATAAATAACAAATTTATTTCTCACATTTCTTGGTCCTGGAAGTCCAAGATCAAGGTGCCAGCAGATTGAGTGTCTTGTGAGAGCCTGCTTCCTAGATATCTTTTTGCTGTAACCTCATATGGTGAAAGGGGCAAGAGAGCTTTCTTGAGCTACTTTTATAAGGGCAGTAATCCTATTCATGTGGGCTTCAACATGTGCACTTGGAGAGGCACAAACATTCAATTTGTAGCATGGAGGAAAGAAAAGAAAAAAGGAAAGGAAGAAGGAAGGGAGGGAGGGAGGGAGGGAGGAAGGAAGGGAGGGAAGGAGGGATTCCCTCTGAGCCCAGGCTTCTCCTGGCAGAGAACACATCAGTGAGGGAGCACACAGCCCTGAGCCCAGTGGGTCTCACAGTGCAGGACCAACTTCTCCTTTACCTGCAGTGGTTACACAGATGCCCCAGGCTCTGGTTCCTGGAATCAAAGGAAACTGAGGGAGCAGATTTGCCTTCCTGTCCCCAGGAGCCAGGGTATGGGCATGCAGCCTCGTGGTGGCCCTCCTGGAGCCTGAGGTCAGCAGAGGCCCTTCATGGGACAGCAGTGCCGAGGAGTGCCCTGGGGCACGATGCCACTGTATGTCGCAGAGTTCAGAGGCATGGCTTTGAGGCCCCAGAGTGGATGGTTCCCCATCAATTCCTGTCTCAGCTCTCCTTGGCTCCTTGGTTCCTGCCCAAGCCTGCCTCTCCCACCTTCCTCTTGACCTTGTCAGCTGCCTGGTAGGCTTCCAATAAATCCCTTCTCTGCTGAGTCAAAAAGAGTTCGCTTCTGTTGTTTGCAGGCACCGCTGTTCATAATCAGCCCCGTGGAGAGATGGGGAGCTAGGCCTGTCAGTTCTGTGCATGGGGTCCCTGGGCCCACAGCCCCTCCCACTCTGCTTTCTCCCTTCTGAACTGTTACCCGGGCAAGGCTCACACAAATGTCACCTCCTTGGCAAAGCCTCCCCAACTCCTGCCCTGGCCAAGAGGTTTACGACATTTTCTTGCCAAAGGCCTCGAGTCAGCATCCCCAGGCAGGGCAGGCTGGGGTGTATTGGAGATGTGACCCCCAGCTGGGTCCTCAGGAGCTGACACTGAGGGAGTGAGCTTTGCTTTCCTGGTGATGGCAGGGGTACGGGGGTTGGGGGAGCCTGGGACTGTTAGTTTCAGGTCCCACACCAGCAAAGCTGTGGTAATTTTTTTCTCTGGGGCCCTAGAGTCAAATACACTCACCCAATGACCAAAAGCAAGGTCTGCAGACCACTGAAGCTGTTCCACACATTCTTCTTGCCCATGGAATTGGACCCCACTACTTGGGAGAGAGTCACTGTATTCCCTTCCTGGTGCTGTGATACAAATCACCACAAACTTGGTGGCTTAAAATCACACACTTCCATCCTCTCACAGTTCTAGAGGTCAGAAGTCCTAAATCAGTCTCACTGGGCTAAAGTGAAGGTGGCGAGAGGGCTGGTTCCTTCTGGAGGCTTCAGGGGAGAATCCATTTCCCAGACTTTTTCACTTTCTAGTGGTCACCTGTGTTCCTGGGCTTATGGCCCCTTCCTCCATCCTCAAAGCTCATCACTCCAATCTCTGCTTCCACCATCACATCACCTTCCTCTGCAGTCGAGTCTCCTTCTGTAAGTACACTTATAAGTATACTTGTGATTTCATTTAGGGCCCACTTGGATAATTCAGGATAATCTCCCATCTCAAGATCCTTAACTTAATCACATCTGCAGTCCCTTTTGCCATGCAAGGTAACAGTCACAGGTTCCTGGGATTAGGATTGGACATCTTTGGGATCCATTATTCAGCCTCATGCAGTCACCCTGGCATGATTATGCTTACAGTGCATGTGCCTCCTTCTGGTCTTTTTCTCTTCAGAGGGGCCATTGTAAATACTTCCTCTTGAGTGTCTGCATGAGCAATGCTATGCTCTCACCACTTCTGCAAGCCCCAGTGAGCTTCCCAGTGGCCAGGGCAAAAGTTTCAATTCATTTTGTCATGCATGCCTGTCTTTCCAGCTAGGGTTAGAGGCCGCTGCTAAATGTCCTTGCCTGTCTCAGCACCTACACCATGCTTGGCATGGGATGGGCTTCCACAGCATCTGCTGGCCAGTCACAGAGGAAGAGGCTGTTCCCCTAGGCCCACACTGAGGCTACAGCCCACAACAAGTCCTCTGTCCTCTTGGAGGTCTGGATAGGAACCTCTGCCCTTCTCCCTGGTCCCTAACCAGAGTGCCCTCAATGCCTCCTTCACTGCTCAGCTGCTCCTCTGAGATTCGTAGGTGAGTTCCATTCTGGTGACAGAGGGGACATATGCCTTCCCTGGGAGCCAACCTGACTTATTCCCCCAGCTTGACCAATCCTGACTCCATCACTCAGAACCCACGTATGAGGAAGGGCCACCAGGCATACCTGACAGGTTCTGGAACCTTCTCTTTTGGGTGTAAAAAAGGAAAAAGAGAATAGTGTAATTTTCAAGTGAATGGGAAATTAAGCCCAGACCAGATGACAGAGGGCTGTGGATAGATTTCATTTGAATGGATGCCAGCCTCACAGCCTCCTCAGGGTCCTGAACACAACTGACTACAGCCCAGGCAAGCCACAGGAAGAGACGAGAAGGCCATTGGGATTGTACAGAATTGCTGTGGCCCAGAGCTGGCAGAGGTGCAGCAGCTTCTCAAGAGAAGCCTGAGACCCAGATTGGTATATACAATCTCCAGTTCTAAATGGTTGCTTCCAAGTAACTAAACTGCAGCCACCACGCAGGCCTGGCCCAAGGGGTCTGGACCAGAATGTGGGTCTCCAACTGTGCCTCTGCCTGATACCATGCTCTGTGGTGCCCAGGCCACTGTTTCCTCAACATGGGGATTGTGGACCACCTGTGTCAGCATCACCTGGGGACACAGGTTACCAGAGGGACTCCTGGGCCTGAGCCCCATGGGTAGTGCTTAGGACCCTGCATCTGCCACAGGTGCCACAGCAATAGTTCCTTTTAAACTTCTGGATTTGAGAACCCTGGCTAAAGTTCATCATGGAGCCCTGAGGAATCCAGACATCCAGAGCTGTTTAGCTCCAGTCAGTGTCATATTTGGGACTTATGTGACATAAGAGTTCCTTTAAAAAACAATCCCACCTGCTAAATAAAGTTTGCTATCGAGCTTTGCTGATGTGGGCAGTGGGAGCATGGAATCTAAGGCAGGCAGAGCAAGCTTGAGTTTTTGAAAACGAGTCCAGCCATGCCACTTGTCTGCTCACACCCTCCAGCGGCTCCCCATACATTCATAGTCCAGTCCTTGGCCAGCTCATGGCCTCAGGCCCTGGATGCCTCCACCTCTCTGCTGTCATTCTCCACCATTGCGCTTGCCCCTTTGCTCAAATGTCTCTTTCTCAGTAAGACTTCCTCTGATCTCCCTATATAATGTAGTCTTTCCCACCCCAAACTCTCTCCCTTCCAAACAATTTTTCTTCCTAGTCCACAGCTGCTTCCACATTCTGACATCACATTATAGGATGTTTTGTTCCCAGCTGTATCCTCAGAGAGCAGTGCCTAACACACAGTGGGTGCTAAATAACTACTTGTGGAACGAATGAATGAAGGACCACACTACAAGTTGTTTCCGCCTAAGGGCCTTGGCGTGCGCTGGTGCCTTTGTCGGGAAGCTTCTTCCTCCTCAACACACAGTTGGCTCCTTCTTGTTACTCAGGTCCCATTAAGTGTCCTCACCTCAGAGAGGACTTCCCTGACTCTCTAATAGCCTACCTCTCAGTCTTTATTTGTCATCCTGCTTTATTTAATTTTTCTTTAACTTGAGATATAATTAACATAATATAAAATTTCATGTAACATAAAACTCATCATTTAAAAGTATACAGTCAGTGCTTTTGAGTACATTCGCAAGAGTGTGCAACCACCATCACTGTCCAATTCCAATTCCATAACACCCATTACTCCAAAAGGAAACCCCATGCTCATTAGCATTCTCTCCTCATCCCCCTCCCCCAACCCTGCAACCACTAATCTACTTTCTCTATGGATTTGCCTATTTTGGGCATTTCACATAAATGGAATCATACAATCTGTGGCCTTTCATGTTTGACTTTTTTCACTTAGGACATTATTTTCAAGGTTCACCCATGTTGTAGCATATATCAATACCTTAATCTTTTTTATGGCTGAATAATATTCCATTGCATAAAGTGACCACATTTTGTTCATCCGTTCATCAGTTGATGGACATTTGGGTTGTTTTCACTCTTTGGCTGTTATGAATAATGCTGCTATGAACATTCACGTACATGTTCTTGTGTGAATGTCTATTTTCATCTCTCTTGAAAATGAAAGTTCTTATCACTTTAGAGTTCTTATCACTTAGAGCTCTTATCACTTTCTGAAATTATTACTGGGCCTACTATTTATTGACTGTATCTACCAGGGCCAGGGTTAGGGTACAGTGAGTGAAGAAGCACTTATCTCAGGTACAAAATATAAGAAGCATGCCCCAAACCTCAGTCATCAGCATAAATACTATTTTTATGCAATATTTTAAAAAATCAAAGATAGGATCCGTCAAAGTGCTGGAGCCTGAGGCAAAAGGGAAAATCAAATCCTGTCTCTATTTAAAATGTTGATCTTTTGTTCCCCATGGATTTTTTGCCTTAGTTTTGATTTTTTTAAAATATTGCATTAAAATATTATTAATCTTGATGGTTGAATTTTGGGGCACTATTTTACATTTTGCATGGAGGAAAGTGCCTCCTTTGCCTTAGTCCCCTCAGGGTGTGAGTACCATGGGTGCTCCATCTCCAACACACACAGAAGGCTCTCAGGAAGGAAGAGGATTCCTTCCTTCCGTGGCTGAAGGAAAGGATTGTCTGTGAGCAGGGGGTATACAGTCAACTTTGAATTTAGGGCAATCTCTCAAGCTGTGAGGCCACGGCTCCCCTGATGCCCTTCAGAACCCAAGGTGAGAGGGACTGAGGAAAGTCCCCAGGGAGGGCTGCTTGATGGAGAGGAGGGAATAGATCCCAGGGCATTGTGAAGAAGAAATGGACACAGATCTGTGAGCAACTGATGCGGGGAGGTTGGCAGAGGAATTTTACCATCCAGTTAGGCATCTGATATCTGGCATTGAAGGTGCAGGAGGCCCAGCATGGCTTTGGGGACAGGTTGGCTGGGACTGCCTGCTCTACAGATGCATGCCTGAGCCGGGTTGGGGGTGTCAGAAGAAGGGCGCCTCCCTGGTAGCCCCATGCAGCACTGGCACCAGCTTTGGTCTTTGTGAGACTCCAAGCAGACAACTCAACAGGGCTTCAACCCAGGTGCAGAATTTAACCAAAGGGGAGCCAAAAAACTCAGTAAACAAGATAAATATTTTAATGCAGTAGTAAAAAAATTAAATCAGGAAACTATTGTCTATATACTGGCCACCTGTTTTTGTTTTTCTAAATAAAGTTTTATTGGAAACTTGGCAAAAATTAGAGAATAAAAGCCCCTGGTGCTGGCCATAGCATCACAGAAGGGCACTCTCATGCCCTTCCTGGGGTGTCCTGGGTGTCCTGGGATGACAGTGGCTTTAGCAGGGCTCTCTTTGACCATTTCTTTCCCTCATGACTGAAAGGACTGGGTATTGACACAACCCTTTTGGAAAGTAATTGGTCGATACTTACTAAATTTAAAACCCACTTCTCCTTTGGAGCTATCATTGCATTAAAAAAAAATCCATTTAAGGACTTCCCTAGTGGTGCAGTAGATAAGACTCCATGCTCCCAGTGTGGGGGGCCTGGGTTCAATCCCTGATCAGGCAACTAGATCTCACATGCACGCTGCAACTAAGAGTTCACATGCCACAACTAAGGAGCCTACTGCCACAACTAAGGAGCCAGCGAACCGCAACTAAGGAGCCCTTCAGCCGCAACTGAGGAGCCCGCCTGCCGCAACTAAGGAGCCCATGAGCCACAACTATGACCTGGCGCAACCAAGTAAATAAATAAATATTTTTAAAAATCCATTTAAGTTTTTATATCAGGTCCCTGTATTAAGTACTCCCATTTAGCATGATTTTAATTTCTCTTGTCTGGAATCTGATTGATTTATCTTCTACATCCCTGAGCAATCATTTTAGGGAGAGAGGAGAATTATACCAAGGAGTGGGATCACTGGTTTATAGGAAATATGCGCAAAATTATTCAAAATACTGCTAAAGCATTTGCCAGCATGGCCAGCACACATAAACTCCCTCATCAGCAAATGAGAGGCCTCATTCCCTCACATTCTCATCAATATTTGATATTATCTACCTTCCTAACTTTTTTTTTTTGGCTACGTTGAGTCTTCACTGTTGCTCACTGGCTTTCTCTAGTTGCGGCGAGTGGGGGCTACTCTTCGTTGAGGTGCATGGGCTTCTCATTGTGGTGGCTTCTCTTGTTGTGGAGCACGGGCTCTAGGCACGTGGGCTTCAGTAGTTGTGGCATGTGGACTCAGTAGCTGTGGCTCGTGCGTTTAGTTGCTCTGCAGCATGTGGGATCTTCCTGGACCAGGGCTCAAACTCGTGTCCCATGCATTGGCTGCTGGATTCTTAACCACTGTGCCACTGGGGAAGTCCCTACCTTCCTAAATTTTGAAGTTTGGGCATCAAAGTGGTATTTCATCTTGGTTTTAACTTGTTTTTTTCCTGATTCTTAGAGAGTTTTGTTTTTCTTTCTTTTTTGTATTTATTTTTCTTAATTGAAGTATAGTTGATTTACAATATTATATTAGTTTCAAGTGGAAAACATAGTGATATTTTTATAGATTACACTCCATTTAAAGTTATTATAAAAGAGTGGCTATATTCTTTGTGCTGTACATTACATCCTTGTATCTTATTTATTATATACATAGTAGTTTGTATCTCTTAGTCCCCTTCTCCTATCTTGATCCTCCCCTCACTCCTCTTCCCATTGGTAACCACTAGTTTGTTCTCTGTATCTGTGAGTCTCTTTCTGTTTTGTTATATTCATTCATTTTATTTTTTGATTCCATATAATAAGTGAAAACATACAGTACTTGTCTTCTCTGTCTGACTTATTTCACTAAGCATAATACCCTCCAGGTCCATCTATGTTGTTGCAAGTGGCAAATTTTCATTCCTTTTTATGGCTGAGTAGTATTCCTTGTATGTATATACCACATCTTCCTTGTATGTATATACCACATCTTCTTTATCTATTCATCTGTTGATGGACACTTAGGTTGCTTCCATACCTTGGCTACTGTGAATAATTCTGCAATATTGGGGTGCATTTACCTTTTTGAATTTGTGTTTTCATTTTCTTTGGATGTATACCCAGGAGTAGAATTGCTGGATCATATGGTAGCTCTATTTTTAGTTTTTTGAGGAACCTCCATACTGTCTTCCACAGTGGCTATACAAATTTACATTTCCACCAACTGTGTACTTGGGTTCCCTTTTCTCCACATCCTTGTCAACATTTATTATTTGTTGTCTTTTTGATGATAGTCATTCTGACAGGTATGAAGTAATATCTCATTGTGGTTTTGATTTGCATTTCTCTGATGATTAGCGATGTTGAGCATCTTTTCATGTGCCTGTTGGTCATGTGTATGTCTTCTTTGGAGAAATGTCTATTCAGATCTTCTGCCCATTTTGCAATCAGGTTGTTTGATATGATGTTGAGTTGTATGAACTCTTTATATATTTTAGATATTAACCCCTTAACAGACATACCATTTACAAATATTTTCTCCCATTCAGTAGGTTGTCTTTTTGTTTTGTTGATGGTTACCTATGCTGTACAAAAACTTTTAAGTTTAATTAGGTCCCCTTGTTGATTTTCCCAGAACCACTTATTGAAGAGATTCTTTTCCTTATTTTATATTTTTGCCTCCTTTGTCATAGATTAAATTTCTCTATTCTGTTCCATTGATCTATGTGTCTGTTTTTGTGCCAGTAACATACTATTTTGATTACTGTAGCTTTGGAATATAGTCGAAGTCAAGGAGCCTCATACCTCCAGCTTTATTCTTTTTTTCTCAAGATTGCTTTGGCTATTCTTTTTTTGTTTTTTCTTTTGTGGTTCCATACAAATTTTAGGCTTATTTGTTCTAGTTCTGTGAAAAAGGTCATGGGTATTTTCATAGGGATTGCATTAAATCTGTAGATTGCTTTGGGTAGTATGGACATTTTAACAATATTACTTCTTCCAATCCATGAACATGGGGTATCTTTCTGTTTATTTGAAACATCTTCAATTTCCTTCATCAATATATTATAGTTCTCAGAGTATAGATCTTTCACCTCCTTGGTTAAGTTTATTCCTAGGTATTTTATTCTTTTTGGTGTGGTTATAAATGGGATTGTTTTCTTGCTTTCTCTTTCTGATAGTTTGTTTTTAGTGTGTAGAAAAGCAATCGATTTCTGTATATAAATCTTGTATCTTGCAACGTTACTAAATTCATTTATTAGTTCTAATGGTTTTTTGGTGGAGACTTTAGAGTTTCCTGTATATAGTATAATGTCATCTGCAAATAGTGACAGTTTTACTACTTTCCTTCCAATCTGGATGCCTTTTATTTCTTTTACTTATTTGATTGCTGTGGCTAGGATTTCTAATATTATGTTAAATAGAAGTGGTGAAAGTGGGCATCATTTTTCTGTTCCTGAATTTAGAGGAAAAGCTTTCACTTTTCACTACTGAGTATGATGTTAGCTATGGTTTTATCATAAATAGCCTTTAATATGTTGAGATATGTTCCCTTTATACAAACTTTTTGAGAGTTTTTATCATAAATGGATATTGAATTTTGTCAAATGCTTTTTTTCTGCATCTATTGAGATGATCATGTGATTTTATCCTTTGTTTGTTAATGTGGTGTATCACATTGATTGACATGCAGATATTGAACCATCCTTGCATCCCTGGAATAACTCCCACTTGATCATGGTGTATGATCCTTTTTCTATATTGTTGAATTCAGTTTGCTGATATTTTGTTGAGGATCTTTGTATCTATATTCATCAGAGATATTGGCCTGTAATTTTATTTTATTTTTTGTAGTGTCTGTCTGGTTTTGGTATCAGGGCAATGGTAGCCTTGTAGAATGAATTTGAGAGTGTTTCCTCCTCTTAAATTTTTTGGAATAGTTTGAGAAGGATTGGTATTAACTCTTCTTCATATGTTTGGGAGAATTCCCCTGTGAAGACATCTGGTCCTGGACTTTTGTTTGCTGGGAGTTTTTTGATTACTGATTTGATTTCTATACTAGTAATTGGTCTGTTCAGGTTATCTATTTCTTCCTGATTCAGTTTTGGAAATTTTGTATGTTTCTAGAAATTTTTCCATTTTTTCTAAGTTGCCAATTTGTTGGCATATAACTGTTCATAGTATACTTTTACGATTGTATCTATGTATTATTGATTGTGATTTCTCCTCTTTTATTTCCTATTTTGTTTACTTGGTCCTCTGTCTTTTTTTCTTAATGAGCCAGGCTAAAGGCTTATCAATTTTATATTTTCCAAAAAATAAGCTTTTGGTTTCATTGATCTTTTCTACTGTTTTTTTCTTGTTTCTATTTTATTTATTTCTGCTCTGATCTTTGTTATTTCCTTCCAGCTCTGGTCATCAGCATCCTACTCTCACACTGCCACCTCACAATCAGTCAGTCCCCAAGTTCTGTCAATCCACTTCCTTAGCACTGTCTGTTCCCATCACTTCTGCTCCATCCAATCATTCATCCACGCAGCCATGTTTCTCTCCTTCACTTCTTACCCTCTTTCTCAGTTCCTTGCTGACCTCCTTGTCCTCAGCTATGCCTTCGTTTTCACCTAGCACACTGATCATAGGACCATATTTCTGGAAAAGAATGTGACCTTGTTAGGGACTGTGACACTTGGATCTCAAGGACTTAAAGGGTAAAAGCCAAACACCTCTTTGTGCATTAGCCACCTACTTTGCTTTCCGTCCCCTACTCTTGAACCTGCCATTTAGTCACAAGACACTTCCCAGAGCTCAGCCTACTCTTTGAAATATAGTCATGCTGGGTATAAGATTCTTGGTTGACACATTTTTTGCTTTCAGCACTTTGAATGCATCATCTCACTGCCTACCTTTGATTCTGATGATGTTCTCTTGTACATGATGGGCTGGGGTTTTTTGCTGCTTCAAAGATTTTCAAACGTTTTTCTCCTCCTCTTTCAGAATTTTTACTATGATGTGTCTGTATGTGGATGTCTTTGAGTTTATCCTAGTTGGAGTTTGCTGAGCTTCTTAAATGTATAGATTAATAATTTTCATCAAATTTGACAAATTTTTAGCTGTTATTTTTCAAACAATTTTTTCTGTTCCTTTCTCTCTTTCCTCTCCTTCTATTCTTCCCATTATGCATATGTTGGTGAGATTAATAGAATCTCACATTTCTTTGAAGCCCTGTTTACTTTTTTTTATTCTTTTTTTCTCTTTGATCTTCAAGTTGTATAATCTGAATCAATATATCTTCTAGTTTGCTATTTCTTTCTTCTGCCAGTTCAAATATACTCTTGAGTCCTTTTAGTAATTTTTTCACTTCAGTTATTATGCTTTTGACCCCAGATTTCCATTTTCTTCCTCTTTATAATTTTATATCTCTTTATTTGTATTCTCTGTTTGATGAGACATTGTCATCATATCAACCTTTATTTCTTTAAGCATGGTTTCCTTTAGTTCTTTGAACATATTTACAATGGCTGGTTTGAAGTTTTTGTCTGTTACATCTGACATCTTGGTCCTCTCATAGGTAGTTTGTGTTGTCTGCTTTATTTTTTCCTTATGCATGGGCAGATGTTCCTGTTTCTTTTCACATCTTGTAACTTTTTGTTGGAAACCGGAAATTTTAGAAAATACATGTTAACAAATCTGGATACTGGTCTTCATCCCCACCCCCCACCCCCAGCCTAGTTGTTGTTGTTTGCTTGTTTATTTGTTTGGTGACTTAGGTGGACTGTTCTAGTGAAGTAAATCTATTTTGCTGGCAGTGTGAAGCCTTTGATGTTGCTCCTTAGAGGGTGCAGTCTTGGGCATGTGCACAGTCACCCTGAGATGACAGTGGCTTTGGCAGGGTTCTTTTTGACTGTCTCTTTCCCTCATCTCTCTGTTATCTGTCTTTCTTTGTTGGTATCACACCCATCTGTTAAGCTCCACTAATTCTTGGATGATTTTTCTATTGCTTTTGACAATGTCCTGGGACATATACTGTTCCACAGTCTGGTCCAATTAAATGCAAGCCCCCTTTTCAGGGGTAGTTTTAAAGGTCAAATTTTGAGTTTTGTTCTGACCCCAGTTGGTTCTTCATCACTGCCTTTTTCCATGGTTCTTTCTGGTAACCTAGCTGTTTTATGGTTTAGCTTATAGTTCTCATGAAGCTACTAGTCTCCTACTAATTGCTTAATTGCAATTAAGCTAATTGCTTACGGAAATTTCTATTGTTTTTGAGAGTGCCCTTAGGCTTGAAATTTGCTACATTATGTTTCAAATAAAGTAATTTCCTCTGGGTAAAGCTTGGGAGTTCTCTGTTCTTATGGCCTCCCTCTCCCTGGGCAAAGTCTCTGAGCCACTGCTCCATCATGGGTAATGGGGACAGTGACCCACTTTCTCAGAGTGATATCTTTGCTTTATGGGCAGAGCACTGTGTGGGGGCTGTAGCATCTGGTCTCCTTGGCTTGCCTCTCCCAGCGTGGAAACTTCACCTTACAAGTGAGCTGGGGTGAGGGTAATCAGGGCTCCAATAGTCTCTGACTAAAGCACCTGGGATAGAGTTTCCACTCTATGAATAGGAGCTGGTGGAGGAAGGGAGCCTCTGACCTCTC
Source organism: Aethalodelphis obliquidens (assembly GCF_003676395.1). NCBI lineage: Eukaryota > Metazoa > Chordata > Mammalia > Artiodactyla > Delphinidae > Aethalodelphis > Aethalodelphis obliquidens. The sequence goes on along the minus strand of NW_020838046.1, from coordinate 548,104 downwards.
AGGTTTACTAACTCAGGGTTTAACCTTTACAACATGTAACTGGGGTGTGGGGATGAGAAATACTGGCAGTGTGTTCCTCTTGGGGAGATATGGTAGCCCTTGACTGGAATCTGGGGGGAGAAGGAGCCCTATGTTCTTGGCTGCACCTGCCTAGAGTGGAGCATCTATCATGCTGAGCTGAGAGTGAAGAGTGAGGAAGTGGGTTCAAACACCATAAACTTTCACTGTTCTTACTGAGTTTCAGTAGATTTTCTTAAATAAGTTTTTCTTCATTTACTCTATGCTCTTAAGACAATTTACAGAAACTTAAAAAAAATCATTTTCACCACCTATGCTTGTTTTACTGGGGAGTGGGTCCCTGGAGATCCTTACACGACCATTCTAGAAGTGGAACTCCCCCCACCTGCTCTTTGAGATTTCTGCTTCTGATGCTTGAAAGAGACTCTTCATCATCACTGCTCTGAGAAACTTTTCTGGCCCTGCCCTCCCCGTCCTCTGTCCCCAGGTGTTTCCTCCTCTGGTAGCCCCAAGTGTTTGGAATCATATTACTTTGGAAGGAGATAACCTTTGAGAGATAAACCCATCTTTTGCTGTCCCTGCACTTCCCCATTTCCCTGCTCATTATTCTGGGTACACAAGCCCTCTCAGGTTTGGGAGCCTCATTCTACCTCCCACAGTGATTTATTGTAATTTTTTTGGTATAATCCTTGAATGGAATTTTATAATTTGGCTTTAGAAATTATTATTTTTGCGGTACGCTGGCCTCTCACTGCTGTGGCCTCTCCCGTTGCGGAGCACAGGCTCTGGAAGCGCAGGCTCAGCGGCCATGGCTCACGGGCCCAGCTGCTCCGCGGCATGTGGGATCTTCCCGGACTGGGGCACGAACCCGTGTCCCCTGCATCGGCAGGCAGACACTCAGCCACTGCGCCACCAGGGAAGCCCCTAGAAATTATTTTTAAAATTAATTTAAAAAATCAAAGTACTGCTTGAAAATAATCTATAGTGTTAAAGGGCTTATAACAAAGGTCAGCTATCCCTTTTCTCCCCTTCCCTTCCTTTTTCCATTCCCCAAGAGCACTCTGGGGTAATGGTTAGGATGGTCACACCTGCCAGCCATCCCTCAGAGCAGGCTTTTCCAGGAGTTCCTGCCCTACTTGCTCCAGTCTGCCCTGTTTCCCCATGTCTTCCCTTGTTCTCTCCTTGCGTTGTAGCCTATGATTGCTGGTGCTCATCACCTTTCTTATTTCCTTATTTGGTGCACATATTTTGCAGCAGGAACATATCCTGATGTTATTAAGTGTTGGCAAAGATTTGGGGGGGCCCCCTGAATCTTGTTGGTGGGGATATAGACTGGCAAATATTCTGGAAAACAATATTCTGTGAAATTAAGAATGTATAGATCCTGTCCAGTAATCCCACGTGCATAGAAATCTCCCACAGCTAGAAGCTGGAAGTCTTCACTCTTCAGATTCTCAAATACACGCTCTCTCTGTGTGTGAAATTTTAATCAATTGAATTTTTGGATAGGTAATACATTGCATAATTTAGAAGCAGAAAGTCTTTTTCTATCCACCCAGGCTACATCTCCCAAAGTTAACTATTATTAGATTTTTGTGTATTTTAAAACGTTTAAAAAATTTTAGAGATTTTGAATGTAATATAAGCAAATATAAATATATATTTCTTCCCATCTATTTTTACACAAATGCTAACGTACTATACATGCTTTTTTATACCTGTATCATATAGTGGGTACCTTTTTATATCAGTAGGTAAAGAGCATCCTCATTACAGCTGCACAGTATTCTGTGGTAGGGCTGTGCAGTGATTGATTTAACAAGTTTCCTATTTATTGACACTTGGGCTGTTTCCAATCTTTTTCTGTCAAACAGTGCTGTGATGAATAGCTGTCTTCAGGCTTATTCATTTGGAGGTGTACAAGCATGATGGTAAGATAAATTGCAAGAGATGGAATAACTATGTCACAGCATACACATATTTGCAATTCTGGTGAAAACTGCCAAATTCACTTCCATAGGACTGTATCAATTACACTCCAAAGAGCAATGTGGGGGTGTCTGTTTCCCCATCTTTGCCCACACAATTTTGCAATTATTAGTCTGTCAATCTAAGAGGTGAAAACAGCATACCAATGTGGTCCTCTTTTGAGTGAGGTTGAACATTTCTGCCATCCCTGAGCATCTCTTCATACATTTGAGTCATTTGCATTTCTTCTTCTATGAAACTGTTTTTTATCTCCTGCCCATTTTTCTATTGGATAGTCAATCTTTCCATTTTCTTTTGAATCGTCTTCGGTCATACGTTTCCCCCACACCAAATTTCCCCGGAACTCCTCCTCCCTTTGAGGTTGCTGTTTACCTCTCTGCTGCCCAGTGTGAAGGTCAGCTCTTGGTTCTTGTCTTATTTGAATTTTCAGTAGCACGGGACACAGCTGATCATCCCTTCCTTCTTGAATCTCTCTTTATCAGCTTTTGTCTCTTCTTTGGTTTTCCTCTTAACTTCTAGAAACCCCTTCTCAATGTCCTTTGGTGGATCTGCTTTATTTCCCCAACCTCTAAACATTCGAATGCCCCAGGGCTCAGTTATCTTCTCTCTGTGCCCTGCTCTCTAGGTGTTTTATCTGTACTCCTGGCTGTAAAGCAGCCTGCACAGGGAAGCCCCCCAGATTTATATACCCAGGCCAGATCTGCCCTCAGAACCCCAGAGTCGTGTCATTCCAATTCGTACCCGACACCTTCACTGGGTTGCCTAATGAACATCTCAAACTGAGCATGCTCCAAATCAAATTCCTGATTTTCCCCTTTAATCCTACTCCTCTCCCGGTTTCCCACAGCTCAGTAAATGGCAGTGCCATTCCTTTATTTGCTAAGGCCCCCAAACCTTGGAGTCAGTCTTGACCTTTCCCTTTCTCTCACATTCGACTCCATCAGCAAATACTCTGAAGGTTTTACCTTCAAAATATATCCCAAACCGGGTCATGTTTTGCTACCTCCACTGTTACACTCTGGCCCAGGTTACCACCTTCTCTCGCCTGCGTCCTGTTAGCGCCTCCTAGCAGGTCTCCTTGCTAAGTGCCTGCGTGTGTGAGATCCAGTGATTAACTATAAAGACAGACCTAGACAGAGAAGTTGTATATATTAGTGTTAAGAGATCTTAATTTAAACCAAACTGTGCTCTACCCTGATGTATTTTATTTATGTTTTAATGCAAAAAGGCAAATAATTATTGAAGTAAATGAGATGTAACTGTCCACAAAAGCAGTAAGAGTAAGTAAATTGGCTGAAGAGCTTTCTGCATTGCTATGCTGCACTAATATTATTGCTGACTTAGCTCCTCACTGTCAGCCCATCCAGTGTGCATGCAGAGGCCAGGAGAATGCACCAGTCTCCCACTTGGGCTCCAAGAAGGAGTTTAGGCATACCTCTTCAGCAGGTGGGGGCTCTCTAGGTTCTGGGCTGGGCTGGGGAGCAAAATCCACCTGCTGTCACAGGAATAATGTAACCATTAGTTACTTCCTTATTATGCAAATACTGTGCTAATCAATTTTTTTTCCTTAGGATAAATTACAAAAGTAGGATTATTGGGTTAAAAGGTATCAAAGAAATCTTTCTAAAACGGACCATGTTTTCTAAAACTCTTATATTAGTCTGGGTTCTCCAGAGAAACCAATAGGAGAGATAGATAGATGGTAGGTAGATAGATAGATAGATAGATAGATAGATAGATAGATAGATAGATATAGATGATGGGTAGATGATAGATAGATGATAAGGAATTGGCTCATGTAATTATGGAGGTTGAGAGTCCCAAGATCTGCCATGTGCAATCTGGAGAGTCAGGACAGCCAATGGTGTAAATTCCAGTCCAAATGCAGAAGAACCGTGTCCCAGGTCAAAAATAGGCAGAGAGCGAGTGAATTCTCCGTTACTTCACCTTTTGTTCTTTTCAGGCCTCCAACTGATTTGGGTGAGGCCCCCTCACATTGGGGAGGACAATCTGATTTACTGAGTCCACTGATTCAAATGTTAATTTCATCCAGAAACACCCTCACAGACACACCAGAATAATGTTTGACAAAATATCTGGGTACCCTGTGGCCCAGTCAGGTTGACACATAAAATTAACAATTACATCACCTCCTAAAACACTTCAGTGTCCCCCCAACCCAGAGCTCCAGGGTAAACTCCAAGCTCCTTGGTCTTCCCCAGGTGAGGGGGTTGTATTTCACCATATGGCCTCTGCAAGTCTTTCCTGCCATTGCTCTCTGCCCCCGACACACTGGATTCCTGTCTCCGCCGTCTCTCTGCTGATCTTTTCCCCAGCTTGCCCACTTGGTGGAGGTCTATTGGTGGGGGTTCTAGCTTATGCCTCAGGTTTGTTCATTCCCAGTTAATTTTCCTACTCTTCTGGTCTTGCCTGGAGGCCCAGCATTGGATATCTAAGGCAGTGTCAGGCTCTCTGCTCAGCCTGAGGGCAAGGGCCTGGTTGTGCTGAGAAGCATCTTGTGTGTGTATTTTAAGATCTCTCTGGATCTGTTCCCTGGCCCAGGGATCTAGGGCTCCAATCTGAGTCCTGAGAGTGAAAAATGGAGCCATTTTCACTGAAGATGCTGTGTACTGGGATGTGAACCTTACAGCATGGATGCCGGTGGCAAAGGGTAGCATGATGCGGAGCGTGGGGTGAGGCCTGCTGTCTTCTGCTGCTGGGGAAGAGGCACAGCTGTGCCCAGCAGAGCCCACAGAGGGGTGTGTGCAATAGGGGAGCAGGGAGGTTGTCTTGAGCATAAATGAGACAGTAGATGCACCAGGGGGCACGAGGGGGCTCAGCAACCCTCCAAAGAGGAAGGGGCAAGAGTGGAGGAAAGATGTGTGTCATTGTGTCTGTGCTGGTAGGAAGACCCAGAGGCCATTTGGAGCTCCCCTTGGCTCCTCAGCACCCTGAGCAGCAGAGCCTTGCTGGACAATGGACCCTGGTAGGCCCAGGCTCTGTCCCTGCAAGCTGGGTGCCCTTGGGCAATGGCTTTGCCTTTCTGAGCCTCCGTTTTGTCACTTGGCAAGGGGGATGGTGATAGCACCTATGTCGTGGGATGTGTCAGGCTGTATATAAAGTGCCAGATCTGGGGCTCAGCACCCATGATGGAAGCACTTCAGTTTTGGGGTGAAATGGAGCTTCCAGCTGAGGCACACCCTGACTGTGGCTCTTGACTGAGTTATCTGGCTCCCTGCTCCCTTGACTCATGGATGGGGTGGTCAAGAGTTAGAGACTGTGGAGGGCACTGCTTGGGCGTGCTGTGGGTGGGGTGCCCCTTCCTTGGGAACCTCATATGAGCCCTGCAGCGTGGGGGATGAAGTGCCCTGAGGTCTGATACCTGCCTGCGGTATCTGAAGGACGAGGGGCCACACTGGTGGCTGTCTGTCTCTGAGTTGTTAGGGTCTGTGGTGTTCTGGGACAACTTTGGATACACGTTTGAGAATCATCCTGGGGTTGTCTGGGGTCCTGCCCTGGAGGGCTGTCAGGTGGATAGACAGGCCTCCACAGAAGCCTGGCTGAGTTCCCGGGATAAGTCACTGGTCACTGGCCACAATGGAGACACCTGCCCCAAGAAACTAGAGTGGGTAGGGAAGCAATGTAGGGGGCAGGGGCTTCAGAGGACCCACAGATTGTGCATATGAGATGAATTGATTCTGAACCCCAGCCAGCCCCAGGGGTCTCTGAGGCAAACCCCAGACAGGGACATCTTCCTGTCCTAACCCCCCTGTTCCTTCCCTGGAGGGCTCAGAGAAAAAGTGCTAGACAAAAAAAGAGAGACCATAGCCATGGCCCTTCCCTGGCCTCCTGTGCACAGTGGGGCTGTTGGTCGTCCCAGAGCCCTGAGGCCCAAGTGCCTGCTGTGTGGCTCAGCTGGGCGGCCTCAAACCTGCTGTGTGGCAGGGATCTGTGTCACCTGGCACCAAACTGGGCCTCACGGGCCTCACTCTTGGGCACCACCTGTGTGGCTGACACCTGCCCCCCAGGAATAGGCTCCAACTGCTGCATCCCCTGTGGGCCATCTGACGTGGCCATAGGGACTGAGGCCAGGACGGCAGGAGGACAAAAGGGCCTCTACAGGGAAGGGCCTGGAGTCCTGGATGTGACTAAGGAACCATCCAAATGGCTGTGAGCAGGGCACCATCCCTCTCTGGGCTCCGAGGCTGCACCTGGAGAAAGGGCACCAAGATCCCCACCTGCTGAGTTACTGAGAGAAGGGCCTCCTCCTGGCCTGGGCACCCGGGGCTTGGTACCAAGTGGGTGCTCAGCGAGGCGGGGAGCAGGGCCCCTGGGATGAACCTAAGACACAAACACACTCAGCTTGAGTCCCCTTGGCCCTGTGATCTCTGTGGGGCTGGCCATGGGCTGCCTCCTTCCCTCCTTCCCTGGACCCTCTCCCAGCTGGGGATGAGCCCAGGCCTCACACCACCATCCTCACCTGACACCTATTCTGCACTGGGCCTCTGAGGGGCTTGCAGACTAGAGGGAGCAGATGTGGGTGAGGGGGCTGCATGTCAGGAACCTCTGCCCAGAAGGGGGAACTTACAGCTGAGGTTGCAGCTCCGACTAGATCAACAAGCTCAGGAACAGCATGCCAGGCAGCGGGAAGAGCAATTGCAAGGCCACAGAACTAGGAAATAGGAAATAGCCTCAAGCCTGGGGGTGGGCCTCTATCAGCAGTGACATGCTTGACTTGCCTCCCACCTAACCTCCAGAGTTTCAGCTGCGGGCCCTGTACTACTTCTCCAGCATCCTTTCTTCATGCTCCCCACAGCCTGGAGGAGGCTGCCGCAATCTCCCAGTATGAGATGGAGAGGACTGCGAGGGGTATGGCTGAGCTGAGGAATTTGGAATCTGGCCTTGGAGAGAGAGCTGGGATCCTGGGCCTGGGTGAGGGATTGTATGAGGCAGGGGGGACAGTGGCCAGCTGCCCCCAGCCCCTTGACCTCACCTGCTGCTTCCTGAAGCTCAGCATTCTGGGGTTTCCTCATAGGTCCCTGAACTGAGTTGCTCAGGAGCAGGGAGCTGGAGCCAGGTGACCGGCAAGGTCAGGGCCCATGGGTAGACTGGGAGCCCCCTCCAGAGTGTCCTGACTCCCTGTGGCTGGGGAAGGATATAACCTCCTCCTTCCCAGGCAGGCCTCCCAGAGCTCCATGGGCATCAGCCCTGGACCAGCCATCACATGTCTCCAAGGCCACTAACCCCTTCTGTGCCACTTGCCCCTGCTCCTGACAGGCAGCACTCAGTGTGACCAGGATGCAGGGACAGTCCCTGCTGATGTTTGTAGGGGTTTTGTCTAATGTTGCCCCAGACACCAAGGGAGTGTGTTGGGTAGGGACGAGGGGATCAGGAGGTGCTTCTAGTCAGCTCCTGGAACCCCCCAGGACTCCTTGGGTTTGGCACCAGGGCCCCACCCACACCCCTGTGGGAGCTAGATATGGTGTGAGGCAGGGTGGGAGCCTGGGTTTGGCTGAAGCCCAGTTCCTGCTCTGCTACCCACTCCACTACTCACCCTCTCTAGGGTCTCAGATGGAAAGGGGTGGGCTGCTCTGGTGCAGAGCAGATCCCATTCAACCCTAACGTGCAGCATTCCCATGCCTCTGTCAGGCTGCAGGGCCCTTCTGGGGCCTTGCTGAGGTCCTGGGTTCATCAGGCAGAATTCCTCGAGTTGGGGGAGGCACCTGGGGTGCTGGTTGCTCTGGCTTTGCCTGTCCCTCAGGTGGGACCCAAGGCCACACTGCCAGGACAGAGGTGTCAGGTCCTAGCTGAAGGGGGCCTAGACTCTGAGAGTCCTGACATGGTCAGGAGCTGGCCAGGATGCATCAGTGCACCTTCAACACATCACTCTGCCCTCGGGCCCTGACCAGGAATGGGGGTGTACATCACGCTCCCTGACTTCTTGGCTGGGTGACGTGGTCACTTGCCAGGTGGGGACTCAGCAGCTCCACAGCCCCTCCACTTCCTGGTCCAGAAACTTGGCTCAGTGTGTGAAGAGCTGGGTGAGAGCCCCAGGGGAGGAGCTTCATGGTGGGCTGAGGGTCCTCCCTGGATTCATCACTCCTTGCCCAAACAAGAGAGGTGTCTGGCCTCACACAAGGCTGTCAGTATCCATTCACCGGAGCTTACCTAGCATCTACTGCACACCAGCTCATTTTAGCAGGACATGGGGTTTATGGAGTGGAAATAGCCACCAAGTCCCCCTCCTGAGCTGTGGTCACAGCATTCCTGGGCCTGAGCTGGGAAACTGCCCTGCATCCTGGCAGAAGCCCACGGGTGAGAGACATGAAGTGGATGTGGATACGCAGGGTATACCAATGTGTTTATACCAACTCTAAAATTTACAATGTACTGTACACACTGTCAAGTCTGTGACTCAAATTTGTCCTGCTGACCAGCATTATAGTGGTCACCAGAAAGCTATCCCGATACCAGCAGGATGCAGAAAGGGGGTGCACGGGGCTGCAGAAACCAGCCCATCTCAAGGGGCAGGGTCAGGTCCATCAGTAGAATGGCAGAGGCCACTGGTGGGCTCTGGCCCTTCTCACGTCATGGTGATGTTTGCTGGAGATACAGAGGCTCCCAGGCCATCTGGAGATGGACCGGGTGTCTGTCTCCATGGCACGAGTCACCCACTGAGAGCAACACTGCAGTCACCCAACACCTTGGGTCATCGCCGAGGACAGACAGACTGACCAACAATGTGAGCATCACTGTCCTGAAGGTAGGGCCCCTGAGGCACGTGCCACCCCTGCGTTTGGAGGCTCTGGGCCCTTCCAGGGCTGAGGCTCCACAAAAGGTGGAGAAAGGTCTCCTGTGCTGTGTGGTCACTGTGATGGGCACCAGGCCACAGGGTCACGGTTTGCAAAGCAGCGAGGCACCAATGCCTCCTCCTCCCACTGGGCTGGCTGGGGCAGGGCGGCAGAAGGCTTCTGCTGGCTTCCTCTCCTCCTCCCCCCTCTCCTCCTCCTCCAGCTCAGTGCTTTTCACGTCTTCCCCAGAATAGAAGACCTGCAGATTTAAACATGCCGAGCGAGGGTGGTGAGAGCCTGCTGGCCCGGCCCGTGGTTATACTCCCGTCCAGCTCCCCACCCCACAGGGGCACGTGCAATCCTCTTGGCTCAGTCCTTGGAGCCCGCCACTGCGCATCATTTCCAACCTCCGCTCGGCTGTGTTAACAGGCCGAACAAGCAGGAGGTGGTGTGTGTCTCTCTGGCATAAGAGTATGGACTGGGGTTCCAGGCCCTGGGGCACACATCTCAACTGCCCACGGGGCAGCCTCCAGTCGTGGGGGATCGTGGTTCCAGCCTCTTCTCCCTACCCCAGCGCTTAAGTTCCTCCTCCACCTCTAAGACCCTGGTCTGACCTGCCCCCTCCCCACGGAGGGGCTCCCAGGAGGCTGACAACCGAGTGTAGATGAAGTCCCTCCACTCTGTCTTGGCCCCAAGCGCCCCACCTGCTCCCTCCACCTGCCTCCCACACTTGTCTTGGCACAGAGACTCACCTTAGAGATTTCCACCTCTCTTTTTCTGTTTGGTTCTCTGGACTCTCGCTTTCATAAGAAGCCAAATAAAGACCTATTCAGAAAATGAAGTGATATTATGCATTTATGAGCCATGACAATAACCTCTTCTACACCCAGAGTCTCACCTGCTTTTTGTTTTTAAATTAAATTGTTGTTGGGAGGTAACTGTAGATTCACAAGCAATTGTAAGAAATAATACAGGGAGATCCGTGTATCTTTTACCCAGTTTCCCCCAATGGTAACCACTTGCTAGACTATAGGACAGGATCATCACCAGGATTTTGGCGCCGACACAGTCAAGATATAGAACATTCCATCACCACAAGGATCCCTCATGCTACCCTTTTATAGCCACACACACTTCCCTCCCATCCCCACACCTCTCTTAACCCCTGGCCACTACTAATCTGTTCCCTGTGTCTACATTTTGTCATTTCAAGAATGTGATATAAATGGAATCACACAGTATGTAACCTTTTGGGATTGACTCTTTTCACACTGTAATTCTCTAGAGATTCATCCATGCTGTAGTGTGTATCAGTGTGGTTCATTCCATTTTGTTGCTGAATAGTATTCCATACCATACTTTGTTTAACCATTCACCCACTGAAGGACATCTGTATGGTTTCCAGTGTTTGGCTGTGACAAATTAAGCTTCTGTAAACATTGGTGTATGAGTTTTTGTGCAAACTTGTAAATTCATTTCTCTGGAATAAATATATGCCCAAGAGTGTAATTGCTGAGTCACATAGTAGTTGCATATTTAGTTTTATAAGAAACTCTTTGTCTGGTTCTACATCCTGAAGATTTTCTCTTGCTTTTTTTTTCTAAAAGTTTTATAGTTTTACATTTTACATTCAAGCCTGTGATCCATTTTGATTTAATTTTTGCATAAAGTGTGAGACTTAGGTTGAAGTTCATTTTTTGCCCTATGGATGTCCAAATGCACCTGCACCATTTGTTGCAAAGACTATCTTTCCTCCACTGAATTGCTTTTGCACCTTTGTCAAGAATCACTGTGGGTCTCTTTATGGGTCCTCTATTCTGTTACATTGATCTATGTGTCTGTCCTGCAAACACCACACTGTCTTGAATACTGTAGCTATTCAAGCTATATTGGCCTTAATATTGGGTAGAGTGATTCCTCCTGTTTCATTCTTCTTTTTCAAAATTGTTTCAGCTATTTTTGTCCCTTTGCATTTTCATATAAACTTTAGAATAATCTTGTCTGTATCTATAAAAAATCTTCCTGGAATTTTGATAAGAATTGCATTAAATCTGTCCTGAAATTTGGAAAGGAGAACTGATATCTTTGCTATGTTGGAGTCTTCCAATTTATGAATTCGTGTCTCTCCATTTATTTAGATCTTTGATTTCTTTCATCAGCATTGTGTAGTTTTTAGCATACAAATTCTATACATGTTGTGTTAGATTTATACCTAAGCATTTCTTTTTTGATTGATTGTAAATGGTATTGTATATTTAATTTCAGTGAACTCATATTCATTGTGAGTACATGGAAATAAAATGATTTTTGCTTGTTTATTTTGTATTCTGTGATGCCTGCTGAACTCATTTTGTTCTAGGAGTTTTTATGGATCCCTTGGGATTTTTTACATCTTCTGCAAATAGGGGCAGTGTTAATTCCTTTCTGATATGTATGTCTTTTATTCCTTTTCTTGCCTTATTGCACTGACTAGGTCTTCCACCAATGTTGAATAGGAGTTGTGAGAGTAGACATCCTTGAGTTGTTACCAATCTTAGTGGGAAAGCATTCCATCTTTCACCATTAAATATGATGTTAGCTGAAGGGTTTTTGTAGATGCAATTTATCAAGTTGGTAAATTCCCTTCTATTCTTATTTTTCTGAGAGTTTTTACCATGCACGGGTGTTGAAATTTGTCAAATGCTTTTTCTCCACTGATTGACACAATCTAGTTTTTTTTTGTTCTTTGGCCTGTTAATATGGTGGATTATATTGGCTGATTTTCAAATATTGAATAGCCTTGCATTTCTGGAATAAGGCCACTCGGTCATGATATATGATTATCTTTATATTTTGCTGAATTATACTTGCTAATATTTTCTTAGGGATTTTTTGCATCTATATTCATGAGGGATTAATCTGGGTAGAGTGTATTATCTGTACTGTCTTTGTCCAGTTTTCATATCATGATAATACTAGCTTCATAAAATAAACTGGGACGTTCCCTCCTCTTCTTTTTTCTGAAGGAGATTGTGCAGAGTTGGTGTTACTTCATTAAATATTTGGTAGAATTCTCTAGTGTAACTATCTGGGCTCAGACATTTCATTTTGGCATGTTTTTAAATGAAAATTTCAATTTCCCTATTAGCTATAGGGTTATTCAAATTATCTATTTTATGTTGAGTTGTGGCAGTTTGTGTTTTTTGAAGAATTGGTCCATTTCATCTAAATTGTTAAATTTATATGCATAGAGTTGTTCATAGTATTTTCTTACAAGTCTTTTGATGTTGGCAGAGTCTGTAGTGATACCCTATTTCATTCCCGATACTAGTAGTTTCTGTCTTCTCTCTCTTTTTCTTTGTCAAGAAGTTCTTTGCTAGAGGATGGAAATTTTATTGTGCTTTTCAAAGAACCAGCTCTTCAATTAACTTTTAAAAATTGTTCTGTTTTCTGTTTCATTGATTTCTGTTCTCTTGTGCTCTTATTTCCTTCCTTCTGCTGACTTTTGGTTTATTTTGCTCCTCTTTTTCTAGATTCTGGGGGTGGGAACTTAGATGATTGATTTGAGGTGTTTCCTTTTTTTTCTAATGTATGTGTTACATGCTGTAAGATTCCCTCTCATCCCTGCTTTAGCTGCACCCTGCAAATTTTGATAGCATTTTCATTTAGTTCAATTTTTAAAAAAATTTCCTTGAGACTTCTTAACTCATGGATTATTTAGAATTGTGTTGTTTAGATTATAAGTGTTTGGACATTTTCCAGTTATCTTATGTTATTGATTTCTAGCTTGATTCCACTGTGATCACATGCTGTGAACACATGCTGTATGATTTCAATTACTTTAATTTTGTTGCACTTAGGATATGGTCTATCTTGGTATATGTTCGTGGGCAAATGAAAAAAATGTGTATTCTGCTGTAGTTGTATGGAATGTTCTATAAATGTCTATTAGATCCTATTGTTTGATGGTATTGGTGAGTTCTGCTATGTCTTTGCTGATTTTCTGTCTAGTTGTTATATTAATTGTTAAGAGAGGGTGTTGAAATCTCCAAACTATAATTGTGGATCTATTTATTTCTCCTTTCAGTTCTATTGGGTTTTGCTTCATAAATATTGCAACTCTGTTGTTTGGTAGATACACATTTAGGATTGCTATATCTTCTTGGGAGACTGACAATTTTGTCATTACATAATGTCCCTCTCTGCCTCTGGAAATTTTCTTTCCTCTGAAGTATACTTTATCTGATATTATTATTGCCATTTCTGCTTTCTTTTGATTAATGTGTCCCCATCCTTTTACTTTTTAACCTGTCTACATCATTATATTTGAAATGAGTTTCATGTAGGCAGCATATAGTTGGGTCATATTTTTAATTTATTCTGCCAGCCTCTGTCTTTTACTTGTTGTATTTGGACCACTTACATTCAATATAAGTATTGATATGTTAGAGCTTAAGTCTGCCTATTTATTTATTATTTTCTATTTGTTCTGTGTTTTGTTTTTCTTCTCTTTCTGTGGGTTACCTGAACAGTTTTTAGAATTCCATTTTGACTTATCTACAGTAAATTCCTAAAGGATATTTTCACTGGATATAGAATTATGGGTTGGCAGTTGTTTTCTTTCAGCACTTGAAAAATGTGCCACTGCCTCTGGCTATGGTTTCTGATGGGGAACCTGATGTCATTTGAATTGTTTTTCTCCTATAGGTAAAGTATCATTTCTCTCTCAGTGCTTTCAAGATTTGTTTCTTTTTCTTTAGTTGCCAGAAATTTGACTATGATGAGTCTTGGTATGGGTTTCTTTGGGTTTATCCTGTTTGGGATTCACTCAGTTCCTTGAATCTGTAGGTTTATGTCTTTTCCACATTTGGGAAATTTCCAGGCATTACTTCTTCAAGTACTCTTCAACCATACCCAATTTGTTCTCTCCTTCCCAGACTCTGATGATATGAGTGTTAGATCTTTTGTTATAGTCCCACTGGTCCCTGGGGCTCTGGTACAGTCTATATTTTTCTCTGTTGTTCAGATTGTAAAATTTCTATTGTTTTATCTTCCAGCTCACTGATTCTTTCCTCTGTCCTCTCCATTATGCTGTTGAACCCATCTGTTCAGTTTTTTATTTTAGTTATTGCACTTTTCAGTTCTAAAATTTCCATTTGGTTCTTCCTTATATCTCCTGTTTCTCTGCTGAGATTTTCTATATTTTCACTTGTTTCAGGGAGCCTGAGACTGACTGGATTGCCAGCATGCCCTGTCAGGGGAGGTCTGATGGAGCTGAGGGCAGGGCCAGGCTTTTGTCAGAGGCTTTTACCATCCCAGTTGGGGCCCAATACATCTTAAGTCCCTTCTCTTGAATTTCTCAGCTCTTTTGGGGAGGTAGAGGGAAGGATAGGAAGAAGAGAAGATCAAAAGGGAAGGTGCTTCTCTCTAAGGGTATTCCAGAAGGGCCGGGATTTTATTTGCAAATTCATAGCTGTCTGTCTGACTGGCACACAGCAGACTCTCTAGAAGTATTGTTGACTGAAGGAATGAATGAAATGCCCCCACCCCACCTCTGCCCTTCCTGCCTCTAGACTCTCCCGACCTCTCTCCTAATGTGCCTTTGACACATTTTATTGCCCAAGTTCCACTGGGTAATGACAACAGTCATCATAATAACTAGTGTAGTAGGTTGAATAATGGGTCCCAGAGATATTTAGGTCCTAATCCCCTGAATATGCCCTTTTGGGACTTCGCAGATGTGATTTAATTAAGGATCTGGAGATGAGGAGATTATCTGGGTGGGCCCTAAATGCAATCACAGGTGTCCTTATAAGAGAGAAAGGGGGAGATGACTACAGAAGGCAATATGATGATGGAAGCAGAGGCTGGAGTAATGTACTTTGAAGATGGAAGAAGGGGCTACAAGCCAAGGAATTCAGGCAGCCATTAGAAGTCATAAAAGGCCAAGAAATGGATTCTCCCACCAGAGCCTCCAGAAATAACCAGCTCTGCCAACACCTCTATTTTAGCCCAGTGTAACTGATTTCAGACTTGCTAACTTCTGTAATCATAAGAGGCTAAATTTATGTTGTTCTGAGGCACTAAATTTGTGGTGATTTGCCACAGCACCAGTAGAAACTAATACAACTAGTATTGATTGAGTGCAGTCCTGTGGGCTTTGCTTGTGTCACGTCAATTAATTCTCACCATGGCCCTGGGAAGTAGTTTCTCTCATTACCTCATTACCTACCCTTTAGAGATGCAGTAGGTGAGGCTTAGAGAGGGTGAGAAAGCTGCCCAGGGTAACACAGCTTCTGGGGTGGGAGCAGCCAGGCTGGTTTATCCATCAGGCTGCTGAGCTTCTCATGTATGTGGAGTAGGGGAGACTCCAGATATGGATGAGACCCCCCAAAATTACTGGCTCTAAAATATAAAAAATAAAATGGCAAAATTGAAAGTATTAACGATTCAGAAGCAAGTCATTAAAAAGTCCTTCCTCCTAATTTTTTATTTTTGGCAGAAAATGTTTTCCTGGGCATGGGTGTGGGTCCCTGTGTAAAATGCCTGCCATGACAAGGAGCCAGGCCTCCTGTGTGCTGAGCAGGGTTCTCCCAGGGTGGTACCAGGGCATCCTGCATCCAGAGAGCAGCTAACCATGGGGCCACTCTGCTCCCCACAGGGTCCATCAACTCAGCCAGATGACTGTTTGCTTCTCCAGCACTTTCTCTTCTGGAGGAGGGAGCTCCAGGAGTATACTCATTTAGCAAATTCATAAGCAAATCTGTTGTGTCTGACAAATGATCGGATGGAAATACTGACTATTTAAGGGGACAGACATCAACAGTGCTCTGGAGAAAGGATGCCTCGTTTCATGCTGGTGTGTATTACACATGAACACACACACATACACAGGTACACACTCACACACGCAAACATGCGCATGCACACACCAGGTGTGGAAAGACCCATGGTCAGCCTAGTACTTTGCCACCCCCACATGAGCCCTGGAAGGGCTATTTTTATCATCATGCCCACTTTCCTGATGAGGAAATTAGGGTCAGACATCGTTCAGATTTACAATGTCCAATGGCATCCAAACTGTGCCTGGGGGAAGCCTGGCCTTGGGGGCCCAACCTGCAGCCAGGCCCTGTCCTGTGCTCTGGGGGTAGCAACTATTCAGTTGGGGGATGCAGACTTCCCTGCTTCCTTGCAGACCTAGCACACATGGGCGTGGTACATCCCTGCTCAGAGCAGGGGCCCTGAATGGTGATGTGACCAAGAGACCACCCACGAGTTCTGTGGCTGGGGGTCAGGGAGGCCATGGGGCCACCTTACCATCCTCGCTGAAGATGGGAGCAGTGTGCAGGTAGTGGGTGATGCTGGGGTCTTGCTCGAAGGGACACTCCACTTGTTTCCATGTGATGAACTCTCCTACTTGCTTGGCCAGCTCCAGAAATTTCTGCCAGGGACACAGAGACACAAAACGATGCACCCTGAGTGCCTGGAGGTCACCTGTGACAGTGGGGCTGGCCCTGGCCCAGTGTCTCTCATCATCCCCAGTGAGGCCTGCCTCTAGGGTGGGCAAGGTGGGACACGGGGCAGAAAAATGATGGAATCACCCATCAGGAAATCTGGACGTTTGTCACATTTCTTCATTCTCTCTGAAGAATTTGCTATGCCCAGCACCTAGGGTTCACCTGTCCCCCTTGTCATGGCGAGAGAGCAGCCTTGGGCTATGCCATCAGCAGGCAGTGCATTTAGCTAGAGGTGACTATTACTTTAGTTTCATTCTGTTTATTTTTGTGGTTATCTCAACTAATGGCAAGAGATATATCCTTACTTACAGCAACTTTGTTTACATAGAGAATGAGGCGAATACATTTAAATAAATGTATTTAAGTAAAATTTAATTCATTTAAGTAGAATTTTAATTGAGTAAAATTTAAGTACATTTATTTAAGATTTTAAAAACTGCTAACTTAAAGCAGGATTTTAAATACAAAGCTGTGACTGGGTGAGAACCCCACTCTGTGGCATTCTTTGATCAGCCTTGGTGTCTGCCCCCAGTCCCCACTGCCCATGCCCCAGGATCTGGGGCCATATGAGTACCTGTCTTCTTGCCCCTCACTGCTCCCCCACCCATCATTCCGCCCAGGCCTTGATTCTGAGGACCAATTCAAGAAAGGCAAGAGACAGAGTGTGCGTTGGGACCAACTGGAGAGTGAGCTCCCAGGCCCCCTTGGCCCCTGCAGTCTCTCCCAAGCCCAGCCTCTTCCATGTCGCCTCCAGCCTGGACTGCCCCCTGGGATGCAGAGCCCAGGCATCCTGCTGGACTGGGCTTCCTCCAGCTATGCCGGACCCTACGGGTAACCAGACCTGTGGACAGCATGTGAAGGTCTGCTGGGGTGTCCATGTGAAGCCCCACAGCAGAGGCAGCTCCAGGCCAAAAGGCCCAGGCATTCATTGTGGGCCCTGTCAGCAGGAGACACGTGCAGAGCCTTTGGGGGGCCATGTGGCATGTCCACTCCTCCTAGCCACTCTGTGTGGTCATGGTGGCAGCCCTGTTTCACAGAAGGAGAGACTGAGACTTGGACAGAGCGAGGGGCTGGCCCAGGACTGGTGCCCCTTGGAGTTGGAGGTTGAGTGGGGCAAGCAGTAGGGTAGGGCTGGCCCTCTCGCAGGAGAAAAGCCCCTTCTTTCCTGTGGATTGGGGGGTACCACTGCTCATGGCATGCTCTGTCTGACTCAGTGACCATCTGCTGTCACCATCCTGTGCCCTTGGGGCTCCTGGGTCCCATTCCTCCCCCTCCCCATGCCTAGCCCACCAGCCACTTCGAGACGTACATGCTGGGTAAGCTTGTATGTGGTGTCGAGACATGGAGTGGATCAGCCTGGCCTTGCTTCTAAAGAGCTTGGGGACTTGGGTGCTGTGACTGAGGGATAATAGCCCGCTATAGAAGGGGCCTCTCTCCTCCTGTGAGGTCAAGGGGAACTTCCTGGAAGAGGGAACATTTGAGCTGACAGTGATGAGTGTCTGCAGAGGGAGAGGAAGTTTTTCTCTCCTTCCCACTCTGCCTGACACTTCCTCCTGTTGCTAAGGGCTCCTACTTTGGAAGGCCTCTCCTGACCGTGAACTGTGCCCCTGTGCAGCTCCTGTCACAGCACCATGTCAATTGTCACTGTGGGTCTGCAGGGCTGTCTTTCTTGTCAGCCTGGGGCTCCTTAAGGACTGAAAATGATGCTACTTCACCTGTGCTAGACATGAAGCCTGCGCAGAGTGGGGGTCAATGCCTTCATGAGCCTCAGTCTCTTCCTATGGAAGATGTGGGGAGACCCCAATAATCCCACTCTGATGTTGGCTGCAAACTGCTGCACTCTGCCTCGGAGTCCTCCTTTAATCCAACCATTCAGGGCCAGAAATCCTGCTCTGGGAGCTTTTATCAGCCTGCTTAACTAGGTGGCAGGCCCTCCAAGGCCCCTGGACCCTACCTCAAAGTTGATGTGTCCATTGGGGAGGCGGTTGGCACAGCCTTCGTTTAGGAAGTAGATGTCTTTGATGAGCAGGCTGAAGAAGGGGATGACGATCTGGAAGGGAGAGGGTGCAGGTCAGCCCTCAGTTGGCCTCCCCACAGTGGCTGCATAGGAGAGAGGCAGCCTTGCCAGCAGCCACCTGCCCCAGGGACCTCAGATACAACACCAGGATGCAGAATGTGGGAGAGACTTCCCACCTGGGCAAGGCTGGCCAGCCTCAGGGCTTCATGGGCCATAGGCTACGTAGTATGTACCATGGGGAGCAATGTGGAAACCACAAAGAAAGGAGGCACAAACTAGGGCCAGACCATTTCTTTCCAAGTCCCACCAGACCCCAGTGCAGTGCTGATTGAGCTCCTACTGTATACAATGCCATTCCCCTTCCTGTTGGGGCTGGGTGAAAGATGCATAGTTTCAGTGGCCTTTGAACATTTCTCCCATCGTCTGTTGGGAAAGGCCAATGGGAACTTCTCCCCACAGTCCAGGGGTCCACAGACTTAGGTCTCCTGACTCATGTGCCCCAGGAGGAATGGAGTGTGCCGAGCACACTTAAATATAAAATAAAAATTTTAGAAAAGAATAAATATACTGAAATAGAAAAATATTTTTTTTAAGTTTTGGTTTTATGAATCAAAAAATATGCTAATGGAATGTGAATTATCTGCTGTGAAATTCTGTGGCCTCTTTTAAAAATATACATTTAACAATTTGCCATTCTATGTCTTTCTTGATGCTAAAGATCTGATGCTGCTGCACTATGGTAAGGCTGAAAGCATCCCTACTCTGGTTCCTGAAGGGACAGGCTTATGTGCTCAGCCTGAGAAGGATGGGGTCTCTGTGTTTCACTGTCAGATGTCTTGTTTCTCCCTCCTTGTTCCATACCTGCTAACCCCTAGAGAAAGGAGTCCAACTGGTGACAGCTCAGACTACTCTTGGGGAACCAGCTGGGTCTACCTTGTGTTGTGGGTTGAACTGTGTCCCTCAGAAAGTTATGTTCAAGGACTTCCCTGGTGGTGCAGTGGTTAAGAATCCACCTGCCAATGCAGGGGACACAGGTTCGATCCCTGGTCCGGGAAGATCCCACATGACACGGAGCAACTAAGCCCTTGTGCCAAAACTACTGAGCCTATGCTCTAGAGTCTGCAAGCCACAACTGCTGAAGCCTACTGAAGCCAACTGCTACAACTACTGAAGCCCACGGGCCTAGAGCCCATGCTCCACCACAAGAGAAGCCCGCGCACCACAACGAAGAGTAGCCCCCACTTGCCACAACTAGAGGAAGCCCGTGCGCAGCAACGAAGACTCAATGCAGCCAAAAATAGAGAGAAAAAAAGTTATGTTCATGTCCTAAACCCCCCAGTGCCTATGAATGGGAACTTATTTGGAGATAGAGTCTTTGCTATGGATGGAATCAAATGGAGATGAGGTCACATGGATTAGGTGGGCTGGTATTTTTATAAAAAGAGGGAAATTTGGACACACACAGGGAAGGTAGTCATGTGACAACAGAGACATAGATGGGAATGATGCAGCCACTAGCCAAGGAGTGCCTATGGCCATCAGAAGCTGAAAGAGGCAAAGAAGAATCCTCCCCTAGAGCCTTTGGAGGGAGCATGGCCCTTCCAACCTTGATTTTGGCCTCTGGCCTCCAGAACTGTAAGAGAATACATTTCTGCTGTTCTAAGCTACCTAGTTTATGTGCTTTGTTATGTCAGCCCAGGAAACTAACACATCTGCTCTGCCCTTAGGCTCCAGAGCTGGGCACATGTGGCCAGGCCAGCTAGTGCCGGCTTCCAGCCCATCACCCTTAGGCCCGGGCACCAGGCCCTGACACTTCTGGCTCAGGGACTGCCTAGGTCATTCCCCAACCAAGCTGACAAGGGCTTTGATGTGAGGACCTGGGCACTGACCACTCGGCACAGCATAGAAGCATGGATGGCTCAGCTGGGCGGGGCAGATGGGGAAACCAAGGTCCATAGAGTGGTAGGGCCTGGCACAAGGTCCAGCTAGTGATCACCAGGGCCAGGACCAGAGCCAGGTTTAGCAGGGTTTGTCCACAACTGAGGGGTTTCCTGGGATGCAGGACTTGTGATACTAAACCTGGGGCAGTCCTAGGCAAACTGGGATGAACTGGTCACCCTAGATTTATGTCACTTCCACAAACATTTGCTCATGTCTTCTCTATGCTAGGTGCCGGGGCTTGGGGGACAGTGAGAGTGTGTCACACACATTCATTCCTGATCCCAGTATAGTGGGAGACAGTCAAGGGAACAATCTACAAAACAAGGAAGCCTCATCTTGGCTTCCCCCACGCTGGCTTTAGTCCCTTGCTGTGCTCTCAAAGAGTGTCTCCACTTACGCCCTTGTCACCGGGGCATTGGTGGTGGGCCTGAGTGCTTCACTGTGCTGAGGTATATACACATGAGATCATGTTTCATCCTCATCACTGTCCTGTGAAATAGGGCTTTTATGACCCCACCTCACAGATGAGGAAGCTGAGACTCAGACAGGTTAAGTAACTCATAGAAGCTCACACAACAGTAAGTAGTGGATGCAGGACTAGGACTCTGCTCCAGAGCCCCTGTCCTGTCTTCTTCCTCACTGTGCCAAGAGGGAGGGTGGTCTCTATCCATCTCCCACCACCCACACTGGTGCTGAGTCCCTGGTCCAGTTCTTGTGCATGATGGCTGAATTGAGTTGGAATGGGGAGACCCACTGAGACGGGCAAGGGTGGGGATTAAGGGCTGTGGGACTCTGGGGACAGAGACGGCTCCTCATGGGCCTGGTGCAGGTTTCCTGGTGGCAGGGCCATTGAAGTGGTCCTCTGGGTGGCAGCATTTCCCATGTGTGAGAATTTTTCACCACTTCTGTCTGTCCACATGACTGTAAACCTGGGCCATTGTTTTCTGGACCTGAGCATTTCCATCAGAACCCAGCTCAACCTGGAGGGCACCCAGAGAAGCCTGTGTGGAGGGTGCTTTGTCACAGAGACTAGGGGAGAGTGAGGGGCAGACAGGAGCCAGCCATAGGCAGGAAGAAAACACAAAGTGACCTCCTGGCCTCAAAGTTTCAGCTGGGGGCACTGGGAAACTGCGAGAGCATCTGCAAGCTTCTTTCCCTCCTTCCCTACTTCATTTCCTCCCTCTTTCCTTCCCTCTCACCCTCCCTCCCTTTTTTCTTCCTTCCAACCTCCAGCCTTCCATTCTTCTATCTTTCCTTCCTCCCTTCCTTGCACACTTCCATCCATCTATCTATCCTTCCTTCCATCCATTCTTCCATCCATCCATCCATCCGTCCATCCATCCTCCAACCTTCCATCCATTCATGAAGGAGCTTCTGTGGGTCTAGCCCATGGTCCATAACTCCCTGGAAGTTAGAGGAGAATGCAGTGAAACTAAGTGCACAGCTCTGTCAGTCTCCCACCTATAGCTCCAGACCTAAATGCACAGCGTCCCAGCACCCCAGAGCTAGAAGGGGTGCAGAGAGCGGGAGCACAAAGTCCCAGTCTGTTCACTCTGCTTTCAGGGTAGAAGGAAAAGAGTGTAGAGCACCAGTGCTGTGACTGACACCTCAGTCCAAAGGCTGCAGCCTCCTCTAGGCACCCCCACCCACAGTCCAACTCCTGGGCCAGAAACCAGTACCCCTGTGACTGCCACATGGTACCTGTGCCCCGAGGACGGAAGGTAGAAAAGACTGGGAGACTTAGAGTCTGATTCCTGGCTCTGTTGCCTACTTGCTGAGTGACTTGGCTAGTGAGGGCTCCTCTCTGAGAATCAGTCTTCTAATGCAGAAAGTGGCAATGCTGAAGTCTACCCCATGGAATAGTTGTCAGAATTAAATTGGGAGATGGTGGTCAAGTGGCCCTCATGCGGTGGGTGCTCAGTGAAGCGAGAGTACCCCTGCTGCCCTGGTTTTCCAGCTTCCTGGCTCCCGGGGGACAGGCTCACCTGCCCTGGGACTTGAGGACATGCCTTGCTGAGTGCTGCACCCCTGCACCAGGCTCCCCGGAACCCAGCATTGCTGAAGTGCTGACAGCCTGAACAGGAAGGGTCAGCTGGACAGGACATGGCCAACAGTGTGGCCTGGGTCTGCGCATAATCTGTGCTCTGCGGGGAGGAGGCTGGGAAGGCCTGGTGGGTTGCACGAGCATGCATATCTCAGCCTGCTCCCCAAACCCGACCACATATGCATCCAATACGATCACAGAGTCACTTCGAATTTCAAGAACAGCAACTGGTTCTATTATCCCGTGAGCTGGAAGCAACTTCCACAAACTATGGTGGGGCCCTGATTCCACCAATGTTCCTGCAAGAGACCAGACTGAAAAGGCACAGCAAGTCTTGCTGTTTTCTCCCCATGGAGATGAACGACTCTAATCATCAAGCTGGTGACAGGTTTTAAGCTGGCGGATCATGGCAATCCCAGGACCTGGGATGGTTTCTTGTATCAGAGGCCACTAGGAGAATTTGGAGGAGAAACAAAATTGATCAGGATGACCAAATGCCCTCCAAATGCAAATGTATAAGAACAAGATCTGTGAAAATGCAATTCTGTGGCAAGAAGCCACAGAATTTTGGTTTAGTCATTTCCAAAAACATAAATGTGATCTGAGGCCACATCAATGAAGGTATTGCCTTTAGGATAAGGAGGTGTAAGATCCTATGTACTTGGAACCACAATTTGATCTGAAACAGAGGGACCCTGACAAATGGAGCTGTTCAGAGAACAAAGGGACCCAAGAAGGGAGGGAACTGGAGACCACAGCATGGCAGGGCAGGCCTGGGGCTGCTGACTCAGGAGGAGAGAGGGAGGCGGGGCCTGGGGCTCAGAAGGACTGGTGGCTGGAAGAGGGAATGGCCTTACTCTGTGTGGTCCTCTGGAGAGGACAGCCCCAGGTGGCTGACACAACCCCACAAGGCAGCACTTGCTACCAGTTAGAGCTGCTGGGGGGTGGGTTGATCTGTTTGGGGAGGTGGTGAGTTCCCTATACTGGAAGCATGCGAGCAAGGTGACACGACTCTCTTATTATAGATGCTGCAGAAGGGCAGGGGATTGGACCAGATGACCTTCAAGTCACCACCCCACCTGGGCCTAGGTGGTCTGGAGCAGGGAGGGGCTCTGAGGGCTGGGCAAGCCTCTGACCTACCTTCTCTTGGCTGCTGTGGGCGGTCAGGGAGCGGTGGGCTGCCCCGCGCAGGGCTGTTCTATAGTTGCAGAAATTCCCTGTTGGGTCCATCTGGTGCTGGAAGGAGATAGGGAGGCATTTGGGCAACTGTGTCCTGGGGATGGCTGGTGGCACCCAGCAGCCCAGCAGCCTTGCTTACCTCGAGGATGAAAAACTTGGCTGTCTTCACTTTGGCCCAGGTCTTCTTCAGTCTTGAGACAGGGCTCATGTTCATGCCAGCTGAAAGAGGGAAGGCTGAGCTGGGGGCAGGGCCAGGCTGGGAGGACTGTTCTGAGCTGCACAGTCCCTCTGTGAGGCCCCCAGCTGGCCTAGCCCCTCAGGCTGCACCCTGACCAGGGCTGATGTTTGTGGAGCCTCAGCCTGCCAGATGGAGGGTG
Source organism: Aethalodelphis obliquidens (assembly GCF_003676395.1). Classification (NCBI taxonomy): domain Eukaryota; kingdom Metazoa; phylum Chordata; class Mammalia; order Artiodactyla; family Delphinidae; genus Aethalodelphis; species Aethalodelphis obliquidens. The sequence continues at coordinate 524,252 of NW_020838046.1, read as the reverse complement.
GGTGGGTGCTAATGGACACTGTGTACAGGTAGGCCTGGCTTCTGTATGTGCAGGGCCCCTGTCCCAGTCCCTGTCCCACACTGGCCCTATACTGTGACCAGGGGCCTGCTTTGGGCCCCTGCTTTCCCTGGGTCTGGGGACACACTGCCAAGCTCTCATCAAGCACCCTGAAAGCCCTGGGCTTGCCTCAAAAGGGGCGCCTCCCCAGGACCTTTGGGGTGGGGTGGGGGGAACATGGGCCCAGCCTGCACCCACCCCCTGCTCAGGTGGCTTGCACCCCACCTGCCTGGGTGTGCCCACTCCACCCTCTCTGGGAGCACTTGCACCGGGGGCTCCAGGCCCACTCACAGATTATGGCCATTAGGGAGTTGAAGTTGCCGATGTTGAAGCACTCACGGGCTACGTCGATGAAGAACTCAATCACCTGGGCCCTCTGTTTCTTCTTGGACGGCTGGGGACAGGGCATATGAGCCTCAGTGATGAGGTGTCCCCACCCTGCCCTGACCACACACCCTGCTTACCTGTCCTATCCCTCATTAATCTTCTTTAAGCCCATTTCACAGCTGAGATGCTTGATGACAAAGCAATTTGTAGCCCAGGGACTGAGGCTCTCAGTGCACCCTGGGTGGAGCTAGCACAGAGCTCATTGCCATGGAGGGCCGGATGGGGGCTGGCGGGACTCCTGTTGCCACACAGGAGCCACCTGCAGCATGGGAGGTGCTGGGGGCCCCCACATGTCCTCCTGCCCTCTCAGGCCTAGCTCCAGCACCCCTACACCTAGAAGCAGAAAACATGACTCCCTCACCTCTCTTCCCAGCACCAAACTTCTCCACTTCACACGGGGTGCGGGGACCCCACGGTGACCCCGAGGCTCTGTCCCCTAGCAGCCCCACCAATGCTTTCTGTCAACTGACTGTGATTTCAACCGCAGCTCGAGTCGAGTGCGTGAGACTTTGATCTCTCTGATGGGTCAGAACCAAACTGTGTCCTCTCCCAGGCTGAAGCGCTGCCTGACTCTGGGGTGGGCTCTGTCCAGGCTTCACTCAGGCAAACCCCCGTCTTAGCTGCCAGGCCAGTGATGCGGTGTCAGAAGCAGGCAAGGCCCAAGGAACCCTACAGTGTTCTTTCCACGTAGATTGCCCTCCTCCCATAATTGCAGAAGTGGTCCTTACTGCTGCCAAGAAGCTTGCTGTGGTGTCTGAGGAGCTGTGCATCCAAAACCCCTTCCGAGAGCTGCCCGCTTGAGGTCCTGCCCTTTCATGGGACAGCCCACACGGGGATGGTGATGGTGACCGAGCAAGGTGGGGGATCAGGGCCAACTACTAGGGTGGATGTGGGCACTCTGACAGGAAGCACTGTCTCAGGCTGAGGTATCACAGATAAGCTTCTCCTTTCTCGGTCGCAGACCCCTCATAAACACCTTATGCCCCAAGCTCTGTCTCAGTGTCTGCTTCCAGAGAGCCCACCCTGGCACATATGCTGCCTCCAATCTTCCCCTGAGACGGGGGACCTTGGGCTTCACCTGACAGTGGGAGAATGGGCTTGGGAGAGGGTTCCACTGCCATAGGAAGGGAAGAGGGTGGGCAGGGTCTGGCTTGGCGGGGCTGAGACCTGGTGGCGAGCATGTCCAGCTCAGTGTTTCCTGGTCTTCCTGCTTTCCAGGAGAAGCCAGAGACCTGGACTTTAAAGTGCAATCTCCCACTTCTTAAAGGTTAGATTATTTCTACCTCTAAGTCCTGAGTGAGCCAAATGGAATTTGTCTGCAGGCCAGACCAGTCCGCCCCAGGAACAGGTGGAAGAAGCAGAGTCCGCCCCCCTCTCCCTCAGCAAGCATCTCTCTGACACCCTCTGTGACTGGCAGGTGGATCCACGCCAGGCAGGATCCACTGGCACGCCAGGATCCACCGCATCACTGACCTGGCAGCTAAGACGGGGGTTTGCCAGGCTCTACCCAGAGGGGAGATATCACTACAGGCAAGCTGGGTGACACCCGGTGTCCCAGAGCGTGCCCAGCCTGGCCCTGGGCTTGGAGACAGGCTCATGATGCTCTTCTGGTTCCCTCCCAAGAAGGCTCCTCTCAAGCCCTGGCCACCTTTGGCCATGCCAGGTCAGGCCCTGGCTTCCTACGCACCATGCAGATCTCAGTAGCCACAAGGTAGCACAATCTGTTGAACCATTTCACGTAAGCTTCCAGGTTGTTAGTCTTGTCACTGAAACAAGGCTAGGAAAGACACAAGGACCATGCTCAGGCTTTTTGTCAATAACTTTTTGAACACGAATAACTTTTTGAAGTCAGCCATGATCATTATAGACAATCTGGGAAATGTCGCAACCTCAAAACCATCCACAAATATCTCAAAACCATCCAAAAATACATGATTTGACATGTATCCTTCTAGTCTTTTTTTCTATACACTTAAAGACGTAACTTAATATGATATATATATATCATATACCCACACACATAACTAATCCTCATTATTCACAGATTTTGTGTTTGCGAATCTACTTCCTAAAATTTCATTTGTAACCCCCCCAAATAACACTCATGTCACTTCTTGGTCATTTGTGGACATGTGCAGAGTGGCAAAACATTTGAGTCACCCAATGCACCTGTGTGTTCCCAGCTGAGGTTGAGCTGATGCCCTGACTTCTGGTTTCAGCTCCCATACTGTAAACAAGTGTCCTTTTTGTAGTCTATTTAGTGTCTTTTTTTTTTTTTTGGCACTTTTGTGCTTTTTCTTGGTGATTTCACTGTTTAAAGTGGTCCCAAGCACAGCGCTGCCATGCTGTCTTGTGTTCCTAAGCACATGAAGGTTGTGACGTGCCCTAAGGAAAAAAATGTGTTAGATAAGCTTCATTCAGACGTGAGTCACAGTGCTGTTGGCCATGAGTTCAATGTTATTGAATCAACAACATATATTAAATAAGGTCTTATTAAACAGAAACACACATAAATCAAGGTTATATATTGACAGGTTGATGAAAATGTTGTGATGAAAGGCTTGCAAGGAACCTAACCCTATGTTTTCCCCGGGAGTAATGGCTCAGTATTTGCTAATTCAGTGTTCACAACGACTATAGGATATAAAGGTGAATAATGAGGACCAACCATATGTGTTTATGTATGTATGTGTGTACGTATGTTTCTATCTCTATCTCTATATTCTATATATATTCCCACATTTTTCTACATGAACCCTTTCATGTGCTATAAAATATTCTTTGGAAACATAATTTTAAAAATTGATGTAGACTATTCCACTGTATAAATGTACTACAATTCCAGAGAATCCAAAGGAAGTAAAGAAAGAAGGAAAAAAAGAAGCACAAGAGGTAAAGAAGACAAGGTACAACAGAAGACAGTAAAAACAAATCCATCTAGAGCAGTAATTACCCTGATATAGACCAGTCACTGTAATTTTAAAAATCCAGCCTTCTGCTATTTTCAAGAGGTACACCCCAAACCCAAGGATATAAGTAAAAAAATTGAAAAATACACGTGATAAATATTTATGTGATATTTATCATCACATAGCTATATTAGTATTAGACAAAATAGACTTTAAGGCAAAAAAGGACTCCAAGGCAAGAAGCATTAAGAGAGTTTAAAGGGTAACTGCATAAAGATAAAAGTTTTGATTTATTGAGAATATGTCATGAGTCTAAATTTGTCTGCACCTAATAGCATAGCTTCAAAATATGGAGGCAAAAATAATCCAGAAAGGTAAATTCCTTATAAGGAGGAAATTAAGAATACTTGTTCGTTAAAAGACACAATAATGAGAATGAAAAGCAAAGAAACCAACTAGGAGAAGAAAATTTGCAGTACATCTAACTGACAAGGGATAATTAACTAGTACACATTTTAAAAACTCACTCAAAACTCTTAAAAATCCTTAAGAAAAAGACAAATCACCAATAGAAAACCAAACAAAAATCAGGGACAGGCATTTCATAGACGAGAAAACAAGAATGTCCAAAACACATGAAAAGATGCTCCATTTAACAGTTTCACAAAAATTAAAAAGCCTGACAATTTCAAGCGTCAGTGAGGCTGTGGAGCAAGAATAACTCCCTGCTGGCAGTGTAAATGGATACAGCCTCACCTGGCATCATCTGGTAAGGTTAATCATATGCCCACCCTGTGACGGACACAGTGATTCCCTTCGTAGGTATATATTAGAGCAACATCTCAAAGTGTTGTCCATGGACTCCTGGGGGTCCCTGAGACCGTTTCAGGGGGTCCACAAGGGCAAACCTAATTTCATATTCATAGATTATTGCCTTTCACCATGTTGACATTTGTACCAATGCATAGTAGAATGATGGGTAAAATTGCTGCCTGAATCGAGACAGAGTCACCAAATGACACCAGTGGCCATCATGTTCTTCACTACCACACACTCACAGTAAAAGAAAAAAAGTGAGTGTGACTAAGAGTGTCCTGGAGGACAAAAAACTTTTCAGTTTTATTAAATCTCAACCCTTGAGTACATGTCTTTTTCATGTTCTATGTGACAAAATGGGAGTGCAGTTGTCCCTCGGTATCTTTGGGGTGGGAATGGTTCCACCTCCCCCCTCAGATACCAAAATCAGAGGATGCTCAAGTTCCATATGTAAAATGGCGTAGTATTTGCATAAACCTATGCACATCCTCCCGCGTACTTCAAATCATCTCTAGATTACTTATAATACCTAATACAATGTAAATACTATGTAAATAGTTGCTTGGGTGAGCAGTAAATTCAAGTATTGCTATTTAGAACTTTCTGGAGTTTTAATTTTTTCTAATATTTTTGATCTGAGGCTGGTGGAATCTGCAGTTGCAGAACCTACAGATACGAAGGGAGGACTGTAGACATAGGCACTTCTGCTGCACACAGAGTTTTGATGGTGGTCTTGCGGAAAAGCACTGGTGTGACTGACTTGTGAGCTGAACTTTACTCATGGAGCACTATTTTTACCTGAAAGAAGGACTGACCCATTATGGTTACTCAGACTTCAGTATTTGGTTGATATTTCCTTGAAAATCAACAAAATGAGCCTGTAACTTCAAGGAAAACAACTGATAGTATTCGTTGCCAAGGATAAAATTCAAGTTTTCAAGAGAAAATTGGGAACTTATAAAACATGTATCTGCCTGTGGAGCGTGACAGCTTCCCAATACTTAAGAACTTTTTGGGTGATATCAGTAGTGAATATATATAATGAATATCATTTTAAAATATCATATAATGAAACATGCCAACATTCAGAAGGTCTGCTTGATTCAGTGAACCCATATTTTCCAAATGGACAATATATGTCACAAAATCCTGCATGGGCAAAAAGATCCATTCAAGATGCAAGATGGACCAATGAATTTTAAAGTGATAGAGTTTATTTTCAGATTCCAAATTGCAGCTGATCTTAAAAAATTACCCCTTGTTGAGTTTTAGTGTACTATCAAAGAAGAATATTCACAATTATCTGAAAAGGCTGTAATATATGCCTCTCTTTTCCAACTACATATTTGTGTGAGGATGGATTTTCAACTCAAATAATGTTAGGTCAAGAGATTGAATGCAGAAGTAGATTAAGAGAATTCAACTGCCTTCTATTGTCAGTCATTAAAGAGATTTGTAAAAATACTGTAAAACAATATCACTCTTCTCATTAATTTTTTTTTATTTTGGAAAATAGAGTTATTGTTCATAAAACTTACATTAACATATAATGAGTTATGATTTTTGAATAAATAAATATTTTAAAAAGTTATTGGCTTTAATGGTTAATAGAATAAATACCGGTAGATATTATTAGTACATAATCAAAAGTTCTTTGGGGTCCTCCATAATTTTTAAGAGTGAAAAAGGCATCTTGAGACCAAAACATTTGAGAACTGGTGCCCTAGAAAAAATGTACCCACATACATTAGAAATGTGTAAGAATGTTCATAGAAGCAATATCTACAATAGCCAAGAGTCTGGAAGCAACACAAAAATGTTCATCTACAGTAGAGTGGGTAAAGAAATGTCACGTGCAATCTTGATGTATTTCACAATAAAAAATAATACTTGGAAAGGGCCAAACCCCCAAACAAAACAAAACAGAACAACAAACAACTCAATAAGAGTAGCAAAGCCTCCTTTCCACTCTTCTCCCAGCTCCATGCTGGGCTCCCCAGAGTAACCAGTATTCCTAGAGATTGTCCACACGCATGTGCAAGGGGATATGTATCATGCACCCTCCTACCTGTTGTTGTTACACAGATGGTCACATACTCTTTGCCACTGCTCTTCACTTTACTTTCTTTTCTCAACAATGGACCTTTGGTGATTATTCCATTCTTCCAGTCACTCTTATTCTAATAGTTGCATAGCATTCTATGTATGGATGTATTATAATGTTTAATCAAGTCCCTGTGGATGGTAAGGTAGTTTGCTTCCAGCCTTTGGTCATAAAGCACAGAAAGATATCCCAAATATCTTTGTGCATACATCTTTGTGTACATGTGTGTGTATATCTGCAGGGTAAATTGTTAGGTGTGGAAAGTTGGGGTCCAGAGTGTATATTTCAAGTGTTGATGCTATTGGCATGCTGCTCTCCAAAGTGGCTGTGCCAATTTTACCCCTTACCAGCCGTGTATGAGACGGTCCCTTTCCCTGCACATACACACCCATAATGTTTAATCTTTGCTTATCCGAGAGGTGAAATGCAATTGCATATTCAGGTTTCTCTTCTTTTATTAGGTGCCAGGGCAGAAGACAGGATATTTCCAGTTCTGGTTCGGATTTAACTCCTTGATAAGCACCAGGCTAACTGCTGGTTGGGCTCTGAGAGAGAGGGGCAGGCTCTGAAATTCCACCTTCAGAGGGAAGAGCATGCCCTTAACTTCCCTGAGCAGCTGGCACCAGCCCGCGTTACCCCGGGTGGCCGCTAGAGGGCATCAGCGCCCACCGCAAAGCACCGGGAGGGCACATGGGGTCTTGGAGCGGGCCCCGTGCGAACCTCTACCCTCTAACCCACCCAGGGCTCCTGCTCCTCGACCGCCACTCCGCCCTCGCTGGGTGGGTGACCCGGCCAGGCTCATCCTGCCCTCCCAGGCTTCCCCAGGACTCAGGGCTGCTGGGGTGTGATGGCCTTGGGCTAGGGGCATGGGTGGAGTGGGCACGACCCCTCCAAGCCCATCTGCCCTTGGTCCCTCCGAAGCTGGCTCAGCTGATGCTCCGGGGATCCCCCAGAGGGACCGGTGAGTAGGGGTCACTGCTGGGACAGTCCGTCCAAGGGCCTTCTACCTTTGTGCTGGCCAGAGGGTCCTTGTTCACAAAAGCCTGGACAAATTCCTCAGGTCCAATGTGTTGTAGCCGTTCCTGCACCAGAGACAGAAAAGGAGTTGGGAAAATGGGAAATGTATGGGGAAGGGATGCTCCCTGGGGGCCTGGCATGGGCCCAGCTGCCCTTCTCACCGGGCCTCTACAGCCCTGTTCTGGGTTGTCACAGAGCTTAGCACCATCTTGAAGGGGGCAGCCCCTCCTTTCCCATGCTCAGGGGCTGCTGTATTTCATGGGGGCAGGGGTCAATGTCTCCATAGGGAGTGCTTGTAGGGTGTGATACCTAGGAAACCAGGCTCGGAATCGGGTAATTGAAATGACCTGCTCCCTCCAGGGTAGGCCTGATGGCTAAGAGCATGGGGTCTGGGTCAGAATTGAATCCTGGCTCTGTCCCTTCTGCTGTGTGACTTCTGGCAAGTCACTTAAACACTCTGGCTTTAGCTTCCTCAACTGTGAAAAGACAATAATAATAGCACCTATCTGGTAAGGTGGTGGGAAGATGAGATAGTGCACGTAACTCTTGAATATAATGCCTGGAAACCAGTAAGGGTGCCATAAACGATGGAGGTTTAAAAGAAAAGAACCCTACTCCCCAGCTTCCCTTCTCTCTGGGGCAGGCCCCTTTGGCCTCTGCATGTACAAAGAGCCCAATATACTGGAGGTTAGGCCAGGGCATCCCTTTCCCACACAGGAAGGCCTGTCTGCGCTTCTCTGGAAAGCTGGGGTGGGTACAGTGTGACTGTGTGAGTCCTGGATGGGGAAAACCGAGGCCCGGGTGGGGAAGGCCTTGGATGTGGGAGGATCACACATCAGGTGGTGTCAGAGCCAGGATCTGAACCTAGTTCCTCTGTCCCAGGCCTGGACTCTCAGGCAGGCCAGAGGTCAAAGTTGGGCAGGGTTGGTACCTCCAGCCTTCCTGTTCCTCGCCCCAGGTGTGGTGAGAGACTGCTCCAGAGTCAGGGTCCTCTGGAGATGCCTGGGTGGCCCTGATGTGATGCGCTCAGGCCCTGGGTTAGGCTGAGACCAGGTGGGGTACAAGACGGGGAGTTGGGGGGTGGCCGGCTATTTTCAGTGTTCCAGGCTCTGGGTCTGAGTGGAGGGCGGTGTGGGCCTGCTCACCAGCTCTATGTGGGTCAGCTGCTGAGCCAGTGTGTAGGGGTCACTGCAGATGCTGAGGAGCTCCCTGTGGATAGAGGCTGGAGGCTTGTTCCTGTAGGAGATGGGCTTGTCAGTGCCCAGCAGGCTTTCCGGCCCCTGGCCCAGAGCCGCCAGCTTCTGGTGCAGAGCCTGCAGGAGCTGATGCATCCTCTTTCGGTATGCCTGGAGGAGGGTAGAGAGAGGGTGCTCAGGCCTGGAAACCTGTCTCTGCATATCTAATAGGTGAGGCAGGCAGGCTCCCCAGCTGTCAGGGATGGGCTGCTCCTAGGTGTGCCTGCACCTCCCCCATCCTGAAATAGGACCCAATCCAGGGCAGGCTGGGTTTGGGGCCTACAGTCAAGGCTGGCTGGGGAGAAGGCTGCAGGATCACCAGTGGGAGCCAAGAAGAGCACACATTAGGGAGAGTGGCTGGGTGCAAGCCCCCCCAGCTGTCTGGGGAGAGGGGCAGCATGGGGTGGGGACTGCCAGGGGGTGGAGGGATAGAGGAGGGAGTTGTGGAATGGGCCCTGCCCTGGGTGCTAGTCTTTTGCTTGGCTTCAGTGGGGGTCCCCTCCTGTCTCCCAGGCCTAGCTTAGAGAGGCTTTCCCTGACCAGCCTTGCTGTTCATCCTCTGCCCCTGGCACTCTGTCTCCAGCTCACCCTGTGTGACTTCCTTATGGGACCACTGCAAGAGACGATTGGGGTTGTTTACTCCCCTGCAGAATGACAGCTCGGCAGGGGCAGGGAAGTCTGCGTTAACCTCTCTGTGTCATAGCTCTGGGCATGCAGTGGACACTTGATAAGCATTTACTGTACTGACAGAGCCCCTCACCATGCAGCTCAGATGCTGGGCTTGGTGCAGGGACCACCCTCCCACCCCATGGGGAAACTGATTATTGCCCCTCGGAGACCCCTATTTCCAAGGAAGGTGCATCAGACTAGCTGGGTTTACTGAGCAAGTGGTCCACACATTCCCAAAGGTTTGGTCAGTAGCCCACAGAACAGGCCCCCGACTGGTCAGCAAATGGCTCCCCCAGAGGTGGATTCAACCCCCTTGAGCCAGGAGCTGGCCTGGGAGTGGCAGTGGGCATCTGGGGCCTGGACTCCTGCCAACAACAAGGTGTCAGGAAGACAGGTTCCCAGCGGCGCCTGGTCCCAGAGGCCTCAGAAGAAGGTTGTGGATAGTCAGTACTGCCAGGTAATTTCAGACAGAAAAAGTGCACATTCTTCATGCACACAAACCCAGAGGCATTTTGCAGGTGGGGCGTAGGGTGTAGGGCTTGCCTGGGGGACCTCAGTGTTTCCTCAAGTCTCTGATGGGGCTCAAAGGAGCACTGAGGTCCAGCATTGTTGGTGCCCAGAGCTCTGGTGATGGAGGTGGCATCCCAGCCCCTTATGAAAGTGCTTCTCTGTGGAGTGGCCAGGGCAGCTGTGGTAGAGCCCTCAGGACACAGGAAACCCGAACCCAAGCCCAAACCCTAACACTAACCCTAACTCCCAGAGCCGTGGGGGGCAGACCCAGAAGGCACCCATGGGTTAGCTGGGCAGTGTGTGGGTAAACTGAGGTCCAGGTCTTCCCTTTGTCGCCAGTGGAAGGAACAACCCGTCTCAGCTTTGCTGTATCCAAAAGTGTGGTCAGCACACATGCTGCCTCCCAGGTCTTCATTTGAGTGCCAGGAAGATGGTGAGTTAGGTCCAGTCAGAGCCAGCCCCGGTGACACAGTCACTGGTGATTCCCAACACCTCCACCAGCCCCCCACCTCTCTCTGCTACCCAGCCCAGAGATGGCTACACTGGCTGTTGAGATCCCGCATTTCCCACTCAACCCTCCACCATCCCATCTGCCTCCTCTCCTGTCACCAGACTAACTCTCACTGGCACCAAGGACCTCCTGTCATGAAAGCCAGGGGCTGTTTCTCAGGCAGCATCTGCCTCAGCTCCCCAGTTTCTCCTGCCTTGGGCTGTTTGTAGGCTTGTCTGTCTGCACTGTGATTGCATGCTGGGTTCCTCCTGCCTCTGTCTATTCCTCTCTTCACCATCCTCTGTACTTCATTCCTGGGTTTTCTGGTTCATGTGCAGAGTGTCGTTTAGTATTCGTGTGCAGACAACCTTCTCCTCTGATCTCCAGAGCCATGTGGGCAAGGGGCCACCTGGACCTGGTGCATGCAAGAAGTCATGCTCTCCTCCCCAGGGCTGCCTCTTCCACCTGCATCCCTGTCCGCTGAACGGAGCACTGGCATCAGGCACCTGGAGGTGGAGCCATCCGCAAACCACCTTCTCCCTCAGGCCCTCCAGGCCATCACCAACCCTCTTGATTTTGCTTTCTTCCATTTCCATGCTTGTCGTCCACCACAGTGTATGTGGTCCAGGCCATAGTCATTTCCCTGGTGGCTGCAGTGGCCTCCTCAGTGGGCCGCATGCATTCATGCCAGCCTCTCTCCATTCCACCCTGTAGCAAGAGTGTTCTGTTCAAAATGCACATTTGACCACTCCACGCTTCTTCCCTAAATTGCCTCCCTGCTTTTGCAAAGACAAAAAGCCTGACATGGCTTGGAGGCCCTGAGGTCAGCTCTGGGCATGCTCAATGGCCTCCATGTAGCCCTTGCTCCTCTTTTCTGTGCTCCAGACACAGACCACTCCCTGATCCCTTTGACCCCTTGTCCCTCCTGCCCCATGACCCAGGCAGGACCTGTACAGCCTTCTCCCTCCAAGCTCCATGCCCTTCCTTCACAGCCCTTGTCCAAGCCTCTCACTGGAGTACCAGCTCCATGAAGGCAACACTGGGTCACTCTTTGCTGGTCCCCAGCATGAACAGGAGGGGCCCACACATATTTGCTGATTAGATAAAACTGGCCTTCACCTGCTTCTAGACAGTCAGCCTCTCCAAGGCAGACTTCAGAGCTCTACTGAAGTCAAGGATGCAGTGCATCTGTGGCTACAGTTTGATAGAACCAGGCACTGGCCCTATTTTTAAAAATATGCAGACAATTTAGCAGGACTTGTTTCTATTGAACCAATATTCACTTCAAACAATTGCCATTGCTTGTGTGCTAATTCATTTAAAAATTTTCCTTTAGTGTTAACCTCAAGCTTATGTGTTGATTTTTTCCTGAATCTTCTGTTCCCCCTCTGAATGTGGGGAAGGTATTTGACCTTCTCTTTGACCTCCTCTCATTCTCTCACTGATTTCTACACCTTGTGGACACCGTCTGGGAGATCTCAGTGAATCCGGGCAGGCCCAGGGACCTACCGCTGAGAACGCCAGTGTGTTCCTTGTCACTGTCAGGAGCCCACATTCGAGCGCCAGGGTGCACCCAGCATGGCTCAGCTCTCCCCCAGTGGCTCGCCCGTGAGCTGGAAGGATGGGGACTGGGCTGTTTTCTCTGTCATTCTCACAGAGCTGCCTGCTGCATGCACGGAGCCGAGTGTGAGTGTAGAGGTCGCCATCCAAGAGTGGCCTGGGTGGTGGCCATGGCTCTCCAGGTGCCTCCAAGTTCTCTTGGACTGAGCGTTTCGTGATTAGGATCCATTTCCATCCAGACAAGTACGGGCCCTTGTTTTCTGAAGTTCCTGAAAGCTCCCACCTGAGCCAGCCCGAGGCTGATGTCCAATGGGCTTAGCCCACCTGCACGGGTAGGAGTTCTGCACCCACTGCCAGCTCGTTCTCTGAGTCAGCTGTCCACCACCTTTGCCCTTGGCGGGAGGTAGTAGACAGCCATGTGAGTGGGAGAGCAAGGCCAGAGCGAGGAAGGCTGCCCGTACCGTCAGCCTCCTCTGGCCAGCCCAGTGGGTGTGGCCAAGGCACTGCTGTCCTCCTGTCCTGTCTCCCTCACCAGGGCTGTGACCCTCTATGCCTTCCTGTGATCCCCCAGTCTCCCTCAGCCTCGGCATTGGTCTTCCTGAGCTGTAACTGCTGAGCCCAACCTACCAGGATGGGAGCCGAGGGTGGACTGGAGCAGCACAGAACCCACAGTCATAGAGAATGGCCTTCCCAGAGCCGCTCCAGCCCCTTGTTCCCGGTTACTGAGAGGTGGTGGGGAGCACAGTGAGGACATGAGGCTTCCAGGAAATGGCAGGGGGGCAGGAAGAAAGAGAAAGGTGTCACCTTTCACAGCCACTTTGATGGGGAAGCCCCACTCCTTCCTGGCCCTGTACCACCTCCTCCACGTTCCTGAGCAGCATTGTTCTCCTCACAGCCCTTTGAGGGAGGGCTTATCATCTTCCCTCTTACAGAAATTAATTTAAGGTCCAGAGAGGTTAAGTAACTTGCCCAAAGACACGCAGTTCTGAAAACACTTGTGTTCATCTCATTGTATTATGCACAACACTTTATATCATCCTATCTTGATCCTATCTCTGTGTAAGAAATCTTTTACAAGATGATTCTGAAATGTTTTTGGAGCAAAAGATATAATGCCTATGATTTAAAAACATAATTTGGAGGGAGGGGAAGTGTGTGAGGGGATAGAAGAAACAAGTTTGGCAAAATGTTGATAATTGTTGAAGCTAGGCTATGAGCACACAGGAGTTCATGGTTACTATTATCTATGTTTGTATATGTTTGAAATGTTCCATAACAAAAGTTTCAAAAAAGTTAAAAATAATCCCCATGTGCCTGAACTTCGGAAAGAATTTGTTCCTCATCATAGCTCACATTTACCAAGTGCTGAAATACGAGCACACGTGACTTCAGGGCCTTTGCCGCAGACCTGTGTGGTGGGAGCAGTTATCTTCTCTGTTTGACTGATGAAGAAACTGAAGTTCAGAGAGGGGAAGCACACCATAGCTGTGGTTTCTGAGCTGTGGTTTCTGAGCTGGGATCTGAGCTCAGAAGGTCTGACCCTGACCTCATGTTCTGAGTCCTGTGGGCCCTACCTCATCAGTTTGGTTCAGGGCTCACCAGCTCCTTTCCCAGCTGAGACTGTGCCTGTGCTGGGAGGGGAGCAGCCTGCAGTCCACCCGCAGCATCCAGGGGAGGGAAACCAGCACCTACAGGACATCCCCTTGGAGCAGGTGCTTTCTGGGGAAGGGCAACTTGGGGATTACAAAGACACATGGGGCACCCCTGGCCTGAGCCTGGGTGGGTGGCATGGAGACTAGGGAATCCCAGGTCCAGTTCTCACCACTCAGCATACCTAATTGGATTCCAAGGGAAGGAATGAGAAATGCCCCGAATGAGTTATTTCTGCTTTGAAAATCCACACCTGGTGGATGACTGCTTTCTATAGCCCATTCATAGGTCTTGGCTGTATCTTATTTTCATCTACTGGGTAGTTAGAAAAGATTTCCCGGCACAGTCTTGACAGATTTTTTGAGGGCTCAGTGAGGAGGCACTGCTTCTCAAGGAAACAAGCCCAGGACTTACACCCATCCCACGCCACCGTGGCCAGAATGGCAGGGTCTGCCTCTGAAATTGCTCTGCCAATGGCAGAGGCAGGCCTGATAAGGGCAGATAATCCATCTTGTCAATGGCTTAGACCTCACCTGCTTGAAGGCCTCCTGTGGCAGGGGAGAGAGATAAAGCAGAGGACTGGGCTCTCATCTCACTACATACCCTCTGCTCCATCCATGCATCCATCCATCTACCGTCCCTGCAACCATGTATTTCCCACCCATCTGTTACTGCCCACCTCCCCTTTTATACATTCACCCACCCACAGATCCATCAATTCACTTATCTATCCTTCCTCCCTCCAGTCTAACATTTGCCCTCATCCATCCATTCATCCATCCATCCATCCACCATTCATCCATCCACCCATCACCATCAATCCACCATCCATCCATTCATACATACATCCACCGTCCATCCACTCACCCACCCATCCATCCATCCACCATCCGTCCATCCATCCATCCATCCACCATCCGTCCATCCATCCATCCATCCATCCATCCACCCACCCACCTTCCCATCCATGTTCTCACCCACCCACCCATACCCACACACACCCATCCACCTACCCATTCACTCACCCTCCCATCCATCTAGTCATCCATCTACCCACTCATCTAGCTATCATTTCTACCTTTCTCCTCCACTTCTTTCCATCAATCTCTCCACATCCACTTAGCCCATAAATCTCCCTGCCTACCCAACTTCCCAAACATCTTTCTTTCCCCCTCGACTCATCCATCAAAGTAGCCAACTATGTACCAAGCCGGTCAGTCAGCATCTCCCCTTCCTGCTTCATCCTCCTGATCCATCCAATCATTGAGCCTTCCCTGAGTCTCCTTTCTGCTGCAACCTAAGCCAAGTGTTATAACCCCCAGATGGATCAGGGGATGCAAAGGAGGAGGAGGAGATGACCCTCATCTCACCGAGCTCTCATAACAACTAACTTGCTGGCTATGTGAAATGACCTCAGGGCAGGGCATCCCTTTCTGAGCCTCAGTTAAGCCTTGGACTTTACAGCTTCCTGGTGCCCAACCTGCCTTGGCAGTTCTCCTTTGGCTCTGGCTGGCTCTGTGTTCAGACCCACTGTGGGGCATGTCACTAGCTGTCAGCTTGCCGCATTCAGTCTCCTCCCAAGGCAAGCAACATGCACTCCCCCTCAGTGTTCTCACCCTAATCCTGGGAGGTAGGGAGTAGGGAGTTTTGTTCCTCTTTCACCTTTAAGTGCCTTCCCCAGAGTAATGCAGCTGGGAGAGCAGGGCAGGGTGTGGGGCGCAGAGGCACCAGATGCCCAATACACTGGCTGCCTCCCAAGCTACTGGGGAAGAGGGTTCTGCCAGGCCAGCCTAACGGGTCATTGACCTATGGCCCGACCATGCAGCCACAAGAGCCCTTCACTTGCCATCTGATGCCACTGATGAGAGCAGGACAGGAGAAAGGTCAAGAGACCAGGCCTGGAACCAGAGGCCTGCTCTCCCTGCCAGCTCTGCAGTGCCTGATTCTCTGATGGGGCAGAAAGGGGCTGATTTTAGAGGGGCTGCAGTGTGGGGAGATGAGGACCCTGAGGCCATCCCAGGAACAGGCTCAGATCTGGGGTGTGAGGGTGTAGACAAGTGAAGAGAATCCCGCTTGGCTCGCCCACCTCGTCACAGGGGGCGATGCGGCCCACCACATCCTTCAGGTGACTGATGGTCGACTCCTCCTGGAAGTCCCGAGGGAACGTCTCTGTCCACTCGGCCAACAACTGGAGCAGTTTGGGGCCAAACTTCCGGACCTGGGCCTGCAAGGCAATCCGAGGGTCGTCTGCATTTGGTGAGGGTTGCTTGGGAGGTGGGGGTCACAGCAGCCACTGTCTCAGCCACTTACTGCGCGTCTGGGCTGTCCGAGGGGCAGCAGCAATGGCTGAGGCGGGGTGGGCCTCGTGCCTACTTTGTGCCATGAGACAGAGACGGGACATGGGGATGGGGGCTGACCACAGCAAAGCAGAGGGGGACAGACACACATTTGGAATGGGGGTTATCTCTTGTTTGTAACTGCCAGTCATCCCATCTCCCTTTCTGTGGTGACAGCATCTGTTTTCCTGTGGGGTCTCCCTCTCCATCTTTCCCACCTGATCCTGACCCAGGGCTCCAGGAGTGTGTCCAGATCAGTGCTGGCCAATCAGGGCATGACACACCCCCATCATGCACTGTGATAGGCTCACAGAGGGGCATGTGGCCTAAGCTAAGCCAATGAGATCGGGGCTTTTATTTATCAGGATCCTCTTTCCACAGGATTGGGAAGGGTAGACCATGACCCTGGAGCCGCGGAGGCCATCAGTCACCATACAGAGAACCTGCCTGAGCCAGAGTGAGGCTGGCCAGAGGTAAACAAAGCAAGGGGTCTTAGGGAGAAAGACCACGTTTTAATGGTGTTTTAGTCCCTGGAGCCAGCGGTAGCTTGAGACTTTGCAGTTATATGAGCCAGTAAAGTCCCTTTGCCTTAGGCCAGTTGAAACTGGGTTTCTATCACTGGACAGCGGAACCCTACTGACACATGTATAAATAGACAGTTGTAGCCCATGGGATATGGCGAGGGACTGAGGAAAGGATATGGGGAACTGAGGGAAGGCTGAGCCAACAGTGGACCCGCAGAAGAAGAAAGGGTGGAACAGAGGGTGCTGGGGGCAGGGAGACCAGCAGGCACGGCAGGGCCATCCCAGGCCACAGATGGGGATCTACTCCTGGGGCTCTGGGGGCCCAGGTTTGGGCTGTGTGAGCTCAAGGCTCCCCTCGGGCATTGGAAAACAGCACTGGGGTTAAAGATTCTGACTCTGTCCCTTCTGGCTCTGGGCTTCAGACAAGTCAGAAACCCCTGTGGGCTCCTTGTCAGGAGAACGGGAGCAATTGCTGCCTCTCCAAGATGTTGATTCACAAGTGCATGTCAGGGGAGACCCAGTACACTCGGAGGCCCCCGGCCCTGCCCCGCCTCTCACCTTGTCCAGCACTGGCTTGTCCAACTGCTGCTGCTCGATGCACAAGTGGCAGACCCGGGCCAGGAGCTCCTGGGGCTCGATGAAGAGGCGGGAGCTCAGCAGGAAGGTAAAGATGTAGGCTTTCTGGGGGGATACGGGAGAAAGGCAGCATGTGATTACAAGGGCATGGAAGGACGTGCCTCCCAGCCTACTCCACCCCCAGGCCCAGCCAGCCCCAGCTCTGCTGTCTCCCCCATGCCTGGCGGAAGAGAGCCCAGTCTGCTACCCCTCCTCCCCACTGGGTGGATCACCCACCTCAGGGTAGTAGTCAGCTTTGGGCACCAGCTGCTCGATCAGGGTGTCCAGGGAGGCTGAGGATGGAGCTCCATCCAGGAGGGGCTGCCCGGCCTGCTCACCATCCGTGGGCTCAGGGTGGGGTGGGCCGAGGCTGCCTGGAGTGACCATGTCGGAGGTGCTCAGTGTCCGGGGCATGCCTACCTGCAATGGCAAGGGGCATTTGGACCTGCCGGTCCCCCGGGATCCTGGCTGGGCAGGCCCTGCCTCCCATAGGCTCTTCTGTGCCCACCTGAGCCCAGTGATCACCTCCTGGGAGGGCTGCCAGGGAGGGATCCCCCCCACCCCATAGCCACTGCATCCCCAGGAATCATCTCTTTTCCATTATCATTCCTAGCCATTTAGGGACTGACTGTTTCCAGTATCCACTCCTACTCGCAGTGAAGGTTGTTTCTGACCAGGCTTAGACAATCAACGTATTTGCCCTGCTGCTGGCCACAAGAATGAGTCGGGGGTGGACCTGATCCAAACTAGAGGGCTCAGATGCAATCCTAGAACTTCTGTGGCACTTGAAAGCTCTTTCCCCTGGGTCCCTGAGCAGTGGAATGGCACGGTTGGAACCATCCTGTCCCTCAAGGAGCCAGGAAAGCGAGCACATTCCTGAGTTCAGTGGGTGAGGCCCTGGATCCTGCTGTGCCCGAAGAAGCTGCTCTGTGGACTGCTCCATCACATGAGTCTGTTTGGGTTTCTCTCAGGTGCAGCCAAATGACGGTCCAGGCTCTTTGTGATTAGGACCCACTGACCTGTCCAGCTATGCCCCCCTTGCAGGAAGGCTCTCCCACCATCTTCAATCCTCCATCCCTCTGCACGTGGCTGAAGTGACTCCCCCTAGGTGGGACCTTCCCTGTTTCCCTGCAGCAACCCCTCAAGGCTGGGCCTGACTTCCGGTGGGCATCAGCAGATTCTCCCTGTCAGCATTGTGGAGTGCTTGGGGTGCTGCTGGTGCCTGGTATAGAGAAAGGTCTCCAGCCAGACCTCCTCCGGGTGGGGCCACAGCACACATATCTTCTGACCCAGCACTGAGTCAAGGTCCTGGCCTGCAGCAGGCACCCGTCCACGAGTGTGCACTGGACAGTGCTTCCTCCCTCGGGCTCTGCACATATGCCTGTTGGCCAGTCTTCCTGAACGAAGCCTTTGGGGCACTTGTGGCAGTGAGTCCTGACCAAGCCTGTGACTGTTTAACCATCTCCCATATGTTTAACCAGCTCCCATATGTAACCATCTCTCCATACATTCAAGCAGCCCCCGCAGCCTTAACTGTGGAGTCCTGCAGGCTCACCACAGGGACCTTACAGGGAGCAGCCTCCCCACTGCCCCTCTCACCTCACCCCTGCTGCCCCCATGGCAGACCCTGGCCCCAGCCTGTTTCTGACTTCTGCCTCCTGGTGACCTGGCCCTGAAAGTAAAGACAGAGGGACTTGGAGAGTCCAAGCTGATGTTGGGGATCAGAAGCAGCCCTGCAGAGGGCCGTCCCTAGGGCATGCAGCGACTGGGTTACGGTGCAGGGAGGGTGCGGGAACCAGTCTGAACAGCGGCCTGGACAGTCCCAGCCCTAGGGACAGCCACAGCTGTATTTCACCTTTCCAGCAAAGTTGTAAGTGTTCAATTTTCAGTTGATGAAACTAAAATTTCACAAAATTGTCTCCTGTCCATCCCAGTGGGAAAGCTGCTGCACATAAGGGCACACGGGGGCTGCCCTGAAGGGAATGGTGGTTAACTCTGGGGTGAGCGCTGCCTCTGCCGAACACCCAGAGCCCAGAACCAGAGCCCAGTTCCACTAGACAGAAAGCTCTTGAGGCCAGGAAGGTCCGCTCTCTCCTGCCAGACACCTGGCACCTCCTCCCTGTAGCCTGTCCCAGATCCCAGTTTTCTCAAAGATGAGCCAGTAGTGGAGGTGGAGGCGATTCTGGAAACCTCTCTGTAGCTCAGGGTGGTCTGTCAGACAATGTGAGAGGGGCTGCAGAGGGGCCTTTCTGGGGAAGCCAGGATGCCACAACTTCAAGAGGTGAGCTGGGAAGCATCCAGAGCACCTCAGATCTGGCCTGGTATGGGGGCCGGGTGTGGGGGGCTGGACACACGAGGAAGGGGGCAGGGCTTGGACCCAGCTCTGTTCCGAAGCAGCAAGTTTACACTGGAGGTCAGGGGTTGTGTGGAGCTGGGGGCCAGAACCATTATGACTCACAGGGATGCCCAGAGAGCACATGGGTGGCTGATGTTGCCCTCCCACCTCCAAGCACCCATCCTGTTGCCAGCTGGGCTCTGGCCCGATTATCAGTGGATGGATGGGCTTGGCCCCCTGCTGCAGTCTCTGGTGTCTCCTGCTGTTGCTGATTCATGCGTGCATTCATGCGTGCATGCATGGAGTGGCTGCAGATGGACAGGACCTCTCAGAGCTGGCAAGGGGTTGGGGAGGCAGACATAAGCAAGCCAAGGCATGCAGAGAGACTGTACCACTGAGGCTCTGAAGGGTGTGCCCAGGCAAGGGGAGAGGGGATGATGACTTCCTGCATCTGGGTATTCCTTTGAGATAGGGTGGGTGCGGTCAGAGCCACAGTAGTGCCCTGACATTCCTCCCACCCCTCCCCGAAGGTGCGCTGGCACAGACGTCATCCTCCTCCCTTCAGCAGGGGCTCCAGCCTACTGGGAACACAGACGGGCTGCGGAAGTGGCCCCCATTCACCCTCTCCCATAGTAACTGCTTTTATTAATTTCTTACCTATTTTTCTGTCCTTCTGTATACAAGGACAAGAAAATATAAATATATATATTTCCCCCTTTCTTTATTACACAAAAAGTTGTGTATTGCACACACTCTCCTGTGCTCTTTTCACTAACAGTACATTTTGAAAATCTTCCCATGGCAGGACAGAGCACGTTCATGCTTTTTATTTTTTAACTGTCCCACAGTAATCCATTGTTTGGATGTCCAACGGTAATTTTTTTTTAACATCTTTATTGGAGTATAATTGCTTTACAATGGTGTGTTAGTTTCTGCTTTATAACAAAGTGAATAAGCTATACATATCCATATATCCCCATATCTCCTTCCTCTTGCATCTCCCTCCCACCCTCCCTATCCCACCCCTCTAGGTGGTCACAAAGCACGGAGCTGATCTCCCTGTGCTATGCGGCTGCTTCCCACTAGCTATCGGGGTAATTTTTAAAAGCCAACTCAACTGTCCATCAACAGATGAATGGATAACAAAATGTGATGGATACACACAATGGGCTATTATTCAGCCTTAAAAAGGAAGGACATTCTGACATGTGCTACCACGTGAATGAAACTTGAGGACTCTAATGCTGAGTGAAATAAGCCAGACACAAAAGGACCAATCTGTATGATTCCTCTTACATGCAGCTCCTGGAGTAGTCAAGTTCATAGAGACAGACAGTAGAAGGTGGCTCCCAGGGCAGGAGGTGCATGGGGAGTTACTTTTATTCACAGAGAGCTTCAGTGCTGCAAGATAAAAAGAATTCTGGAGATGGATGCTGGTGGTGGTTGCACAACAGTGTGAATGTATTTAATGCAATTGAACTGCACACTTAAAAATGGTTAAGATCGTAAATTTCATGTTATGTGTATTTTACCACAATTTTAAAAGAAGCCAGTGATGCTGGGAAAATTGTTTATTGTCACAATTTCCCTTGAGAATCCTTGGAATCACCAGTAGTTCCCCAATGTGTGCTTCTAAGCACACAGCCTGCATGGTGTACATGAGCAGCAGCTGGGAGTACAGGGCCGGCACAGAGGTCCCGAGTGGGCTGGCGGGCTACTCCGTCTGTGCCCCATCTAAAGAGCTGTTTCAAGTTATCTCTCTTTGCTTTGCCTGGGGGCCTGGGACTCCGTGTGTGTGTGTGTGTGTGTGTGTGTGTGTGTGTGTGTGTGTGTGTGTGTGTGTGTGTGTGTAGACAAGTGCATGGTATGACTCCAGTAGGTGTCTGCTTTATACCCACTAAATGAACAAGACAACAAAACAACCAGTGCTGTCTGGCATGTTGGAACAGCCCTTTAAACACTGCTGGGCAGGGCTATACACTGTCACAGCCCCTTTGAATTGGACAAGATTTGACTCGATGTGCAAAGAGCCTTATGTTTGAGAGTGTTCTTTCACCTTAATCAAATCCTTGGAAATTTATCCCAAGAAAATAATCTAAAGAGGAAAAGTTTTGGAAAGGAGTTTGGTTTGGTGTTAATTATAAGCAGTGAACAAAATGCAGAACGCCACAGATGATGAACAGAAGGAGAACATACCCATTAGTGGAGTTTCTGTTGCCGTTGAAATGACAGTTATGAGGACTCAGTGATAACATAGAAATGGTTATGATGTAACGAAGTGAAAATGGGAGGAGAGAAAACTGCACATATGACACGATACAAGCAATATTATTCCAATGAATAAAATTACAATGGGACACTGAAAAAATGCTTCATTGATGTGCATGCCCCCTTTGCCCCGATGTATGCTATTGTCTTGGTGCTATCCATTCAAGCTGAATGAAGGTCGAGCTCAGTCATCAAACATAGCTGAGAAGACGAAAGGCCCCCAGAACACCTGAACACATCCCAGGGCTATGGCGGGTGGTGGGATCGCGGGCATGCTCACCCCGTGACCCCCTGAGGGGACGCAACCAACAGTGGCCCAGCCATGGTTTGAATGCAAAGTCCACTTTCTGATGTGTCCAGGTGAGGGCCCCTTTACCCCAGGACTAACCACACACCACACCTTCGAACACGCTGCACCTGCTTGCCTGGCATGCCTCCTGACCCCTGTGACCCCTGGGCCTCCCCAATCCCCCAGACTTCACACTGGCCTTGGTCTCCTGGCATTGTGTTCTCTCCAGGAGGAGGCTGGCTCGCCCACTGCTGCACTCTAGGGCCCGGCTCCCTGACACACACGCACAGTGGGTGCTCGGTCAAGATACGTGGCATTCAAGTGACTCAGTGGTGCAGGTGAGAGGCAGTGAAGCCTGAAATTGAACAGTGCAAAAAGGGATGATGAGGTGTGGCCAACACACCAGGCATTCAAGTATTGGAGTCTGTGGGAGGGAGGCTGGGGAGAAGCCTGCAGTCCTGACCTGGGAAGGCCAATCTTCCCTGCCTGACGCCCCATCTCATCCCTTAGGCCTCCCATCTTACCGATGAGGAAACTGAGGCTCAGAGTGGGAAAGGCAGGTACCCAGCTCTCATGCTGAGTACATGGAAGAGCTGGGACTTGAGCACAGGTGAGTCTGAACTCCAGGCCCTCTTCCTGACCATCAGCCCACCTGGGCACTGATGCTGGTATCCCCAGGCCACAGTGTCAGAGGGACTCGGTCAGACACTTGAGGTGTGACCAGCAGTGCCCAAAACACGAGAAGAGAAAAAGCCCATGCTGGTTGGCCCGGGGTCACAGTGGCCCCTACGGGGACAGGCCATCCCTTCCAGGTATTAACTTTGGCCTGTGGGCCCAGGTGCACAGAGGACCTCCTCTCCCAGGTGCCACATCTCCTTCCCAGCCCAGACCTGAGCTCCAAATCCACCCCTCTTGGCACCTCCATTGGCTGGGTCTGCTTTCTTGGCCTCCATCTCCTTTCCTTCTGGCTACAAACACAGGAGTTTTGCTTTGGGGAGTAACCACACCCTCTGATGAATACTGACAGTCCTGGTGGGACTACCAGGGAGGCCCACCCTCACTTGGCCAAGGGGCGGGAACCAGCCCAGCCTGGGCCAATCAGACGCACTGCCCTGGAAAATGCACTTGGTTGGTGTGGGGGGACCTGACCTAAGCAGGCCTGACCTGCTGCAGGCCAGGCCTGGGAGGGGCAGGGGTGGCTTCTGAGTCACAGTTTCCCCCCAACCTAGGCTTGTGCTCCTGCCTCACTTTCTCTGCCCATGTCTCCTATTCCCCTGCTTAGTCCCTGCCCCTCAGGCGTATATATGGATCCCCGTGTTTAAGTCTCCAGGCCCCGCATGTGGAGGTGCTGGGACTCCCATGACAGTTATGAGGGGTGGGCAACGAGCCTGCATTGCATGGATCTGATCTGCAGGAAGACTGGCAGATGCAGGGAGAGGACCCCCAGCAAGCCACCCTGCAGGTGAGGCTGGTAGAGAGTGGCCAGAGCTGTGGGCACGAGAAAACACAGCTCCGCTGGGCTCCCTGAGGGCTGACCACGTGCTCAGACCTTCCAGGTTTAAGAGAGCCCAGAATTCCTGACATTTTGTATTTTGATTTTAATTAAATTTGTTTTTTTAAAAAAGCCACAGTGGGGACCACACTGTATGACGAAAGCACATTTAGAAACGACATCTCTGGCTCCTGGGTGGCCAGTCTACAAACCTCATTCTGCTGGCCCAGCCCACAGGGCTGGTGATTGGCATAAAAAAGCTGCCAAAAATGGAAATCCAAAGACCCTATGGAAGGAATGTGTGTGGCTGGTCAGTGCAACATGTCTTGGGGACTGGAGAGGAGATGTTCTCTCCAGCCTTCTTTCCTGGGTGGGCACCGGGCCAGGCTTGACTGAGGGGACAGAGGGAAAGACACTCCTAGAAAACGGCCCTGAAAAGTGCCTTTGTGCACAGAGAACAGGGAAAAGAATCCCTCCTCTTTAGTTTATGAAGAGGAACCGGTAAGATTAAGTGCACAAAGCACTCAGCACAATACCTGCCATGGAGAAGAAAGGACCACCAAGGCCAGTCCTCCCCACGGGTGCTCACCACCTGCAAGGGCTTAGAACACAACATGAGCAGCAATTCCAACTGCTAATGGAGCTCTGTGCCAAAATTCCGAACAGCACTCCTGTGCTTCACCAGGGTTTCCAAGCTGGCTGTGGCCTGATGGCCCTCTACCCTGCTCCTCCAGGCTTGTAGCTGGAGCTTCTGAAACCAGCTATCAATAGCTGCTGGGGGTTATCCCTGCCAACTGACTCTTGAAGGATGTAGTTGGCCACAACTTCAAATCAGAGCCACTTCTGCCTTTGCCTCCCTATGTAGCATACGTTTACACATTTACATATTTGCATCCCATCATTTCTTCCCCCTCCTCCATTATATCTTTCTCAAAAATTGTTGTAATATCTGCTTAACATAAAATTTATCATATTAACCATTTTTAAGTGTACACTTCAGTGGCATGAACCATTTAGTTGCTCAATCATCACCACTATCCATCTCCAGAAATTTTCCATCTTCTCCAAATAAAACTCCATGCCCAGTAAGCAATAACTCCCCATTCTCCCCTCCCTTCAGCCCCTGGTCATCACCATTCTATTTTCTTCTTTAAGAATTTGACAATTCTAGGTACCTGTATAAGTGGAATCATATAGTATTTGTCCTTTTGGAAGGCAGCTATGTTCACCACTATACCACCAACACTGCACAGCAGTATTTGTCCTTTTGGGACTGGCTTATTTCACTTAGTAGAAAGTCTTCAAGGTTCATTCCTGTTGAAGTATGTGTCAGAATTTCCTTTCTTTTTTTTTTTTTTTTTTTTTTGCGGTACGCAGGCCTCTCACTGTTGTGGCCTCTCCCGTTGTGGAGCACAGGCTCTGGACACGCAGGCCCAGTGGCCATGGCTCACGGGCCCAGCTGCTCCGCGGCATGTGGGATCTTCTCGGACTGGGGCACGAACCCGTGTCCCCTGCATCGTTAGGCGGACTCTCAACCACTGCGCCACTAGGAAAGCCCCAGAATTTCCTTTCTTTTTAAGGCTGGATATTTATACTGTATTTCACTGTATATTTATACTACATTTTCTTTATCCATTCATCCATCAGTGGACATTTGGGTTGCTTCCACCTTTGTCACACTGCTTTCCACAGCAGTTGTCCATTTTACATTCCTACCAGCAATGTAAAAGGGTTCCAATTTCTCCACATCCATGCTAATACCGATTTTCTTTATTTTTTTTTTGCGGTACACAGGCCTCTCACTATTGTGGCCTCTCCCGTTGTGGAGCACAGGCTCCAGATGCGCAGGCTCAGCGGCCATGGCTCACGGGCCTAGCCGCGACCGGGGCACGAACCCGTGTCCCCTGCATCGGCAGGCAGACTCCCAACCACTGTGCCACCAGGGAAGCCCCGATTTTCTTTATTTTTGATGGTAGCCACCATTAGGGTATGAAGTGGTATCTCATTGTGGTTTTGATTTGTATTTCCCTAATGATCAGTGATGTTGAGCATCTTTTCATGTGCTTATTGGCCATTCATATACATCTTCTTTGGAGAAATGTCTACTCAAGTCCTTGGCCCATTTTTGTATTGAGCTGTTTTTATTGTTGTTGAGTTTTAGGAGTTCTTTATGTATTTCAGATATTAATCCCTCTTAGCTTTGTGATTTGTAAATATTTTCTTCTATTATATGGGTTGCCTTTTTACTCTGATGATGGTGTCTTTTGATGCACCAAAGTTTTTCATTTGGGTAAAGTCCAATTAGTCTATTTTTTTCTTTTGTGCCTGTGCCTTTGGTGTCATATGTAAGAAATCATTGACAAATGCAATGTCATAAAGTTTTTTTCCAATGTTTTCTTCTAAGAGTTTTATAGTTTCAGCCCTTATGTTTAGGGCTTTGATCCATTTTGCATTAATTTTTGTATATGGTGTTAGGAAAGGGTCTAACTTCATGATTTGACCTGTGGATATCCAGTTTTCCCAGCACCATTTGGGAAAGGATTTTTCTTTCCCCACTGAATGGTCTTGGCACGCTTGTCAAAAATAATTTGATTCTATACACTGGCATTTATTTGTGGGCTTTCTAGTCTATTCCATTGGTCTATATGTTTCTCTTTATGGCAATACCACACTGTTTTGATTACTGTAGCTCTGTATTAAATTTGAAATCAGCAAGTGCAACGCAAATCCTACAACTTTGTTTTTCCATTTCAAGATTGTTTTGGCTATTCAGGGTCCCTTGAGATTCCATATAAAGTTTAGATGGAGTTTTCTACCTTGGCCAAAAACCCAATTGTAATTTTGATAGAGATTGCATTAAATCTGTAGATTGCTTTGGATAGTGTTAACATCTTAACAATATTAAGTCTTCCAATCCATGACACAGGTTGTCTCCACTTATTGGTGTCTTCTCTCATTTCTTTCAGTAATGTTTTGTAGTTTTCAGGGTATAAGTGTTTTGCCTCCTGGGTTAAATTGATTCCTAAGTGTAAGTTTCTAAGTTTATTCTTTTGATGCTATTATAAATGGAGTTGTTTTCTTAATTTCCATTTTGGATTGTTCATTGTTAGCATACAGATACACAACTAATTTTTTTTTTTTGCAGTATGCGGGCCTCTTACTACTGCAGCCTCTCCTGCTGCGGAGCACAGGCTCCGGACGTGCAGGCTCAGCAGCCATGGCTCACGGGCCCAGCTGCTCTGCAGCATGCGGGATCCTCCCGGACTGGGGCATGAACCCGTGTCCCCTGCATTGGCAGGCAGACTCCCAACCACTGAGCCACCAGGGAAGCCCCACAACTAATTTTTTTGGTGTTGATTTTGTAGCCTGCTACTTTGCTGAATTTGTTAATTAGTACTAACAGTTTTGTTTTGTTTTGTTTTTTGTATGTAATCTTTAGGGTTTTCTATATATTAGGTCATTTGTTTGCAAACAGCTAATTTTACTTCTTTCCTAATTTGGTTGCATTTTATTTCTTTTTCTTGCTCTGGCTAGAGCTTTTTTCACTATGTTGAATAGAAGTGGCAAAAACAGGCATCCTTGTCTTGTCCCTGATTTTAGAGGGAAAGCTTTCAGTCTTTCACCAGTGAGTATAATATTAGCTGTGGGTTTTTCATGTACAGCTTTTATTATGTTGAGGTAGTTTCCTTCTAGTCCTAGTTTGTTGAGAGTTTTTATCATTAAAGGGTACTGAATTTTTTCAAATTCTTTTTCTGCATCAATTGAAATGATCAGACGATTTTTTCCTTCTTTTTTTAATGTGATGTGTTACATTAATTGATTTTCATAGGTTGAGTCATCTTTGAATTCTAAGAATAAATCCCACTTGGTCCTTCTAATATGCTGCTGAATTCAGTTTTCTAGTATTTTGTAGAGGAACTTTGCATCGATGTTCATGAGGAGTATTGGTCTATAGTTTTCTTTTCTTGCAGTGTCTTTGTCTGGCTTTCATATCAGGGCAATACTGGCCTCATAGAATGAGTTAGGAAGTGTTCTCTCTTTACTTTTTGAGAAAAGTTTGAGAAGGATTGGTGTTAATTCTTCTTTAAATGTTTGGTAGAAATTCACCAGTGAAGCTATCAGCTCCAGGGCTTTTCTTTGTCAGGAGGATTTTAATTACTGATTCAATCTCCTTACTAGTTATAGCATTTCTTTGTGATTCAATCTTGGTATGTTTTGTGTTTCTAGGAATTGTACATTTCATCGAGGTTATCTAATTTGTTCTCATACAATTGTTCATAGTATTTTCTTATCATTCTTCTGTAGAATTGGAAGTAATGTTCCCACTTTCATTTCTAACTTTAGTAATTGAGTAATTCTCTTTTTTATTGTCAATCTAGTTAAAAGTTTGTCGATTCTGTTAATCTTTTTGAAGAACTAACTTTAGGTTTCATTGATTTTCTGTAATTTTTTTCTATTCTATATCTTATTTACCTCTTCTCTAATCTTCATCAGTTCCTCCATTCTGCTAGATTTGGGTTTAGGTTGCTCTTCTTTTTCTAGTTCCTTGTTGATTTGAGATCTTTCTTCTTTTGTTTTTTTAAATAAATTATTTATTTATTTATTTATTTTTGCCTGTGTTGGGTCTTCATTGCTGCGTGCAGGCTTTCTCTAGTTGTGGCTGGCGGGGGGGCTACTCTTCATTGCAGTGCACAGGCTTCTCCTTGCAGTGGCTTCTCTTATTGCAGAGCATGGGATCCAGGCATGCGGGCTTCCATAGTTGTGGCACATGGGCTCAGTAGCTGTGGCTCGTAGGCTCTAGAGCGCAGGCTCAGCAGTTGTGGCACATGGGCTTAGTTGCTCTGCGGCATGTGGGATCTTCCCAGACCAGGGTTCGAACCCATGTCCCCTTCATTGGCAGGCAGATTCTTAACCACTGTGCCACCAGGGAAGCCCTCTTTCTTCTTTTTTTTTTTTTTTTTTTTTGTGGTACGCGGGCCTCTCACTGTTGTGGCCTCTCCCGTTGCAGAGCACAGGCTCCAGACGCGCAGGCTCAGCGGCCATGGCTCACGGGCACAGCCGCTCTGCGGCATGTGGGATCCTCCCGGACCGGGGCACGAACCCGTGTCCCCTGCATCGGCAGGCGGACTCTCAACCACTGCACCACCAGGGAAGCCCTCTTTCTTCTTTTTTAATGTAAGTGTTTATAGCTATAAACTTCTCTCTTAACATTGTTTTCACTGCAACCCATAAGTTTTAGTATGTTGTGTTTCCATTTTCATTTGTCTCTAAGGATTTTCTAATTTCCTTTATGATTTTTTTCTTTGAACCATTGGTTAAGAGTGCATTGTTTAGTTTCCACAGATTTGTGCATTTTCTAGTTTTCTTTTTATTGTTGACCTCTAACTCATCCTTGTTGTGGTTGGAGAAGATACTTTGTATGATAGATATCTTTTTTTAATATATTGAGACTTGATTTGTGGCCCATTATATGGTCTATCCTGGAAAATGTCCC
Organism: Aethalodelphis obliquidens; assembly: GCF_003676395.1. Taxonomy (NCBI): domain Eukaryota; kingdom Metazoa; phylum Chordata; class Mammalia; order Artiodactyla; family Delphinidae; genus Aethalodelphis; species Aethalodelphis obliquidens. The sequence continues at coordinate 495,495 of NW_020838046.1, read as the reverse complement.
CTGTGCACTTGAGAAGAATGTGTAATCTATTGTTGTTGCATAGGGTGTTTGGTATCCGTCTCGTAGATCTAGTTGGCTCATTGTGTTTTTCAAATCCTATATTTCTTTACTTATCTTTTGTCTGATTGTTTTATCCATTATTGAGAGTGGAGTATTAAAGTCTCCAACTGTTATTGTAGAACTATCTGTCTCTTTAATTCTTGTAATTTTTTCTTCATATATTTTGATGGTCTGTTTTAAAGTTATGTAAATGTTTATAATTGCTATATCTTGCTGTAATGAACCTTTATTAATATATGATGTCCTTCCTTATCTCTTGTAACCTTTTTAAATTTAAAGTTTATTTTCTGCTATTAGCATAACCACCCCACTCTCTTTTGGTTAGTGGAATATCTTTTCCCATCCTTTCACTTTTAACATATTATGTCTTTGAATCTAAAATGAGTCTCTTGTAGACAGCACATAGTTCGATCATTTTTAAAAATCCATTCTGCCAATCTCTTTTTGACTGGAGAGTTTAATCCATTTAGATTTAAAATAATAACTGTTAAGGGGAATTTACTTCTGCCATTTTGCTATATTTTCTATATGCCTTATAGCTTTTTGTCCCTCATTTCCTGTATTACTGTCTTCTTTTGTATTTAGTTAATTTTTTATTGTGAAACATTTAAATTATTTTCCAATTTCCTTTTGTGTATATTCCATAGCTATTTTCTTTGTGGTTACCATGGGGATTACATTTATCATCCTAACGTTATAATACTCTAGTTTGAATTTATGCTAGCTTAACTTTAATAGCATACAAAAACTCTGTCCCTATACCATTCTGTCCCTACACTGTTTCAGTTACTGAGGTCACAAAACCACGTCTTTATGCAGTTAGTGTCACAGGCTAATAATTATTTTTGTAAAAAAATTCATTAGTCTCTTAAATCATGTAGAAAACAAAAAGTGGAGTTACAAACCAAAGTTATAATAATACTAACTTTTATACTTGCCCATGTATATATCTTTACTAGAGATCTTTATTTCTTCATGTGGCTTTGAGTTACTGATTAGTGTCTTTTTGTTTCAACTTGAAGGACTCCATTGAGTATTTCTTGTTATGGTATAATGAAACCATTCAGCTTTTGTTTATCTTGGAATATCTTAATTTCTCCCTCATTTTTGAAGGATAGTTTTGCTGTATATTGAATTCTTGGTTGGCAATGTTTTTACTGTCAGAACTTTGACTATATCAACCCATTGCCTTCTGGCCTCAAAGGTTTCTGATGAGAAAAATGCCAATAATCTTATTGAGGTTCTCTTGTATGTGACAATTTGCTTCTCTCTTGCTGCTTTCCATATTCTTTTTGTCTTTTTCTTTCGATATTTGATTACAATGTGTTTCATCATGGTTCTCTTTGAGTTTATTTTATGTGGAGTTTGTTGAGATTCTTGAATGTTTATATTCATGTTTTTCATCAAATTTGGGAAGTTTTCAACCATCATTTCTTCAAACAATCTCTCTGCTCCTTTCTCTCTCTCCTCTCCTTCTGGGAGTCTCACAACATGTATGTTTGTTTTCTTATTAGTGTCCCACAGGCTCCTTAGGCTCTGTTCACTTTTCTTCAGCATTTTTTCTTTATGTTCTTAAGACTCAATAACTTCAATCATCCTAGCGTTAAGTTCACTGATTCTTTCTTCTGTGTGCTCAAATCTGCTTTGGAATATATCTAGTGAATTTTTCATTTCAGGTATTGTACTTTTCTGCTCCGAAATTCCTTTTTTGTTTTTTTATGTTTTCCATCTCTTTATTGATATTTCTATTTTGTTCATAGTTTTCTCAACTGGTCACCTCGTCTTTGTCTAATAAGTCCATCATCTGGTCTTCCTCAGGGATGGTTTATGCTGATTTTTTTCTCCTTTCAATGGTTCATACATTCCTGTTTCTTTGTATGCCTTATGATATTTTGTTGTTGTTGAACATTGGACGTTTGACTCTTATAAAGTAGTAACTAAAATCTGGAAATAAGATTTCCTCAGGATTAAAAAAAAAAATTTCTTCAGGGTGCCTTTGTGCTGGGATCAGCCTAACATGTAAAATTAAGATCTTTTGGGGTCTTTTACGAGCCTGCACCTTTCCATAGGCATGTTCAGTAACTTTAGAAATTCTTCCCTATATGTGGTTATTTTTGAAAGTCCTAATCCTTAAGTGTTTGGCTCTCAAGAGGGGAAAAAGAGAAAAAAGAAGGGAGGGGGAACCAGGCTCTGGCCCTTTAAATCCCCTAAAGCCTATTCAGCCAGCAGGAATTGCAACTATGGTGGCCTGCTTCTGTATCTGCGCCTCCATGATCAGAAGCAATAGGTATAAGAACCCAGATCCCTGATATTTAGAGAACAAGGGCATTATTGTCCACCTTGGCTCCCATAAACTGTGTGCAAGCTGCTCCAGGAATATGTGCATGGCTGCCTGCCCTGAGGCTGAAGGGTGGAGGATGCTGCTACCATGCTCAGATCTGAAACTGACCAAAATTAACTGAGATTTACTGCTTAAGCCTTCCTCTGGGAGCTGCAGGCCTTTAAATAGACTCTAGAGTGCTGAAATAATTACATTAGACAGATTCTGCCAGTTCAACTGTCATCTAGGTGGAGATGGAATCCTGGTACTTCCTATGCCACTATCTTCCCTGATGTCCCCCCATTATATCTTTAACTGCGTATTGCTATTGGGTTTTTGTTTGTTTAGTTTCTTGTTTTATAAATTTATTTATTTATTATTTTTGGCTGTGTTGGGTCTTTGTTGATGCACACAGGCTTTCTCTAGTTGTGGCAAGTGGGGGATACTCTTTGTTGTGGTGCTACTCTTCTCATTGTGGTGGCTTCTCTTGTTGTGGAGCACGGGCTCTAGGCATGAGGGCTTCAGTAGTAGTGGCACGCGGGCTCAGTATTTGTGGCTCGCAGGCTCTAGAGCACAGGTTCAGTAGTTGTGGTGCACGGACTTAGTTGCTCTGTGACATGTGGAATCTTCCTGGGCCAGGGCTCAAACTCGTGTGCCCTGCATTGGCAGGTGGATACTTAACCACTGTGCCACCAGGTAAGTCCCTGCTATGGGGTTTTGTATATGGATTTTTTTATCTCATTAGTTCTAATAGTCTTGGGTTTTCCAGAAACCAATCATGTCTACAATTAATAGTAATTTCATTTTTTCCTTTCTTGTGGTTAAACCTCACTCCCTTTTCTTGTCATAGTGTATTGGACAAAACTCCTGCAAAAACAATACTAGTGGGAATAAACATCTTAAATTGTTCCATCTCTCGATCAGGGACAGGTATGCTCTGGGACAGAGATGAGAGCCCTTCAACGATGATGCTCCTAGTCCCCTTGCAGCTTTTTGGGAGGGTTTGGGGCCACACACAGTTCCTGAATCTGTGTGTGCCCTGGAAGCCCCAGGCATCCTCCTTCCCCTGCCATGAGAAAGAGCTCCCTGTCTAGATGGCCTCTTCAGAGACCATGTTTCAGTTTTACGTCTATCTGGACAGGGCTGCCTGTCTAGATGGCCTCTTCAGAGACCATGTTTCAGTTTTACTTCTATCTGTGCAGGGCCACCAGAAGCTCTGAGAAGAGGTCTAAATTCCAAGCTTTTCTCACAGGGTCCAGGCAAGACCTGCTCCCCAGGTAGGGCATCTGGAGCCTCAGCTGGACCAAGGCATGATTGAGAGAGTTGAATGGGCATCTTTGGTTGGGACTGCTTCTGCAGGAATAGGGACAGTCTCTGTGCCCTTAGGGGAAGAGGAGCTAAACTTGGGGCTGTTTCCAAGGGTCCTGGATGAAGTACTTGCCCCATCTGACCCAGACAGGCTCTGACCCCCAGGGGTTTCATTTCAAGAAGAAAGAGATTCTGTGTCATGTTTCATGTGTCTTTTGTTCTCACATGTCACTTAATCCTTAAAACGACCATATGGGAATGATTGCCCACTTCATAGATGAGCAAACCTGGGTCCTACATGGTAAAGTGGAGTGGATAAGGTTACTAGCTGGTGACTTTTACCCAGATCCCAGACTCCAGACCCAGCTCCTATCCTTGGCCCTGGGAAGGAAACTGGTAAATGCTGAATGGAAGACAGACATGGCCCAGAGATTCAGCAGGGGATCTGGGCTCAGGGGCTGAGAGCTTGAGGAGGGCAGCCTGATTACTGGGAATCCCAACATGGCCCAGCCTCCAGGAGGCAGGAAGCCCCCTGAGCAGCCCCTAATGGACTCAGCTGAAGAAGAGGTTTCAGCCCATGGCCAAGCCCTTCCCCCACCCTCACTGGAACCTCAGAGGAGGAAAGGGTCCAAGGGTAGGGGCGTGAACCATGCCATCTCATGCTTGGCTGCTCTGAGCAGTGGCAGCATTTGTTCAGAGCCCCAAAAACCTCTGTGGTCCTCCTCCCCTCCCTCCCTAACAAAGCTTGGAGCTGAGACACTCATCTCATTACAGTTTGGGTCCAATGAAGGGCTCCTCCTTGTTTCCTACTGTCTGAAGGGATACTGTGGGGGTGCTAGGGTCTCCCTCAGACCTGAGCGCAGAGGTGGCACATGCGCAGCCTGGCCTTGCCTTTGGGAGGCCATCCAACAGACTTGGCTGTGAAGGGAGGACTGGCATGGGTTATTTTTGTGCTCCATATGGCCCTCAGCTCCTGCTGACAGAGCCTGCTGCTTCCATATCTTGGGAAGCTCGGGTTTCTGAGATCCTAGGGCCCAGCTTGCAGGCAATCTGTTGAGTGCAGGTTGACAGCACCAAGACCCACCACAGGTCAGTAAGTAATACAGAGCTCTTCAAAGAGGGAAAATTGGTCTCTCTCTCGCTCCATAATCCATCCAGTCAGTCCCTTACTCTTGGTCCACATCCTTGATTGTTTCCTGAGGACACACTTCTAGAAGGAGCAAGACTGGGCTGAAAGACACCAGTCCTTACAAGCGAATCAAACTATACTGCCCAGTTGCTCCCCCAAACCACAGTGAAGGGGTTTTGTTTTACCCTTCCAACTGCCATGCTTCCTTACTTCCAGGAACCACTTCTCCCCACTGGCTGGAATCCTGCTTAGGTGGGCTTGGGGCGGGTGGTAAACTGGGTCCTGGCAAATGAAAATGAAGCATCCTCTCCTCTCACCCCTGAGTGAGGGACCCAGGTTATCCAATCAGAGTAAATATGGGGCCTTGCTTGGCGACCACCACAGAGAGACGTTCCCTTGATACTTTTTCCTCTCTTCACTTAAAAAAAAACCTAAACACAAAAGATTCTATGAACACACCTAAAATTTAAATAAGAATTATTTTTATTATTATTAAAACAATATGAATGAACATCTGTGAACTGCTACCCAGGCTAAGAAAAAGAGAATTACCAGTACCTTAAAATCCCTTACGTACTTTCCCTGATGAATCCACTCCTTACTCCCTAACCTCTAGGCAATAACCATTCTGACTTTTGTGCTAATTGTTCCCTTGCTTTTCTTTATAGGTCTACCTGTGTATCTATCCCAAGAAACATACTTCTTAGTCTTGAAATTGAAGGGCAAGCACACACCAGCCATGCAAGGAGCGGGCAGCACTGTCCCTGCTGGGCAGAGGCTCCAGGAGGAGGTGAGTGGAGCAGTCTTGGTCTGACTTCTGCTTCTCTGGGAGGTGACAAGGCCCTTTCTGGGGAACTCATGAGCAAGGTCACGAGTGAGTCTTGGGAAACACTGGGCTCTCCACAGTTGGGTGCCTGGCAAGACTGGGGTGTAGACCAGGCACTGGACATGCAGCAGAAGTCCGGTCAGTGAAAGTGGGCTGCTCTGTCCTTTCTATATTTGAGCCCACTGTGGTCTACCTCCCACTCTCAGGGGAAAGCTGGAAACTTCTGTGAGTGATATGCATGTCTTCAGCAGAGCCTGAGGGGAGAGACCCTCATTAGCACATGGTCAAGACAAGCCAAGTACTGATGAGAAGCTGGCCCAAGTTGTCCTGGGTGTTCTGTCCTTGGGTTAAGAAGATGGCCTGATGGAAGGGGGGGTCTTAATGATGACAGTTTGTTTCTTGGGTTGCCCTGATGCAGTGTGGCTCAGTTGCCCTCCACATGTGGTGCAGAGCTGCTATCCTGGAATCATTTTCACCATCCTCCAAAGGATGATTCCCTTGTCATTTCTATTGTGTGGGGTCTCCTTCTTTCTGCAGCTCATGTCTTCTTCTTTTCTGGTTTATTCTTTCATTTCAATGGAGCTCATCCTCCAGTAGCTTCTTGAGAAGAGTGTTTAGGAAACAAATTTGAATTGTAGGACACCCAGCTGGTGCTGGGGGTGTCGTGAGTGTGAGAGTAAAGGAGAAACACACACCAGATCTCAGATCACATCATGCAGACCTCCTTTGGAGGCCCCTAGACATTGCACCACCAGGGCTATTTTCTCATAGTCTTTGATACCTACTGAAATTCTCATGTCTGTTTGTTTGCTTATTTCTCCTCTGTTTCCCCACAAGATCAGGAGCCCTGGAACATGGTCTCTCACGTCCACTGAAGCATCCCCAGTGCCTGGACTGTGCTTAGGCACATGGTAGTTACCCCAAAACATATTTAAACGAAGAAATGAGTGAGCAGATAGATGGCTATTAGAGCCTGGTCCTATCTGGCCACTGACCTGTTGTATAGCCTGAGACAGAATGCTTCTCTTCTCTGGGCCTCATTTCCTCACTGAACTAAGGGGACTGGAGTGGGAAGGTACCTGACCTTGTCTAGCTCTGGTCTGCACAGGGGCAAGAGCACTGTCCAAAGTCAACAGCTTCCTGCTCACAGGTCCTGCCTTCTTTCTGAAAATCAGGATGATTTTTGCATGCCTCTAGACACCGGATCCCTCCATCTTTCAGGGCCACAGAGGTCCCACACAGAGGCTGGAAATTCATCCCTGAGTCTCAAAGTGCTGGGCAAGAATCCAGCTGGACCAGGAGATGGAGAAACTGAGGACTGGAGAGGGGACACTTGCACTACAGGTCAAAGCTCTGGCTGCCAGCCTGGAGGATTCCCAGTCCACATGCCACCATGCAGAGCAGACCCCGGTGGGTGTCTCAGATTCTCAGAGCCAAAAACAGAACTGTCCTCTGGACTTAGATCTCCTCTATGTCACCCTGAGCAACTCAAAGCCAAACAGCATTTCATTAGTGACATTTGATGATCAGCTCCCCTTATCTCATTAAGGAACTTTTTACAGGCATGCATTGTCATAAATAGATTTATGATTTTACTAATATTTTGGTGTGTTAAACTATTCTGGTTCCTTTGCCTTTCCATATACATTTTAGAATGACCTTGTCTGTATCTACAAAAACCCCTGCTGGTATTTTGACTGGAACTGTAGCAAATCTGTAGATTAATTTGGGGAGAACTGGTAACTTTACTATGTTGATTGTTCCAGTCCATGAGCACAGTATGTATTTTTTGTGTGTGTGTGTGGTACGCAGGCCTCTCACTGTTGTGGCCTCTCCTGTTGCAGAGCACAGGCTCCGGACACGCAGGCTCAGCGGCCATGGCTCGTGGGCCCAGCCGCTCCACGGCACGTGGGATCTTCCCGGACCGGGGCACGAACCCGTGTCCCCTGCATTGGCAGGCGGACTCTCAACCACTGCACCACCAGGGAAGCCCCACAGTATGTTTTTAATGTCATTGATTTCTACATTTATCTTTATTATTTCCTTCCTTCTGTCTGCTTTGAGTCTATCTTGCTCTTCTTTTTCTGGTGTCTTAAGGTGAAAGTTTTAATTATTATTTAAGACTTTTCTTCCCTTCTAATGTGAGAATTTAATGCTATCAATTTCTTTTTACAGTACTGTTTGAGGCATAGCCCACAAATTTTGATATGCTGTATTTTCATTCTCATTCAGTTAAAAATATTTTCTAATTTCCCTTGAGACTGCCCCTCTTACCTACGAATTATTTAGAAATGTGTTGTTTTATTTCTAAGTGTTTGGAGATTATTCTGTTCTTCTATATTTGATTTCCAATCTAATTCCTTTATGGTCAGAAGACATATTTTGTATTAATGCAATGTTTTTATATTTGTTAAGGTGTGTTTTATAATCCGACATAGTCTACCTTGGTGAATACTCCATGTGCATTTGAAAAAAATGTGTATTCTACTGTTGTTGGGTCAAGTGTTGTATAAATGTCAATTAGATCCAGTTGGTTGATGGCGTTGTTTGGTTCTGTATCCTTGCTGATTTCTGTCTACTAGTTCTCATGATTAGTGAGAGAGAAGTGTTGAAGTCCCTAACTATATTTGTGGATTTGTCTATTTTGCCTTTCAGTTCTGTCAGTTTTGCTTCATGTATTTTGATGCTCTGCTTTTAGAAGCATGCACATTTAGGACTGTCATGTACACTTTGCAAATGACCCTCATCATCATGTAACATCCCTCTTTGGTGATTTTCTGGAGTTCATTCTGTTATTAATATTGCTACTCTAGGTTTCTTTTGATTAGTATTTTCATGGTATATCCTTTCCCATTCTTTTTCTTTGAACCTATCTATGTCATTATACAGTTGACCCTGGAACAATGCAGGGGTTAGCAGTGCTGACCCTCCATGCACTCAAAAATCCACATTTAACTTTACAGTCAGCACTCTGTATCTGCAGTTCTGCGTCTGCAGTTCTGTAGTAGATTTTGCATAATTCTTAAGGGCTCAAGGATTTGAGGGGTGGTAAATGAGCACTGGCTTTATCGTAAAGTTAGCGTTAGCCCCTAATGAGAGATTTCTCCTACTCTTTGAAGCTTTGAAGCTAGGCACTGACTTGTCCTCTCCAGCTATTAAAGTCCTAGATGCCACCTTCTTCCAATATAAAGCTATATTAAAAATCTGTTGCTTAGTGTAGCCACCTTTATTCATTATCTTAGCTAGATCTCCTGGATAGCTTGCTGGAGCTTCTTCTTCAGCACTTGCTGCTTTACCTTGCACTTTTATGTTAAGGAGACGGCGTCTTTCCTTAAACCTCATAAACCAACCTCTGCTAGCTTCAAACTTTTCTTCTGCAGCTTCCTCACCTCTCTCAGCCTTCACATAATTGAAGAGAGTTAGGGCCTTTCTCTGGATTAGGCTTTGGCTTAAGGGAATGTTGTGGCTGGTTTGATCTTCTCTCCAGAACACGAAAACTTTCTCCATATTAGCAATAATGCTGTTTCACTTTTGTATCATTCGTGTGTTCACTGGAGTAGCACTTTTCATTTCCTTCAGGAACCTTCCCTTTGCATTCACTACTTGCCTGTTTGGCACAAGAGATCTAGCTTTCGGCCTATCTTGGCTTTTGACATACCTTTCTCACTAAGCGTAATCATTTCTAGCTTTTGATTTAAAGTGAGAGGCATGTGATTCTTCCTTGTATTGAACACTTAGAGGACCTTGTAAGGTTGTAATTGGCCTAATTTCAATACTGTTGTGTTTCAGGGAATAGGGAGGCTGGAGGAGAGGGAGAGAGACAGGGGAATGGCCTGTTGGTGGAGCAGTCAGAACACACATGTATTGATTAAGTTTGTTGTCTTTATGGGTGCTGTTCGTGGTGCCACAAAACAATTACGGTAGTAACGTCAAAGATCATTGATCACAGACCACCCTAACAATTATAGTAATAATGAAATAGTTTGGAATATTGTGAGAATTAACAAAATATACTGCAGAGACACAAAGTGAGCAAATGCTGTTGGAAAAATTGCTTGACACAGAGTTGCCACAAGCCTTCAATTCATAAAAAATGCAATAACTACAAAGTGCAATAAAATGAGGTATGCTTGTAGGTACTTTTCATAGTCTATTTAGAATCAATATTTTTTACCACTTCAAGTGAAATATAGAAAACTTAGCCACAACTAGGGTGCTTTACCCTCTCTCCTCTATATTGTAAGCATCTTATGTGTTACACCTACATACACTGAAAACAACATCTGACAATGTTATCATCTTTGTTTTCAACCACCAAACATATTTTAAAAATTCAAAGGGAGAATAGTCTGTTGTATTTATACAGGTATTTATCATTTCTGTTACTATTCCTTCATTCCTGATGTTATAAGTGCCCTTCTGGTATCATTTCCCTTCTACCAGAGCAACTTCCTTTAGCAATGCAAAAGAGCAGGTCTGTTGGCAATAAATTCTTAGTTTCCTTTCAGCTGAGTGTTTCTTATAACATCTTCATTCCTGAAGGATCTTTTCAATGGATCTAGAATTGTGGGTTGACAGTCCTTTTCTTTCAGCACGTTAAAAAATGTTGTTCCAATTATTTGACCTCTATCGTTTCTAATGAGAAGTCCACAGTCATTTGACTCACTCTTCCCTTCTAAGTAAAGCATCATTTCTCTTGGCTGCTTTTAAGATTTTTTTCTTTGTGTTTAGTTTTCAGTGGTTTGATTATGATGTGTCTGGGCATGAATTTCTTTGTGTTTTATTTTGTTTGGGATTCACCTTGTTTTGGGGTTCTTGAATATGTGGATTTATATCTTTGATTAAATTGAGACGTTTTCAGCCATTATTTCTTCAAATACTTTTTCTGCATTACACTTTTTCTCCCGCCCTTTTGGGACTCCAGTGACATAACTGTTAGACATTTTGCTATTATTCCATAGATGCCTGAAGCTCTGTTAATTTTTCTTTCAATTTCTCTCTGTTGTTCAGACTGGATAATTTCTATTGAACTACCTTCAGTATCACTGATCATTCTCTCTCATTTCCATTCTGTTACTGAGCCCTTCCAGTGAGTTTCTAGATTTGGGTTATTGCATTTTTCAGTTCTAAGATTTCCATTTGGTTCTTTACATCTCTTATTTCTTTGCTGACATTTTCTATCTTTCCATTTGTTTCAAGAGTGTTTGCCCTTACTTGTTGGAGCATTTTTATAATAGCTGCTTTAAAATCTTTGTCAGATAATTTGAATTTGCTAAGATTCATCTTAGCATTGGCATCTATTCATTGTCTTTTCCCATGTGAGTTGAGATTTTCCTAGTTCTTCACATCTCAAGTAATTTTGGATGGTGTTCTAGACATTTTGAATACTATGTTTACAAATTCTTGTTCTTTAAAAAATCCCATGGAGAATATTTATGTTTCTGTTTTAGCAGGCAATTGATCCAGTTGGGCTTGTTCCAAAAGGTGGGCTTGTTCTGATGGGGTTGTGATTTTAACGTTAGTTTTATTTTCAAAGCCATTGAGTTGATGTTCAAATCTGTATGTCATGCAGTGGCTAATCTGAGATGTGGGCAATAGTCTTATTTTGTACTTTAGTTATCAAAGCCTATGATGTGCTCTTTAGGGTCAGATCCCCACATGTGCAGCTTGGGTATGAGCCCAGGAGTTCATAAACAACTTTATGAGGTTGCTTTCCTGACCTCCTCCCTTTCTACAATCTATGGTATTTTCCAGTGTCCTGGGGCTCCCTTTTTTTGGTCTTCAAGGCAGAAAGCTAGGGCTTTACTTACCCCGTTCTGCTATGCACTTCCTATGACTAGGCCTGCATCCATGGCTAAGTGGTAGGAGGACAGAGAGAGATAGAAAAGTGGCAAGTTCACCCTGTCTTCAGTGGGGCAACAGCTCCTCTGCTCAGAGAGAAAGGTTCCCCTTCCTCAGAGTTTTAGGTTCTTGCGGGGTCCAAGAAATGGTCTTGTGGGATTGCTTGTGAGCTAGAGTATAAAAGAGCACAGGAAAGATTTTTTAAATGGATTTTCCTGCTCTCTCAGAAATAAGAGGCCTCTCACTTGCTCCTTGAGCCAGAACCAGTGGGTGTCTCCTGAAGCTCTCTGTGCCAGTGTTGATGTCCCTTTTAGGTTTCAGGCTGCCCTGAGTTCAGGCTAGCGAACACCAGTGGAGGAAAAATGGTAAACTCACTGCCAGTTAGGTGGTACTTCAAATTCTGATCTTCTTCCCCAATCTGCCTGCTATTATTCAGTTTTCAAAGTCCTCTAGCTGCTCCATGTGTACTGTTAGATTTTAAGCTGCAGTGGGAGAGATAGGATGGAGTATGCTTATACTATCCTAGAACCCAAAAGCTGGTGCTTATATTACATTTTGTAGTTTTATTCTTTTTAAAAATCAATAATGTTTGTTTTCATTACATTAATTTTATGGTCACTTTCAATTGATGGGAAGTGATACTGGTGCTTTAGATAGGAATGTAAAATTTCATTACAGAATACTTTCATTTTAATAAATGAGTTGATTTTATAAAAAATAGTAAGCAAGACTACACCAGTATCTGCCTGCCTGCTGTGCCCCAAACATGCATCCACACTCCCACCACTGAGTCAGGTTTTCAACTGTTTCCTCCATTTTAGAGGACCCGACTTCTGTTCCTCTTGAAGGTCCAGCTGCAGTGTTCCCTCCTGGAAGAAGCCTTCAAAAATGCAGTAGAGGGCTTCCCTGGTGGCGCAGTGGTTGAGAGTCCGCCTGCCAATGCAGGGGACACGGGTTCATGCCCCGGTCCGGGAAGATCCCACATGCCGTGGAGCGGCTAGGCCCGTGAGCCATGGCCGCTAAGCCTGTGTGTCCGGAGCCTGTGCTCCGCAACGGGAGAGGTCACAACAGTGAGAGGCCTGCGTACCACCAAAAAAAAAAAAAAAAAAATGCAGTAGATAGGGGGCTGGGGCCAAATGCATTTGGAGGCGGCCACTAGAGGAACAGAGTAAAGAAAGGGTCCTCTGAGCAGCTGGGGTTATAGAGACAGACTTGGGAAGGGCTGGTAGGCTGGGACAGGGGGAGTGGGTGGCAGGTGGGCATAAGCTGCAAGGGTGTGTGTGGACTCCTCCCTGAGCCTGAGTTTCCCCCCATGAACAATGGGGATGGTAAGCCCACATAAGCATGGAAAGGTTGTGAGCAACTGCGCCCAGGACAGCACTGGAACTTGGTCAGAACCATCCCTGGCTACATCCCATGACATGGTTGGGCCCTCCTCTAAAGTCCTTCTCATGGCCCATGAGGTCCCCCCGACTGGGCTCCAAGCCCACCACTCCAACCTCGTCCTAAATTCTCTCCTTGCACACACTGCACTCATTCTTGCCTCGGGGCTCTGTGCTTGCTGTTCCCCACTGGGAACACCCTTCCTCCCGGTTGCCTCCCTCTCATCCCCCATCAGAGCCTTCCCTGACTGCAGGTCCACATGGCATTCACTGCCCAGTCATTCTCCACCCTGGACATCATTTCATATTCCTGTGGCATGAAGCTATCGTGTGTCTTATTTGTCTCCTGTTCTCCCCATGGGACCGTGAGCTCCTTGGGGGCACAGCTTTGTTAGTCCTATTCATGGCTGCACCCCCAACATCTGGACCAGGGCTCAGCCAGCACTTGCTGAATGAATGAATGAATGAATGAATGAACAATCGAACAACCGTCACTAGGCGGTGACTGGATGCAACACCAGACAGAGGAGGGCAGAGAAAGTGCCTGGCCAGGGGCTGAGGCTGACAGTGGTGACCATGCTGCTTCATGGGGCTGGCCAGCCAGGCGACAGCTGCCGGGGAGGAGTGTGGCTTGTTTTGTGAGGGGAAAACAAGTGTCTTATTTATCACAGACAATGAATATCAGACTGTGTGAAAAACACATTTGTCACTGAGATGTGTGAATCAAGGACCCAGGAATGAAAGCGCTAACTGTTCCTCAGCTGAGATTCTTTTAGATACTGCTACCCACCAGTGGAGAGGCACAGCCCTGCCTGCCCTGCCCAGGCCCAGCCACCTCGTCCCCTTGGAGGCCACCACCCCAGTCAGGCTCACCACCCTCCTGTGACTGACCAGAGTCAGCTGTCCCCAGGTTTCTCTCCTGTCGAACCTCCTGATGGCTCCTGTGGCCCCAGCCCTCAGCTGAGCCCCTCTCTGTGCTGTAGCCAAAGGGGCTGCACCGGCAGCTAGATCATGTCCCTCTCTTGCTCCCCGCATCATCAGAGCTGAGTCCTGAACATGGTGGTAGCTGTGGGAGCTGCCCCGAGGCTGGGCCCCCTGCTCTTGGCTCCCTGCCTCACCTCAGGCTATGATGTGTGTGTCTCCCTCCAGTGGGTGGGGTCAGGATCACCCCTCTGTGGCCCCTGTCCAGCGAGAGGCTGGACATAAGCACTGGCTCTCATAAGCACTGTAGAGCCGCTCCAAATTGGGGCCCTTGAGTCCCAGAGAGTTGGCGACAGCCCGGGTCAGAAGGCCATGGTCCTGGTTCCAGGTGCAGGGGCCACACCTTGAGACACAGGCCATGGCCCCCATCCTAGGCATCCTGGGGCCCTCCTCCAGCCCAGGAGTGGGATCCTCACCTCTTTAACCTCCTTGGGGAGGGAGTACCCAGTGGGCTACAGGGAAGGAAAACCATTCTCAGCTCAGGTTTTGTGGCTTCTGAGTTGCAAGAGCCTGGGACTTTCAGCTTCCACAGCTGAGCTCCGAAGGCGGCCTCAGGTGAATATAGAAGGTGTGAGCCATCTAGGAGGTCATGGGCCCTGGGGCCTGCTCACCTGGAGGTGGCAGGGCAGGGGGAGCCTCATGTTCAGACACTGAAGACTGGAAGAAAGGGGACATCAACAAGGACCACGGTCCCCACCCTGCATGGCCCTGGAACCCAACATAACCCTGGAGATGACAACACCCCAGCAAACCCAGAGCCAGCATTCTGGGCTGAGGGATTTGTCTTTGTTAACGCTGAAAACATTTGGAATGTCTAGTCCACTGTGCTCGGCACCCACTGCCTTGACTCCCCACTGTGGGTCAGCCCCGGCTGCCTGCACACCTGCAGGGACGCTGCCCATATCTCCTTGGAGTTTGAGGCAAAAATAGCTAATTGCATCTCCAAGTGTCTGCATGAGTCACCCGCACCTCCTGACAAACACCTCTCAGGTGTTTTCAAGGATGGGAAATGGTTGGCAAAAATAAAACCTTTGTTTTTTATCCCTGTGGCTTCTGGGATTCGTTTCAGAGTGTCTGGGGAGGTAAGCCTGGGAGGCCTGGGGACGTGCCCTGTGGGCTACGCGCTGGTCGGGGGGGGTCTTCCTCACCGTCTGGCACTGGGACAGTCCCTTCCCCTGTATGAGCCTCAGTTTCCACATCTATAAAGTGCGCTGATAATAGCCACCCTGAGGTGGGTCTACTGGGGTCAGGAGCAGAGTCAGTGCTCTATCGGTGTGGTCCTGCCCACTCTCTGACAAGGGGCACTCAGGATCCTATCGTTCTCAGATGGCCGGGAGGCCATCCCAGCCTGCTCCCCTGCCTCCTTCAGGTGGAAACTGCCCCTGGCCCAGGCTGCCCGGCCTTCCACTGCCACTTGTGTTATCCTGGCCTCTCTCAGACCTCAGGATCTGGCCAAGTGCACCTTATGCCATCCTGGTCAGGCCCCAGGAAACACGAGGTGGCTAAGGAAGTGGCGGCATGGAGGTGCAGGGATCCCCAGCAGTCAGGACGGTCTGGGGTGTGCACAACTCCCAGATGCTGCTGCCCAATGGCTCCTCTCAGACCCTCCCGTCAAGCCCAGCCAGGGCCTTCCTGCCCCAGCCTGAAAAGAACTGGGCCCACCTCCTTTCTCTAGAATCCCTGCTAGGCCCCACCGTGGAGCTGGAGCCCACCTGGATCTCCTCCCCACAAGTGTGCCCTCTCACCCTATAGCCCTCCCACCTGCCTACCAACATTCCATTCCCACCTCTCTGGCCCCTTCCTGCCTCCAGGCCTTTGCACTTGCTGTACCCTCTTCTTGGATGGCAGAGGCTGAAGTTCAACCCGCTGTCCTTTCCTCCAGGGAGCCTGACTCAATCCCCTCCGCTGGTGGCCAGAGCTCCCTTTCTGGGCTCCCATGCCCTTCACACAGTCCTCTGGGCACATATGTCCCTGGGCAGGGCTTGCGTTCCCTGTCTGGCTCTCTCACCTACTTGTTCATGGCCAGGGAGGGTGCAGTTCACCTCTCTGTCCCCGGTACTGGTCTTGGCGGGCACCGGCCAAGTGCAAGCTCAATGGTCACTCCAGGTAAGTCACCTGAGGTTGACAAGCAGAGGCCCAGGTGTCCTGCCCTTTTAAACGGTGAATTTGCTGACCTTATTTACATAAGGGCTTTCATAAGAATCAGCATTTCTGCCTTCGCTCAAGAGCTCAGAAGAGCCAGCCACATCAGGCCTGTGTTCCCGCCTGGCACCTGTCCCTCTACCCGGGGATGCCACCACCTCACTGTCCCCATCAGCCGCCTGTCCCTGCTCTGCCTGGCCTGATTAAATCCTCTGTGGTCGCCTGGGATTTGGGCACCTCAGGGGATCCTGGGGCAGGGGTCCTGCTGTCCTGGGGCACACTGGAGACCAGACCCTCACACTGACTCTACCTGTGGAAGCCACATGGACATCACTCCCTGGGGCTGTTTCCCTCTAGTTAGAGATGTCTGTTAAGGGTCTGGAAAATCTTAATGAACAGAGAAATCATTTCATTTCTCCCTGAATTTGGAAATCTTCAGGAAGGAGTTAAAACCTGTGGGATGGGGCTTCCCTGGTGGCGCAGTGGTTGAGAGTCCGCCTGCCGATGCAGGGGACACGGGTTCGTGCTCCAGTCCAGGAAGATCCCACATGCCACGGAGTGGCTGGGCCCGTGAGCCATGGCCGCTAAGCCTGCGCGTCCGGAGCCTGTGCTCCACAATGGGAGAGGCCACAACAGTGAGAGGCCCGCTTACCACAAAAAAAAAAAAAAAACAAAAAAACAAAAAACCTGTGGGATGGTCCCAGAGAGTTGGGCAGCTGAATGACTAGGAGGGCGCTGCGGACTTCCCACCTCTTCTCCTCCCCCCACAGATGGTAGGAACTGGAGAAGTAGGGCCTGAGTGACACCCAGCAGGGCCACTTATCTGAAAATAACTCCGAGAAGCAAGAAGCTGCTTTTAAATACTTCTCATTCTTGCTATAAGAAGAGGCTCTCACAGCTGAACTTTAACAAATTCGTCATTGTCTTTTCTGGGAAGACAAGGGAAGATGAAGTCATCAGTGTTATAATAAAACAAAGAAACATACTGTTTTTCTCTGGCTTCTCTCAGGAATGTCGAGTAGACAGAGAAAAGGCCCTTGTCAGAGAGGCTGGGAGGATGTATGTGTGTGTCTGAACCCCGTAGCTGGTGGCTCCATTTGGCATTCTGAGTCACTCCCTATCCTGGGCTGTAGCCTCTGGACCACTGGGGCCCTTGTCCACGGCCAACAGCATGCAGCATGTGCACAAACACAATTGTGAATCTGGTTCCCTCCAGGCTTGCTGAAAAGCAGTTTGACTGTCACCTGCAGGGGACACAGAAGGGGTTCTGTGGTTGTCACAGAAGGGGAAACTGAGGCTCAGAGAAAGGGCCTGACCTGTGCTAGGTCACCCAGCTGGATTGAGGGGGGGACCAAGATGGCCCCCACCCCTTCCAGGGATTCAAATTGATATTGGGCTTTTATTGACTTCTGAAATGGGTCTGGGGTAGCCCACAGCCGGGACTGATTCTGACTTGGGAGGGTCTCCACACAGAGACCCCAGGCAGCTCATGTGGGGAAAGGCCCAGGCTGGATGGTGGGCTACTCGGATCACAGGCACTAGAGGCTGCCCCAGTGCACATGGTCAACCCCAGGGGCCCAGGCAGATCAGTGCCTCCCCAGCCACTGTCCTAAAAGACAGTAAAGGAGGTAATGGTGTTAGAACTTGAGTCCTGTGTAAAAGGCCACTTGTCCATGGCCACCTTTGCAGAAGGCAGTGAGCCTCTGCCTCTGAGGCTGAGACCTCCCACACTGGGGGTAGGGCCATCTTGGTCAGATGTGGGCACTGGACATCTGTCCCTGCCCTCAGCATCTGGGAGAGGCTGGAAGTCACTGGAGTTGCTCCTGGAAAATGCAGATGCCTGGGCCTCGCCCCAGCTTGTGGACATCCTGGGTGGTTCCAATGCTCAACCAGCCAGATCCTTCACCTAGAGGAGTCCCAGATGTGGGGACCCACAGACCACCACCCATCTGGGAGCCCTCAGGCAAGTCCCAACCCCTAAGAGCTTCCTAATAAAGTGGATACAGTGCACCGCCTCACTTGTGGACAGGAGGATACAGGTGTGAACCAGCCGCCACGCGCCAAACTCACAGCCTAAAGACGGTTAACACACACATCCTTGAAAATAAACACATGAGTATTAAGAAAGCCCAACAATGCCCTGGCAGAAAGGGGACAGCCAGTTTTCCCTCCGACAGATTCACCAGTCCTTCTACTAGTAGCAGTAGTGATGGTGGAAGCAGTAAGAGGGATCACAGCGACAGCAGGAGCCCAGACTCACTGCTCAGCCACTGGGTGGATTCCTCATCGTCTCTGTCCCCCACCACGCCGTTGCTCTCATCCTCCCTGTTTCACATGAGGTGACCCTGGTTGAGTGACTTGCCGCTGCAGTGTGGGGAGCTGGGGGAGCCAGGCCATGGCACGGCATGTGACCAAGAACACAGCTCACCCCACTTCCTCCATTCTGGGCCCTGGGCCACATGTGTCAGTGCATGGAATCCCCAAGAGGGAGTGCTGGAGAAGTGAGGACACCCACCAGAAGGAGAAGTTTTCACAGGGCTAGGGACACCGATATGCCAGGTACCAGCAGGGTGATAAGGGTGGGGCCCCCCTATGCACACCTGCCCTGTGCAGCCCCCTGGGTCCCTCCAAAAGCCTGGCTCGGGCTCAGGACCTTCAGAACATGAAACCGCTCATTTCAGCGTTCGTTGAATGACAGGATCGATTTCATGATATTTCCAGGTCTGACTACTCTCTGCACAGCTATTCACTTAATCATGTTCTTTATATCAATTCACATTTTAAAATTAGCATCATTCTTACCAATAATAGCTATGAACTCACAGGTCTAATGTGCTGGCTGTGTGTTTTTTAAAATGCATTAAAATAAACATGTCAACACATAACAGTGACTGAATAGTGAACAAGTGTTGTAGTCAATCCTCAGCCCAGCCTGAAGAGGCAGCATTGCTGGTCCCTGAGGACAATGGCTGTCGGGTGAGGTGGATTTTAGGACCTCTAAAATCTTGGGGTCTCTTAGGTGAACGAAGCTGCCTCCTTGACATGCCTGAGACCCACAGGGACCCATGTCTTTGGGCCTCAGCTGGCTACACCCTCCAGCAGCAGGTGGCCCTTGAGGCAGAGGTCACGCAGGCCACACCCTCCCCTCAGCACACTTTCACTGTGGTCTCCAGTCCATGGAGGGCCTGGGAGGGCAGTGAATGGTCCAGCCATGCTGAGTGCTGCTTTAATCTTGCAAAGACCTGTCCTAAGTGGCTGCCAATCCTGTCATCAGGACAATGACTTCCAGGTTCTGTACAGGCCGCCAGGCCAGCCCAGGCACCACCTATCATACCTCCAGGACTTGCCAGGATGTGGCAGGGAGGAATCACTGCTTGTGCAGATGGGCCATGCTGCTCTGGGGACAGGGGGCCCTGGCTTTCTGGGACTAATACTTTTCTTCAAAAAAAGACACAGACACTATGAAAACATCACTGTTCTGGTGATGGCAGCTGTCAGGGCCTGGCAGAGGCCAGTCCCACATGAGTATCCTCCTGGCCCCAATCTGCTCCTGGAGGAGGGGGCTACAGAGAAGAGGGGCTTCCAGGGATGTGACTTTGCCAGCATGTGGGGGACCGAGATGTGTGGGGTGAGACCCTCAGTGAGAGAAGGAGTGGCCAGGTAAGGGGCAGTGAGGGTGATGCTAGTCTAAGGGCCATAGAGCAACTGGAGTTACTTCCAGAAATATCCCTCCTAGGAAAGGATGTCTTTGGGGCTGTCTGCACATAATATCCCTGGCTCAGCAGCCCTGATCCCTTCCCTCTCCAGGCCCACCTCCTACTCGGTGCAGGGGCTGGCCTGCCTTAGTAACTTATTTCAAGGTGAACTCACTGAGTGCTTATGCTCTGCTCACCTAGGAAGGTGCTTATGCTCTGCTCACTTAAGGAAGCAGCCTGTTAATTGGCTCCATTTTAACCTCTTCTCAGTTCCAGCAGCCCCAGCAAAGGCCCTCAGATGAGTGTCTGCACTATCCCTCTGGCCAGGCTGCAGCAGTACATGGACCAAGTGAGGCTAGGGCACAGTAAGCAAGAGAAAGACCCCAGCTTGCCTCCTGGTCCACACCAAGACTTGGCCCTGCTGTAGCTGCCCAAGGTCACAGGCCTCTGTGGCTTCTGCCTACCCAGCATCTATTCCTCCTTCTGGCAACAGAACCCATCCTGTCCTCTCTCTCTTGCCTGTGGTATTAAAGGCACATGGCCCTAGTGGCTACTTGGGGTCGGAACTAGCTTGGCCTACAGTGCTTTGGGATGGGCATGCGATTCAGGCCCGGCCACTCGGTGCATTCTACCTCCAGACTTTGGGATAGATTCATGGGTAGGCATGTCACTTGGGTGGGCCACCAGACAGATAAATGTCTTGGGAGCAGAGACTCTGTCTTCTGCTTAGGGAAAGTAAAGGACAGGAGGTAAGTGCAAGGTTGCTGAGACCCGTCTTATAAAAGAAGCCCATGTGGAGAAAGAAGAGCCAACAGGCAGAGAGCCTGAGACCATGTCCTAGATCTAGCCATGCCTGAAGTCTACCCCTGGGCTTTTTATTTACAGATGCAAATACATTCTCTTTTTGTGCTTATGTCTGCTTGAGCTGAGTTTCTGCACATGCAATAGAAAGAACCTTAATGACCCAGGCGCTCAAGACAGGCATGTTTTTGGAGTACACCACCACCGTGGACTGTGGGAAGTGCATTGGCTTTACACATAGGCTGACCAGGGCAGATGTGGGTTTGGTCCTTAGCTGTGAGTTCCTGGGGAGGTCACCTTCCCTCTCATATTCTCTTCTGTAAAATGGATCTAATGACCCCAGCTCACAGGCTGATGTGCCAAGGTGACATCTGGCCTGGAACTCAATGGCAGGAAGGACCAGATATGGGAAGGACATCCTGGGAGTTGGGGAAGGGCTGTGTAGGGGGCAGCAAGTGCCAAGGCCCAGAGGAGGGAGCAAGCCAAGAAGAGCGAGGCTGCTGTGGCTAGAGCGGGTGACGAGAATCCTCACCATGGGGCACGGGATGGGGAAGAGGTAGGTTTGGTCAAGTGTTGTGGGATGGCCCTGGTGGGTCTCTACTGGGTGAAGAATGGGCATGATTGTGGGATGAGCTGGAATCAGGGGGTGGAGAGAAGTGGCTGCATTCTGGACAGATCAAGAAATTGACACCCACAGGCCATGCAGATGTTTGGATGGCAAGGGGGTGGCTGATGGAAAAGGACACTCAGATACTCAGGTTGGCACCTGGCCACCTGGGTGACTTGACTGAGATGAGGGAGACTGTAGGAAGAAGAGGTGGGAGGGGTGGGGGGAAGCCCAGAGTGGAACAGTGGAGGAAGGAAGGGCTGATCAGTGGGCCAACCATACAGAGAGCAGAGGACAGCATGAGGCGATGCCCCAAGGTTTTGAGGACCTGCTCCAGAGCAACTGATGGGTGGTATAAAGGCAGAAGCTAGCATGGATCTTCACCTTCGACCTTAACCATTACTCTGAGACCCTATCCAGGGAGAGTGCAATGATCAATAGCACCTGCCAAGGGCAAGGAGGCTCACCACACTGCTAAGAATGTGCAGCACCCGGCAACAGGCACTGGTTAAGCGAAGGGTGGTCCCTTTCTTCAACAGAATACCATGCAGCAGTCAGAGGAGCACAAGAGATGCTGAGAATGTCTGCCAGCTAAGGAGTGAGAAAAGCCAGTTATAATTCAGGCTATGTTTAGAATGAGCGAAGCTTTGCAAAAGAAAAATATACCTCCATGCACCCAGAGAAAAAGTCCAGCACAGTCAATGATGAGAGGGATTATCTTGTCCTTAATAGGCTAGTGAGTGGTTTTGGTTTCTCCTTTACCACTTTCTGCATTTCTGACATTTTCCCCTTCAATGGCTTGTATTACTCTTACAAAGAAGCATCAGAGAGTTTTCATTTTTGGGAAAAAAGAAAGGAAATACAAGGAAAGAGCAGACAGGTGATGGAGGAAGAGTGTGGCTCCAGGTCCCCCAGCAGACACCAGGGGGAGGCAGCTTGCTGGGGCCTGCAGCTTTGGGGAAGGCAGCCAATTCCTCTCTCTCCAGCCACTTGTTAGTCTGAGGAGGTAATAACACACAGAAGCATGCAGGGCACATTTGAGTTTAACAAAAAGCAGGGATGATTGACTCCAAGTCATTTCTCAAAGCAGAAGCCAGCATATGGGATGGCCCGGCTGCTGCCTTCAGACACCAAACAGCTGCAAGGCCGACTCTTTTCTAAAACCAGTGCTGCCACCACTGCTCTTTGAGATGAGCTCCAAGATCCAAATACTCAGAATACAAACTGCCATTTGGGGGTTCACACTGGCATGTGCACAGCTCTTTACAGTTGGCAGAGTCCTTTCACAGATGTCATTCCCTTTGAGTCCTAGGTTCCTGCATATACACTCAGGGAGCTAAGCCCCCGCCCCAGGCTGGCCACTAGCAAGCAGCCCAGGACCCAGCTCCTGCCCAAAGGACTGCCAAGTTTACTCCCACAAGCAGAGCCCCTGGGGCCCTTAGCTTCTTTTTCAGCCTTAGTTATTGTTACTTGTTTGTGTTTTAACTTTTTAATGAAGTATAGCATACATCCTGAAATGTACACACATTTGAAGTGTGCAGGTAGGTGAGTTCTCCCAAAGTGAACACACCTGTGCAACCAGCACCCAGGTGGAGAAACAGCACATTTCCAGCTCCCTGAAGTCCAGCCTGGGCCCCTTTCCTCTCATTAACCCTTAATTTCAGCTGGAAAGAAAAATGAAGAGGGATCACCATGTAGGAAACCATCACTGTTAAGACAATGCCTGAGACGTGCAGTACCCAGAGGGCTACTCCTAAATGCAGAGAAAGGAGATGAGGAGGGGCCCCATGTGCCCTGCATGTGTGGCCGTGGTGGGCTGCACACCCAGCTTGGGGCCACTCTGCCCCTCTCGTCACTGGTGGTCAGGAGGCCGCTGCCTGGGGATACACCAAGCCTGCTCAGCCTCAGTCCCACCCCAGATCTACATAAAAGAAGCAAAAACAAGGGAAATATATGGGTAGATATAAAGACATTTTTTCTTTTCCTTTAAATATCTTTAAAATGTAATTGACCGTTCAAAGCAAAAATAACGTAGTGTGGGGTTTATAAATATGTAGAAATACAATGTATGACAACAGCACTGTTATGAGTTTCACTGTTTCCCCCAAAAAAAGATATGTTGAATTTCTAACCCCTAGTATCTCCGAATGTAACATTATTTGGAAATAGGGTCACTATAGATTTAATTAGTTAAGATGAGGTCATTCTAGAGTCAGATGGGCCCCTAATTTGACTCGTATCCTTAAAAGAAGATGGCCATTTGAAGACACAGGCACACTGAGAGGAAATCATGTGACAATGAAGGTGGAGATTGGAGCTTCAAGCCAAGTAATGTCAAAGATTTCTGGCAAACCACCAGAAGCTAGGAAGAGGCAAGGAAGGATTTTCCTATTGGTTTCAGAGAAAGCATGGCCCTGTTGATGCCTTGATTTTGGACTTCTACCCTATGAGAGAATAAATTTCTGTTGTTTTAAGCCAACCCAGTTTGTAGTACTTTGCTACACAACTCTAAGAAACAAATACCAGCACAAAGGCTGAGAGAGAATGGAAGTACACTGGCATCAGGTCCTCATACCATATATGAAGTAGTATAGTATCACTTGAAGGTAGACTATGCTAAGTTAAAGATGTGGTGGGAAGAATTCTAAGATGGCCCCTCAGATTCCCAAGCCCCTGGTGTACACGCCTTGTGTAATCCCTTCTCCTTGAGTGTGGGTGAGACCCATGAATGTCATGGACGGTACTCCCATGATTAGGTTATGTTACACAGCAAAGGTGAAGGGAATTTTACAAATTTAATTAAGGACCTTAATCAGTTGGCTTACAGCTAATCTAGATTAGGTCAGGCTCCTGGGTGAGCCTGACCTAATCAGGTGAGCTCTTAAAAAAAAAAAGTCTAGAAGTCGGAGACTCGCATCAGAAGCTCTCCTGATGTCCTTGAGAAACTAAGCCATTATGAGTTCAACAGCTGCAAGGAAATGAATTCTGCCACCATCTACATGAGCTTGGAAGGGGATCCTAAGGTTCAGATGAGATTCCAACCCCAGGCTTCTGAGACTCTGAGGAAAGGACCCAGCTAACCTGTCCCTGGAAACTGACTCATGGAAACTCTAAAATAATAAATGTGTGTTGTTTTATGTTACCAAGATTGTTTTAATGCTTTAGGTAACAACAAAAAAGTAATACAATGTATATTATTACACCTAAATCCAGCCCTAAAATAACATAAAACAGGAATACAGCTAATACATCAACAAAGAGGATAAAATGGGATCACTAAAAAACAGCCAATCGCCTAAATCCAGCCCTAAAATAACATAAAACAGGAATACAGCTAATACCTCAACAAAGGGGATAAAACGGGATCACTAAAAAACAGCCAATTAATCCAAAATAAGTCAGAAAAAGAACATAAAAGGATAAAGAACATCTGAAATAAATAAAAAGTAAATAACAAGGTGGTAGATATAAATCCAAAAATATCAATAATCACATTAAGTGTAAATGGTCTAAATAACCGAATGAAAAGGCAGAGATTTTCAGATTAGATAGAAACCTAGAACCACACAGAGCCCTCTATTTAAATATAAAGACACAAATAGTGGCAAAGTAAAAAGATGAAAAAAAGGAAAGAAAGATGGTGTGTCTACATTATTCTCAGACAGAGTAGATAAAGAGGGGCATTTCATAATGACAAAGGGGTCCATTTATTAAGAGGACATAAACATCCTAAATGTGTACTCACCTAATAACAGAGTTTCAAAATATATGAAGCAAGAACAGATAGAACATGGCAGAATGACTGAGGCAGAAGAATGAATAAGTGACCTGGAAGATAAAATAGTGGAAATAACTACCACAGAGCAGAATAAAGAAAAAGAATGAAAAGAATTGAGGACAGTTTCAGAGATCTCTGGGACAACACTAAATGCACCAACATTCGAATTATAGGGGTCCCAGAAGAAGAAGAGAAAAAGAAAGGGGTGGAGAAAATATTTGAAGGATTACAGTTGAGAACTTCCCTAACATAGGAAATATTCAATCAAGTCCAGGAAGTGCAGAGAGTCCCATACAGGATAAATCCAAGGAGAAACACACCAAGACACATATTAATCAAACTATCAAAAATTAAATACAAAGAAAAAATGTTAAAAGCAGCAAGGGAAAAAACAACAAATAACATACAAGGGAATCCCCATAAGGTTAACAGCTGATCTTTCAGCAGAAACTCTGCAAACCAAAAGGGAGTGGCAGGACATATTTAAAGTGATGAAAGGGAAAAACCTACAACCAAGATTACTCTACCCAGCAAGGATCTCATTCAGATATGACAGAGAAATTAAAACATTTACAGACAAGCAAAATCTAAGAGAATTCAGCACCACCAAACCAGCTTTACAACAAATGCTAAAGGAACTTCTCTAGGCAGGAAACACAAGAAAAGGAAAAGACCTACAAAAACAAACCCAAAACAATTAAGAAAATGGTAATAGGAACATACATATCGATAATTACCTTAAATGTAAATGGATTAAATGCTCCAACCAAAAGACACAGACTGGCTGAATGGATACAAAAACAAGACCCGTATAAACGCTGTCTACAAGAGACCCACTTCAGACCTAGGGACACATACAGACTGAAAGTGAGGGGATGGAAAAAGATATTCCATGAAAATGCAATTCAAAAGAAAGCTGGAGTAGCAATACTCATACCAGATAAAATAGACTTTAAAATGAAGCATGTTATAAGAGACAAGGAAGGACACTACATAATGATCAAGTCAATCCAAGAAGAAGATATAACAATTGTAAATATCTATGCACCCAATATAGGAGCACCCCAATACATAAGGCAAATATTAACAGCCATAAAAGGGGAAATCAACAGTAACACAATCATAGTAGGGGATTTAACACCCCACTTTCACCATTGGAGAGATCATCCAAAATGAAAATAAATAAGGAAACACAAGCTTTAAACGATACATTAAACAAGATGGACTTAATTGATATTTATAGGACATTCCATCCCAAAACAACAGAATACACTTTCTTCTCAAGTGCTCATGGAACATTCTCCAGGATAGATCATATCTTGGGTCACAAATCAACCCTTGGTAAATTTAAGAAAACTGAAATCGTATCAAGTATCTTTTCTGACCACAACGCTATGAGACTAGATATCAATTACAGGAAAAAAAATCTGTAAAAAAATACAAACACATGGAGGCTAAACAATACACTACTTAACAACCAAGAGGTCACTGAAGAAACCAAAGAGGAAATCAAAAAATACCTAGAAACAAATGACAATGAAAACACGATGACCCAAAACCTATGGGATGCAGCAAAAGCAGTTCTAAGAGGGAAGTTTATAGCAGTGCAATCCTACCTCAAGAAACAAGAAAAATCTCAAATAAACAACCTAACCTTACACCTAAAGCAATTAGAGAAAGAAGAACAAAAAACATCCAAGGTTAGCAGAAGGAAAGAAATCATAAAGGTCAGATCAGAAATAAATGAAAAAGAAATGAAGGAAACAGTAGCAAACATCAATAAAAGTAAAAGCTGGTTCTTTGAGAAGACAAACAAAATTGATAAACCATTAGACAGACTCATCAAGAAAAAAAGGAAGAAGACTCAAATCAATAGAATTAGAAATAAAAAAGGATAAGTAACAACTGACACTGCAGAAATACAAAGGATCATGAGAGATTACTACAAGCAACTATATGCCAATAAAATGGACAACCTGGAAGAAATGGACAAATTCCCAGAAATGCACAACCTTCCTTCCGAGACTGAACCAGGAAGAAATAGAAAATATGAACAGACCAATCACAAGCACTGAAATTGAAACTGTGATTAAAAATCTTCCAACAAACAAAAGCCCAGGACCAGATGGCTTCACAGGCGAATTCTATCAAACATTTAGAGAAGAGCTACCACCTATCCTTCTCAAACTCTTTCAAAATATAGCAGAGGGAAGAACACTCCCAAACTCATTCTATGAGTCCACCATCACCCTGACACCAAAACCAGACATACATGTCACAAAAAAGAAAACTACAGACCAGCATCACTGATGAACATAGATGCAAAAATCCTCAACAAAATACTAGCAAACAGAATCCAACAACACATTAAAAGGATCACACACCATGATAAGTGGGGTTTAGCCCAGGAATGCAAAGATTCTTCAATATATGCAAATCAATCAATGTGATAGACCATATTAACAAATTGAAGGAGAAAAACCATATGATCACCTCAATAGATGCAGAAAAGGCTTTCAACAAAATTCAACACCCAATTATGATTAAAAACTCTCCAGAAAGTAGGCATAGAGGGAACTTTCCTCAAAATAATAAACGCCATATATGACACACCCACAGCCAACATCGTCCTCAGTGGCGAAAAACTGAAACCATTTCCACTAAGATCAGGAACAAGACAAGGTTGCCCACTCTCACTACTATTATTCAACAAAGTTTTGGAAGCTTTAGCCACAGCAATCAGAGAAGAAAAAGAAATAAGAATCCAAATCGGAAAACAAGAAGTAAAGCTGTCACTGTTTGCAGATGAAATGATACTATACATAGAAACTCCTAAAGATGCTACCAGAAAATTACTAGAGCTAATCAATGAATTTGGTAAAGTAGCAGGATACAAAATTAATGCACAGAAATCTCTTGCATTCCTATACACTAATGAGGAAATATCTGAAAGTGAAATTAAGAAAACACTCCCATTTACCATTGCAACAAAAAGAATAAAATACCTAGGAATAAACCTACCTAAGGAGAAAAAAGACCTGTATGCAGAAAAGTATAAGACACTGATGAAAGAAATTAAAGATGATACAAGTAGATGGAGAGATATACCATGTTCTTGGATTGGAAGAATCAACATTGTGAAAATGACTGTACTACCCAAAGCAATCTACAGATTCAATGCAATCCCTATCAAAATACCACTGGCATTTATCACAGAACTAGAACAAAAAAATTCACAATTTGTGTGGAAACATAAAAGACCCCAAATAGCCAAAGCAATCTTAAGAAAGAAAAACGGAGCTGGAGGAATCAGGCTCCCTGACTTCAGACTATACTACAAAGTTACAGTAATCAAGACAGTATGGTACTGGCACAAAAACAGAAATATAGATCAATGGAACAGGATAGAAAGACAAGTGATAAACCCACGCACATATGGTCACCTTATGTTTGATAAAGGAGGCAGGAATATAGAGTGGAGAAAAGACAGCCTCTTCAATAAGTGATGCTGGGAAAACTGGACAGCTACATGTAAAAGAATGAAATTAGAACACTCCCTAACACCATACACAAAAGTAAACTCAAAATGGATTAAAGACCTAAATGCACAGCCAGACACTATCAAACTCTTAGAGGAAAACATAGGCAGAATACTCTATGACATAAATCACAGCAAGATCCTTTTTGACCCACCTCCTAGAGAAATGGAAATAAAAACAAAAATAAACAAATGGAACCCAATGAAACTTAAAAGCTTTTGCACAGCAAAAGAAACCATAAACAAGACCAAAAGACAACCCTCAGAATGGGAGAAAATATTTGCAAATGAAGCAACTGACAAAGGATTAATCTCCAAAATTTACAAGCAGCTCATGCAGCTCAATATAAAAAAAACAAACAACCCAATCCAAAAATGGGCAGAAAACCTAAATAGACATTTCTCTAAAGAAGATATACAGATTGACAACAAACACATGAAAGAATGCTCAACATCATTAATCATCAGAGAAATGCAAATCAAAACTACAATGAGATATCATCTCACACCGGTCAGAATGGCCATCATCAAAAAATCTAGAAACAATAAATGCTGGAGAGGGTGTGACGAAAAGGGAACCCTTTTGCACTGTTGGTGGGAATGTAAATTGATACAGCCGTTATGGAGAACAGTATGGAGGTTCCTGAAAAAACTAAAAATAGAACTACCATACGACCCAGGAATCCCACTACTGGGCATATACCCTGAGAAAAACATAATTCAAAAAGAGTCATGTACCACAATGCTCATTGCAGCTCTATTTACAATAGCCAGGACATGGAAGCAACCTAAGTGTCCATCGACAGATGAATGGCTATAGAAGATGTGGCACATATATACAATGGAATATTACTCAGCCATAAAAAGAAACGAAATTTAGTTATTTGTAGTGAGGTGGATGGACCTAGAATCTGTCATACAGAGTGAAGTAAGTCAGAAAGAGAGAAACAAATACCGTATGCTAACACATATATATGGAATCTAAAAAAAAATGATTCTGATGAACCTAGGGGCAGGACAGGAATAAAGATGCAGATGTAGAGAATGGATTTGATGATATGGTGAGGGGAGGGGAAGGGTAAGCTGGCACAAAGAGAGAGAGTAGCAGCGACATAAATATACTGTGAAATGTAAAATAGATAGCTAGTGGGAAGCAGCTACATAGCACAGGGAGATCAGCTTGGTGCTTTGTAACAACCTAGAGGGGTGGGACAGGGAGGGTGGAGGGAGACGCAAGAGGGAGTGGATATGCGGATATATGTATACATATGGCTGATTCACTTTGTTATACAGCAGAAACTAACACAACATTGTAAAGCAATTATACTCCAATAAAGATGTTAAAAAAAAAAGAACAGATAGAACTGTGAGAAGAAAATCGATAACTGCAGCTGAGATTTTAATGCCCCCTACTCAATAATAGACAGAATAAGTAGACAGAAAATCAGGAAGAATATTGAACACTTGAACAACATTACCAAGCAACTTAAACTGATTGCTGTTTACAGAAGAACATACAAGAACAGCAGAATGCACATTCATTTCAAATGCACACTCAAGAACAGCAGAATACACATTCATTTCAAATGCACATTCAAGATAGACTATATTCTAGGCTATAACACAAGTCTTAGTAAATTTAAAAGGACTCAAGTCACAGAAAGTATATTCTTTGACCAAAAAGGAATTGAATTAAATATAATTAACAAAGGTATCTGGAAAATCCCCAATTATTTGGAAGCTAAATAATACACTTCTAAATAACTTATGGGTGAAAGAAAAAATAATCAAGGAATTAAAACATATTCTAATTTGAACATAATGAAAACACAACATATCAAAATATGTGGGATGCAGCTAAAGTGGTACTTAGAAGAAATTTTATAGCAGTAAATGCCTATATTAGAAAAAAAGTAGATCTCAAATCATATACTCACATTGATGACCTCAGCTTCTACCTTAAGAAACAAGAACAGCAAATGAAACCCAAAGTAAGCAGAAGAAAGGAAATGATACTATTCAGAGCAGAAAATAAATGAGGTATACAACAGAAAAACAATACAGCAAAACAATGAACCAAAAATCTTGTTCTCTGAGAAGATAAAAAAATTTAATAAACTTCTAGACAGACTAATCAGGAAAAGAGAGAGAATATGCAAATTACCAATATCAAAAATGAGAGAGGTGACATTAATACAAGTTCTAAAGATATCAAAAGGATAATAAGGAAATACCATGGACAACTTTATGCCAATCAATTGACAATTGACAATAGATAACATGGAAAATTTTCTTAATATATACAAACTACCAAATCTCATGAAAGTAGAAACAGATAACCCGAATAGCCCAATATCTATCAAAGAAATTGAAACTGTTGTTAAAAGCCTTCCCATCAGGAGTAAGACAAGGATGTCTGCTTTCACCATTGCTATTTAATATTGTATTGGAAATGCTAGACACTGCAATGAGGCAAGGGAAAGAAATAAAAGGCATTAAATTAAAAGGAAACAGTAGAACCATCTTTATTGAGAGATGACATGACCCCCTATATACAAAATCCTAAAGAATCCACAAATAAACTACTAGAGCTATTAAACAAATTTTCAGTAAAGGTGCAAAAATACAAGCTCAAGACACAAAAATCAGTTGTTTTTCTATATGTTAGCAATTAACACTCTGAAAAAGAAATTAAGAAAATACAATTTATTTTTTACATTTATTCTTTTATTTTTATTTATTTATTTTGGCTGCATCAGGTCTTAGTTGCAGCATGCGGGATCTTCGTTGAGGTATGTGGGATCTTTCGTTGCAGTGCGCGGGCTCTTCGTTGCAGTATGTGGGCTTCTCTCTAGCTGTGGCGTGTGGGTTTTCCCTTCTCTAGTTGTGGCGTGCAGGCTCCAGGGCATGTGGGCTCTGTAGTTGTGGTGCGTGGGTTCCAGAATGCGTGGGCTCTGTAGTTTGCGGCACGTGGGCTCTCACATTGAGGTATGTGAGCTCAGCAGTTGTGGTATGCAGGCTTAGCTGACCTGCGGCATGTGGGAACCTAGTTCCCCGACCAGGGATCGAACCTGCATCCCCTGCATTGGAAGGTGGATTCTTTACCACTGGACCACCAGGGACGTCCCTATTTATTTTTTAAATTAAAAAAAATTTTCTTGGAGTATAGTAGATTTACAACATTGTGTTTGTTTCAGGTGTACAGCAAAGTGATTCAGTTATACATGTACATATATTTTTTAGATTCTTTTCTCATATAGGTTATCACAGAATATTGAGTAGAGTTCCCTGTGCTATACAGTAGGCCCTTGTTGGTTATCTATGTTATATATAGTAGTGTGTGTATGTTCACCCCAACTCCTGATTTATCCCTCCCCCCACCATGTTTCCCCTTCAGTATACATAAGTTTGTTTTCGGTATCTGTAACTCTATTTCTGTTTTGTAAATAAACTCATTTGTATCATTTTTAAAAATTAGATTCCAAATATGAGTGGTATCCTATGATATTTGTCTTTCTTTGTCTGACTTACTTTACTCAGTATGATAATCTCTAGGTCCATCCATGTTGCTACAAATGGCATTATTTCATACTTTTTTATGGCTGAGTAATATTCCATTGTATATATGTACCACATCTTCTTTATCCATTCCTGTCAATGGACAGAGGTTGCTTCCATGTCCTGGCTATTGTATAGTGCTGCAATGAACATTGGGGTTCATGTATCTTTTCGAATTATGGTTTTCTCTGATATAGGTCCAGGAGTGGGATTGCTGGATCATATGGTAGCTCTATTTTTAGTTTTTTAAGGAATCTCCCTACTGTTCTTCATAGTGGTTGTACCAATTTACATTCCCACCGACAGTGTAGGAGGGTTCCCTTTTCTCCACACCCTCTGCAGCATTTATTGTTTGCAGATTTTTTTGATGATGGTCATTCTGACCGGTGTGTGGTGATACCTTATTGCAGTTTTGATTTGCATTTCTCTAATAATAGTGATGTTGAGCATCTTTCCATGTGCTTTTTGGCCATCTGTATGTCTTCTTTGGAGAAATGTCTGTTTAGATCTTCTGCCCATTTTTTGATTGGGTGGTTTGTTTTTTTGACATAGAGCTGCATGAGCTGTTTGTATATTTTGGAGATTAATCCTTTGTCGGTTGCTTCATTTGAAAATATTTTATCGCATTCTGTGGGTTGTCTTTTCATTTCACTTATGGTTTCCTTTGCTGTGCAAAAGCTTTTAAGTTTAACTAGGTCCCATTTATTTATTTTTGTTTTTATTTTCATTACTCTAGGAGGTGGCTCCAAAAAGATCTTGCTGTGATTTATGTCAAAGAGTGTTTTGCCTAAGTTTTCCTCTAAGAGTTTTATAGTAGCAGGTCTTATATTTAGGTCTTTATTCCATTTTGATTTTATTTTTGTGGATCGTGTTAGAGAATGTTCTAATTTCATTCTTTTACATGTAGCTGTCTAATGTTCCCAGCACCACTTATTGAAGAGACTGTCTTTTCTCCATTGTATATTCTTGCCGCCTTTGTTGTAGATTAATTGACCACAGGTGTGTGGGTTTATCTCTGGACTTTCTATTCTGTTCCATTGACCTATATTTCTGTTTTTGTGCCAGTACCATACTCTTTGATTACTGTAGCTTTGTAGTATAGTCTGAAATCAGGGAATCTGATTCCTCCAGCTCCGTTTTTCTTTCTCAGTATTGCTTTGGCTATTTGAGGTCTTTTGTGTTTCCATATAGATTTAAAATCTTTTTGTTCTAGTTCTGTGAAAAATGTCACTGGTAATTTGATAGGGATTGCATTGAATCTGTAGATTGCCTTGGGTATTATAGTCATTTTGACCATATTGATTCTTCCAATCCAAGAACATGGTGTATCTTTCCATTTGTTTGTGTCGTCTTCTATTTCTTTCATCAACATCTTATAGTTTTCAGAGTACTGGTGTTTGTCTCCTTAGGTAGGTTTATTCCTAGGTATTTTATTCTTTTTGATGTGATGGTAAGGGAATACAATTTATAATAGCCTCCAAAAGAAGAAAATATCTGAGAATAAATTTAACCAAGAAGGTAAAAGACTTGTACACTGCAAACTATAAAATATTGTTGAAAAGAAAACCTAAATAAAATGAATGATATTTTATGTTCATAGATTAAAAGATTTAATATCATAAAAGTGGCAATACTACTCAAAGTGATCTATATATTTAATGCGATCCTAACCAAAATTCCAATGGCCGTTTTTGCAGATATCAAAAACCCATCTTAAAATTCATATGGAATTGTGAAAACAAAGCTGGAGAACTCACACTTCCTGATTTCAAAACTTACTATAAGCTACAGTAATCAAAACAGTGCAGTATTGGCATAAGGACAGACATACAGATCAATGAAACAGAATCAAGGGTCCAGAAATAAACCCATAGATGTATGGCCAGTTGATTTTTGAAAAGGGTGCTGAGATCATTCAATGGGCAAAAACAGTCTCTTCAGCAAATGGTGCTGGAATAACTGGATATCCAAATGCAAAAGAAGTTGGACCCCTTACCTTGCACC
Source organism: Aethalodelphis obliquidens (assembly GCF_003676395.1). Classification (NCBI taxonomy): domain Eukaryota; kingdom Metazoa; phylum Chordata; class Mammalia; order Artiodactyla; family Delphinidae; genus Aethalodelphis; species Aethalodelphis obliquidens. Next base: position 461,525 of record NW_020838046.1, on the reverse strand, counting down.
ATATGCAAAAATTAACTCAAAATGGATCAGAGACCTGTATATAAAAGCTGAAAGTAAGAAACTCTTAGGAGAAAACATAAGGGGAAAGCTTCATGACATTAGATTTGGCAGTGGATTTGTAAATATGACACCAAAAGTGTGAGCAACAAAAGAACAAATGGATAAAACTGGAGTTCACCAAAATTAAAAACTTGTGTGCAGCAAATGGCATTATAAAGAATATGAGGGCTTCCCTGGTGGTACAGTGGTTAAGAATCCACTTGCCAGTGCAGGGGACACGGGTTTGATGCCTGGTCTGGGAAGATCCCACATGCCGCGGAGCAACTAAGCCTGTGTGCCACAACTACTGAGCCTGTGCTCTAGAGCCCACGAGCCACAACTACTGAAGCTTGTGTGCCTAGAGCCTGTGCTCCACAACAAAAGAAGCCACTGTGATGAGAAGCCCACACACTGCAACAAAGAGTAGCCCCTGCTTGCTGCAACCAGAGAAAGTCCGCACACAGCAACAAAGAACCAATGCAGCCAAAAAAATAATAATAATAAAATAAAGAATACTAAAAAGACAAATTACAGAATGGTAGAAAATATTTGCAAATCATGTGTCTGATATAGGTCTAGTATCCTGAATATATAAAGAACTCCTACAATTCAACAACAAAAAGACAAACAACCCAATTTAAAAACTAAACAGGCAAATTACTTGAACAGACATTTCCCCAAGGAAGATCTGCAAATGGCCAACAAGCACATGAAAAGATGGTTAACATCATTAGTCATTAGGGAAATACAAATCAAAACCACAATGAGATACCACTTCACATCCACAAGGATGGCCATAATCAACCAACGGAAAGTAATGAGTGTTGGTGAGGATGTGAAGAAACTGGAACCCTTGTTCATTGCTAGTGGGGATGTAAAATGGTCAGCTGCTATGGAAAACAGTTTGGTGCTTCCTCAGTAAGTTAATCATAGACCCAGCAGTTCTACTCCTAGTTATATACCTAAAAGAAGTGAAAACAGGTACTCAAACAAATACTTGTACATGAATGATCACAGCAGAACTATTCACAATAGCCAAAAGGTGGAAACATCCTAAAAGTCCATCAACAGATGAATGGATAAATAATTGTGGTATATACATACAATGGAATATTATTCACCCATAAAAAGCAATGAAGTACTGATATATGCTACAACATGGATGAACCTCAAAAACGTTAAGTGAAAGAAGCCAGACACAAAAGGTCACATACTATATGATTCCATTTATATGAAATATCCAGGATAGGTACATCTATAGAGCTAGAAACAGATTAGTGGCTGCTAGGGGCTGGGGGAGGGCAGAGTTGGGAGCAACTGCTTAAGGGGTATGGGGTTTTATTTTGTGGTAATAAAAATGTTTTGGAACTAGATAGAGGTTGTGGTTACACAACCTTTGTAATTTACCATATTAACAGACTAAAAAAGAAAAACCATATGATCATCTCAAGGATGCCAAAAAGTATTGGACAAAGTTCAAAATCCATTCCTGATTAAAAACGCTCAGCCATCTAGGAATAGAAAGGAAGTTTCCCAACTTGATAAAGTGCATCTGTGAGAAACCTACAGCTCATATCATACCAAATAGTGAAAAACTGAATGTGTTCCCACTAAGATCAGGAAAAGGCAAGGATGTCCACTCTTATTACTTCTATTCAACACTGTACTGGAGGTTTCACTAGTGCAATGAGGTAAGAAAAAGAAATAAAAGGCACCCAGATTGAAAAGGAAGAAATAAAACTATTTTTATTTGTAAATGATGTGATCATCTATGTTGAAATTCCTTTAAAAGCACTGTAACTAATAAATGAGTTTGGCAAGGATGCTGTGTACAAGATCGATATACAAATATCAACTGCATTTCTATTTACCAGCAACAAGACATTGAAAATGGAAATTTAAAAATATGATTTACAATAGATAAAAAAGTACTGAAGGCTAAAGTTGAGAAAAGATGTGCAAGAGTACCTGGAAAAGTATAAAACATTTCTGAGAGAAATTAAGGATCTAAATAAATGGCTGTTAATACATCAGAAAATTCAATATTCTTGTCAATTCTCCCAAATTGATCTATAGATGGTAGAAATTGGCAAGCTGATTCTCAAATTTATTTCAAAATGCAAGGGAATGAGAACATCTAAAACTACTTTGGAAAAGTAGAACAAAGTTGGAGTACTTACACTTCCTGTCTTCAAGACTTATTTTAAAGCTATAGTAATCAAGAGAGTGGGGTGCTGAAATCAGGATAGACCAAGCGATCACTGGAATACAATAGAGAGGCCAGAAACAGAGCCACAAGTTTATGGTCAATTGATTTTTTAAGAAAATGTAAATGCCATTCAGTTAAGAAAGATGGTCATTTCAATAAATGGTGTTGAACAATTGGTTATCTGATGCAAAAAAACTGATATTGATACCTTCTTCCCATTGTAAGCAAAAATTAACTCAAAATGGATCACAGATTAAGACCTATAAAGTTTCTAGAAGAAAATATGGGAGAAAAATCTTTGTAACCTTGGGTTAGGTAAAAATTCCTTAAGCACCAAAACATAATTGAAAAGAAAAAATTGATAAAGTGGACTTCATCAAAATTAAACACTCTGTTCTTCAAAAGACACTGTGAAAAGAATAAATGACAGTCACATAATAAGGGGAAAATTTATAAATCACTTACTGATAAAGAACTTGTATCCAGGGCTTCCCTGGTGGCGCAGTGGTTAAGAATCCTCCTACCAATGCAAGGAACACGGGTTCGAGCCCTGGTCCAGGAAGATCTCACATGCTACAGAGCAACTAAGCCCGCGCACCACAACTACTGAAGCCCGCGGGCCTAGAGCCCATGCTCTGCAACGAAGAGTATCCCTCACTCGCTGCAACTAGAGAAAGCCTGCACGCAGCAATGAAGACCCAACACAGCCAAAAATAAAAATAAATAATAAGATTTATAAAGAACTTGTATCCAGAATATGTAAGGAACTCTCAAAAAGTAATAAGAAACAAACCTGATTTTTAAATATGCAAAATATCTGAACAGACATTTCATCAAAGAAGATACACAGACGGCAAATAGACATAAGAAAAGATGTCCAAATAATTAGCCATTAGGGGAATGAAAATTGAAACCACAATGAGATCCCTCTCCACAACTATTAGAACAGATAAAATGAAAAAGACTGACAATACCAAGTGTAGCAAGGATGTCGAGCAAGTGGAACTTCCATACATTGCTATGGGGTTCAACCATTTTGGAAAAGAATTTGGCAGTTTCTTTAAAAGTTAAACATGAACTTGCCATATTACCTAGCCATTCCACTCCCACGTATTTATCTAAGAAAAATGAAAGCAGGTATCCATACAAAGATTTGCATGTAAGTGTTCATAGCAGCTTTATTTATAATAGTCCCAAAGCATAAAGAACCCATATGTCCATCAGCAGATGCAATGGATACATGTATTTGATTTTTATTACTTTGTAACAAATACCATAAACTTAGAATACAATTACCGAAAACTTAAACAAATTAATTATCTCTCAGTTTCTTTGGGTCATGATCCTGGAACATTTTGGTTGGGTACTCCGCTCAAGGACTCACCAGGTTGAAATCAGGGTGCCAGCAGGGCTGCCATCTCATCTAGGCCTTAGGTTCCTCTTCCTACTTCACTGCTGGCTGGCAGAATTCAATCCCTTGCAGTTGCAGGACTGAGGCCCTCAGCTCTAAGAGGCCACCCACCTTCTGTACAACATGGCAGTTTGCACCTTCATGGCCAAAAGGAGAGGCTTTAAACCTGTCTGACTTCCAGAAGAACCCAATTAGGTCAGGTCCACACAGAATAATCTCCCTTTTCATTAACTCACAGTCAACTAGCCAGTGACCTTAATTACATCTGCAAAATCCCTTCTGGCATATAATGTAACCTAATAGCCTAAAATCTCATATTCACAAGTCCCTCTCACTCGAGGGGAGGGGATTATCCAGCACATGTACCCCAAGGAGTGGGAATCCTGGGGGTCATCTTAGAATGCTGTCTACCACATAAACAAGTTGTGGCACATCCAACCAACAGGAATCCTGCTCAGCAATGAAAGGGAAGAAACTGTTGATACACACAACAACATAGATATACTTTAAAATCATTTTGATGAGTGAAAGTAGTTAGATGGATATTTTGATTGCGGTGATGGATTCATGAGTGTTTACATGTTTACATGTGTCATGAGTGTCTACTGTACGTCAGTTATACACATGTTTAAAAAAGAAGTTTATAAAATGTGATATTCAATAGTTATTAGAAAACATTTAAGTATGTTTTTCAACTTTTCAACTAATTTTTATGAAATTGAAATACAGATTAGTTATTTATGATGACACAATATTCAAACTGAGGTGTGCTGTAAGCACAAATGCATATCTGATTTTAAAGACCATATGAAAAAGGAATGTAAAATATATCATTGGTAACTTTTATATTGATTACATGTTGGAATGATAATACTTTGGATATGTTTGGTTAAATAAACATAGTTGTTAGTTGTGTTACTAATCTTAATTTCACCTTTTTTAATGTGGCTACAAGAAAATTTCAAATTACCCATAGGGCTCCATGATATTTCTACTGGACAGTGCTGCTCTAGATCAAACTGCTTGGTTAGGGAAGTACGGGGGATAGCAAACAAGTTCACTGACATCAGAAGGAGACCAAATTCAGAACATGGGACACTCTACAGGACAAATGTCCCCTTTTCTCTAAGAAATCAATGGAATGAAGACCAAAAAACCCCTAAAAAAACCCAAAAGGTGGGGGGGGAGGACTATTTATAGAATAAAAGAGACTTAAGAGTTATAAAAATCAAGTGCAATGTGTGAAACTTGCTAGGATCCTGATTTGAACAAACCAACTATAAAAAATATTTCTGAATTAATTGGGGCATCTGATTATAGACTGGCTATTAGATAATAATCAGAAATTATTATTAATTTCATTAGGTGTGTCAATGGCATGATGCTAATAAATAAAATCCCTATCAGTTCCTTGATGCATATCATAGTTATGACAGGGGAAATGATAGGGTGTCTTGGATTTGCTTTAAACACCTAACAGGACAGAGTACAAGTAAAGGAAGATGGGCTGTGAGCTAACAGTGTGGGATCCGGGAGATGAATGCATGGGGTTCATGTTTATCCTATTCTTTACATGTTTAAGTGTTTGAGAATTTCCATAAAAAAAAAAGTTTTACTACAAACCTACAGTAATCAAAACAGTATGGTACTGGCACAAAAACAGAAATATAGGTCAATGGAACAGAATAGAAAGTCCAGAGATAAACCCACACACCTATGGTCACCTAATCTATGACAAAGGAGCAAGAATACACCATGGAGAAAAGACAGTCTCTTCAATAAGTGGTGCTGGGAACACTAGACAGCTACATGTAAAAGAATGAAATTAGAACACTCCCTAACACCATACACTATAATAAACTCCAAATGGATTAAACATCTAAATATAAGGCTGGATACTATAAAACTCTTAGAATAAAACATAGGCAGAACACTCTTTGACATAAATCGCAGCAAGATCTTTTTGGAGCCACCTCCTACAGTAATGCAAATAAAAACAAAAATAAATAAATGGGACCTAGTTAAACTTAAAAGCTTTTGCACAGCAAAGGAAACCATAAACAAAATGAAAAGACAACCCACAGAATGGGATAAAATATTTTCAAATGAAGCAACCGACAAAGGATTAATCTCCAAAATATACAAACAGCTCATGCAGCTCTATGTCAAAAAAACAAACAACCCAATCAAAAAATGGGCAGAAGATCTAAACAGACATTTCTCCAAAGAAGACATACAGATAGCCAAGAAAGCACAAGAAAAGATGCTCAACATCACTAATTATTAGAGAAATGCAAATCAAAACTACAATGAGGTCACCTCACACTGGTCAGAATGACCATCACCATAAAAATCTGCAAACAACAAATGCTGGAGAGGGTGTGGAGAAAAGGAACCCTCCTACACTGTTGGTGGAAATTTAAATTGGTGTAGCCACTATGGAGAATAGTACGGAGGTTCCTTAAAAAACTAAAAATAGAGCTACCATATGATCCAGCAATCCAAATCCTGGGCAAATATCCAAAGAAAAGCATAATTTGAAAAGATACATGAACCCCAATGTTCATTGCAGCACTATACAATAGCCAGGACATGGAAGCAACCCAGATATCCATCGACAGAGCAATGGATAAAGAAGATGTGGTACATATATACAATGGAATATTACTCAGCCATAAAAAGAATGAAATAATGCCATTTGTAGCAACATGGATGGACCTAGAGATTATCATACTGACTGAAGGAGGTCAGACAGAGAAAGACAAATATCATGATATCGCTTATATGTGGAATCTAAAAAAAGGGTACAAATGAACTTATTTACAAAACAGAAATAGAGTTACAGATGTAGAAAACAGACTTATGGTTACTAGAGGGTAAGCGGGGGGGAGGGATAAGTTGGGAGACTGGAATTGACATATACTCAATACTATGTATAAAATAGATAACTGACCTACTGTATAGCACAGGGAACTCTACTCAATACTCTAATGGCCTACATGGGAAAAGAATGGACACATGTATATGTATAACTGATTCACTTTGCTGAACACCTGAAAGTAACACAACATTGTAAACCAACTATACTCCAATAAAAATTAAAAAAAAAAAAAAGTCTGTGACTTTCTCCCTGAAAGTCGCAGGGGGTCTGGGTGCCATGTGACCTTGGGCTGCCCTCCCTGTCTGAGCCAGGGGTGAAAATGGCCACAGGAAGGAATGAGGGCATTCCTCATTAAGGTGAGTAGCCACTGATCATATTTATTATATGCAATGTGCTGTTAATGACTCTGCTCATGAAATTGGTTATATATGGTACAATAACCTAACTTGTTCCTTCTTCTTACACACTATTTGCAAAATATAAGTACATTTTCCCTGGCAAACATTTCAGAATTGCAACATGCAGACACCTAAAGTCCTTTTCTTCATCCAAAGTGCTAAAAGAATTTAGCTGCATTTATGCAGAAACATCTGTTCTCAAAGCATAGGCCACTGGGGGCCTGCAATTGACATCAGGGGAGCAGCTGTCACACACACTGTCGTCTCAGCCTCCTTAACCCTTTCGACAATCCCCCTTGCACACGTTCACACAAACCACCAAGTGTGCAATGTTTTATTCTTAAGGAGTTTGTCAGAGCAGCCGGTTGTCAGAACTCCTGAGCTGGGGAGCCTTCCCACATGACTGATGGATACTGCCATTAAACGTGAAGGAAGCGGAGAGTTCAACCATCCTCATGGAAATATGTCACAAGTGGATTGCACCTCCCGATCAGGGCTCCAGATCATGGATAACTCTGAGGATCAGAGCCAGGCACATATCCAAATCCGCCTGCCCAGGTGGTGTCTAGGTGTGTGAGTGTGCAGGGTGACCTGCCCTGCCCCTCGGAGCCTGGGGTCCTCCCTCTTGGCTCCTGTGCCTTGCTCTCTAGTGTTTTTGTTCTGCTGAAGATTGGCAGGGAAACTGGGCAGTGGCTGGTTCAGAAGGCCCAGAGAGCCCTCCTGAGCTGTGCTCCCAGCCTTGTGCAGGATGGCAGTGACAGAGTGGCCCAGTGCCTGTCCTCAAGCTGCTCACAGCCAAGATGCAGAGAGCAGGCACTGAGCTGCCAGGGTCTCTCGTGCCAGGGGCCTGGACCCTTGCTCCTTCTTCCTTGCTTACCTGACCACCACATTTTGCCTAACTGCTGTTTGAGCTTCCATAGCAGCTGAGGTATAGCCTCCTCCTGGAAGGCTCTCTTGAGTTGACCCTGACTATGGCCCTCTCTCACCCACACATGAGGTAGGGGACACTGCCACCCTGCACCTGCACCAGGGCCTGCTACAGAGCAGTACTCCGGTGATCTGGTGGTTTGATTAACTTAGTGGTCTCCAAAGTAGGAAGTGTGTCCCCAGAGTAAAGACCAACATGAGGAACTTGGGAAGAAAATGTGAGAACTCCTTTTAACATTTTAGCATTCACTTAAAGTGATTTTGTTATGAAATGTTTGTTACATAAAAAGATTATCTGTAACATATAAGTTATGAAGCATGATAACAAAGTTAGATGCCTGGAGGCCCTCCACACAATCGGGCGGTGGAATGTTGTCAACCCCTCCTGTGCTATCCTCCCAACCCACCCTACTTTCATCATTCCCACTATCTGGAATTTTTTTTTTATCAACTCATATAACTTAACAGCAAAAAACAATTTTTTTTAAACAATTTGATTTAAAAATGGGCAGAATATCTGAATAGATATTCTTCTAAAGAAGACATACAGATGGTCAATAGTTATATGAAAAGATGTTCAACATAGCTAATCATCAGGGAAATGCAAATCAAATTCACAATGAGATATCACCTCACAAGTGTTAGGGTGGCTACTATAAAAAAGACAAGAAATAACAAGTGTTGGTGAGGAGGTGGAGAAAAGGGAACCCTTGTGCACTATTGGTGGGAATTTAAATTGGTGCAGCCACTTTAAAAAACAGCATGGACGTTCCTAAAAAATTAAAAATAGAACTACCATATGATCCAGAAATTCCACCCGAAGGAAACAAAAACACTGACTTAAAAAGATATCTGCCCCCTCCCGTTCATTGCAGAATTATTCACAATAGCCAAGACATGGAAACAACCTAAGTGTCCATCAATGGGTTAATGGATAAAGAAAATGTGGTATATTTATATATATACAATGGAATATTATGCAGACATAAAAAAAGAATAAAATCCTACCATTTGTGACAACATGGATGGACCTTGAGGGCATTATGTTAAGTGAAATAAATCAGACAGAGAAAGACAAATACTGTATGATCTCACTTATATGTGGAATCTAAAACAAAACAGAACAAAAAAGTTGAGCTCATAGATACAGAGAACAGATTGGTGGTTGTCAAGGTGGGGGTGGGGGTGAGTGAAATGGGTGAAGGGGGTCAAAGGGACAAACTTCCAGTTATAAAATAAATAAGTCCTGGGCATGTAATGTACAGCATGCCGACTATAGTTAACAAAACTGTATTGTATATTTGTAAGTTGCTAAGAGTATATATCTTACAAGAAAAAATTTTATCCCAGAAATACGTATCCCTAAACAATATACTGTATGGTTTAATTGCTTTTAAGTTTTATAAAAAACTGGTGTGTGGACTTCCCTGGTGGCGCAGTGGTTAAGAATCCGCCTGCCAATGCAGGGGGACATGGGTTCGAGCCCTGGTCTGGGAATATCCCACATGCCACAGAGCAACTAAGCCTGTGCGCCACAACTACTGAGCCTGTGCTCTAGAGTCACGAGCCACTACTGAAGCCCGTGCGCCTAGAGCCCGTGCTCCGCAACAAGAGAAGCCACCACATTGAGAAGCCCGTGCACCGCAACAAACAGTAGCCCCTGCTCGCTGCAACTAGAGAAAGCCTGTGGGCAGCAATGAAGACCCAACACAGCCAACAAAAAATAAAAAAAATTTTTAAAAACGGCGTCGTTCTGTACACAGTACTAGTGACTTGATTTTTTGCACTTACCATGATGGATGAAGATTACATCCATACAATGCTTCTAAGAGTCTGCTCTCTGACTGTTCATATGTGAGTGTTCCATAATTTCTTTTTCCATTTTCCTGCCAATGGAACATAGGTTGGTTCCAGTTATTGCTGCTTAGAGCAGGGGTCTAGGAGTACATGCACACACAATTCTCTTGGGGACACATCAGCAGTGGAACTGCTCCTTTGCAGGATATGCTACAAGTATATATATTCAAGCTCACTGGATAATTCTCAGCTGTTTTGCAAACTGGTCATACCAATTTACACTCCCACACATAGATCAGAAGGGTTTCTACTGATCCACAATGTCTCCAGCATTTATTACCCCACATATTAAATTTGCTTGTTGAATGAGTGTGCAATAGTGTTTCTTTCTTAAATATTTGATAGAATTCACTGGGAAAGCCACGTGACATTTTCTTTCTGGGAAAGTTTTTAATTATAAATTCAATTTCTTTAACAGAAATAGAATTGTTCAGATTTTCTACTTCTTCTTGTGTCAATTTTGGTTTTGTCTTTCAAGGCATTTGTTCCTTTTATCAAATGTATTGATATAAAGTACTTCATAAAAATTCCTTGTTATCCTTTTAATGTCTGTAGAATATTGATAAATTGTATTTTCGCCTAGTTAGTCTTAGAATTTATCAATTTTATTAACCTTTTCAAAAGGTTTTTTTCTCTACTGTTAGTTTTCTATTTCACTTATTTCCATTCTAATGAGAATGTTTATAAACAACCTGACACACCTTGCCTGATAGATAGTAAGCACTCAGAGAGGCACTCCTGGTTGAGCCCAGCTCAGCCATGAAACTGGGCAGCTGCTTAGCATGTGGGTGGTCAAATGAATGGACAGACAGGTGGCTGAGCAGAGAGTAGAGGCCTCATAAAGACAGAAAAGAGGGCAGGCCACACTACTTAAGAATAGCCCAGGCTGTAAACATCTCAGACCATAAACAGCATAGACCAAGTGCCAAGGCCCACACTGGCTAGACCCTGCAAAGTCCACTTACATCCCTGAGCCTCTGTTTCCTCAGAGGAAAGGAAAGTAGACGGAAGTTGCTATGAGGCCACAGGTACACAGCTGCTGGCACTGTGCAGGTGCTTCAACCATCAAAGACAGAAGTGGCCATTTAATTACTATTTTTTAGCCAGACTCATGTACTTTTGAATGTTGCCTGGATTTAAAAACAAAAAATGAACAATTTACTGACCAAATTAACCAAGTACATAATGACTCTGCAGGGGCAATATTTAGCTGATTCCAAGAGGCTGCATTCCTTCCAGTCCTTGGCGAGATCCCTTGTTTATAAGGCAGGAATTCACCAATTAGGATGATCCTTGGTGCCAGGACTGAAAGGCCTTTAACTGACAACACTGGAGCCTGTGTTAGCTTTACTCAAAAATAATAAAATGAAGGTGACACCCCCCCACCCCAAGTTCATGGACCTTTCACAGGTTAGTCCATAAGACTCTTCCTGGCTAAGTTTATGTGGTTTGGCAGTTTGGGGTATACCTGGTGGTGCCTGGGGTAGTATGACCCTAAGGAAATCACGGAGATGACATGACACACACGAGAGGGCTCCTTTCTACAGGCCCCGGCCCCAGGGAGCTCTGCAGGGCAAAGGAGGGTCAGGCCACTTTTCGTCATCATTACCAAAAGTGAGGGATGCATGCTGGGTCACCAGGAACGGAAGGGAATAAGCACGGAGTGGATGCCTCTTTTGCACCAGGCACCGGCATTATGGGCCCCATTTGGTGTTTGAAATCCAAAGTGATCCTCGGAGTGTAAGAGCAGTCACCCAGTGAGGAAGCAGTGGGTTCAAACCCCAGTCTCTGTGACCTGGGTGCCTTGTGCTATCTCTGGTTCCCTCGGGAATCTTTGGGGGCCCTGCATGAAAGGGGCATGGTGGGGCACCTTTGCAGAAAAAGAGAACCCTCTGAGGTAGAGCCAGGCCCACAGGGCCGGGCCCAAAGGCCAAGGGTGTATTGACAGTAACAGGAAGGAGACTGGGAATGATGCCTGAAGGATGGGAAGGGAAATGGAGGCCAGAGCCTAAAATTCCAGAGGATGCCTGACGAAAGCCTTCAGCCCCAGGTTCCTCAGCCTCTCCCCGCAAAACCCCTCCCCTCATGCTCCTGGCAGATGCCCTGGCCTCCAGGAGGGCACAGGACACACAGTCCGAAGGTGACATGCATCACAGTTGGTAATTTTAAAGCAATTTCAACCCAAAACAGTTAACCTGAATCAAGTTTTGAGAAAGGAGTCCAATAAACCCAGGTTATCAGAGAAAATTCATGTAGATCCTTCAAAACAACACAGGAAATATCAACCAAAAAATATGAAGAAACCATTGTGGATTAAACAGACTCTAACAGACACGACAAACAAGGGCAATACCTGATCACTGATTGGATCTTGGATATAAAAATAAGACCCATAAAACATCACTGGGGCAACTGTTGAAAGCTGACTATGGACTGTTTATGAGAAACGTGTTAATGTTAAGTTTCTTGAGTGTGATACCTGAATAGAGGTTTTGTAGGAGAACATCCTTGTTCTAAGGGGATGCTGATGTCTTTAGGCAAAGGGCATGATTCCAGTAACTAACTCTTCAATGGTTCAGCAAAAGTAATGAGCAATGAGATAAAGCACATGCTCCAAGATATTAACAAGTGAGGTATTTAGGTGAAGAGTACATCATTCTTTATGAAGCTTTCCAAGTAAAAAGTTTGGGGACATCTCTGGGCCCCCATAGTTAACAGCAATCAGCTAAATCCAAACCTCTCCATAAAGATGAACCAAAAGAGCAAATAAAAGCACCCACACCCAGGCCTGGAACATGATCAGGAGGCAGGCTGCTGCCTACCTGAAATTGGTATGAAAGAGACCCAACTTGCAGAGCCTGCTCCAGAGCCCGCTGGTATTGAGGGTCAGGCAGAGACCACGTGGGAAAGAGGAGCAGGGAGCTAGGTCCAAGACCTTAGAAAAAATAACACCAGAAGGAGAAAGTCCCACCTGCATGGGGAAATTCTGAGAGCAGGTCTGAGACCAGGGGGGATCAAGGCACTGAATACTAGGGAATTGAAAGGGGACAAAGTGTGTGGGACCAGAGGCGGCTGTCTTGGAACTGTCCTGCTTCTAGGAGATGTGGCTCTGAAGTAGAGGCCCTTGGAGGTTTGGTGGTAGTAGATAGGAAGAAGTAGCATGGAAATTCAAGGACCTACAGAAGCAAAAGTAAACACAGAAGACACATAACCATCCCAAAGCCTTAAAGACACCCAGTAGGGATACTGCACTTCTCTAAACCAACAGAAGAGGGAATTCTTGAACTAAGAAACCTGATGTTATCCATATGACCAACTCCTGCCTACATTCATTTTATTATTACCAGTCCCAGCTAACCTAAAGACATTTCTAAGTTAACAGAAGGTAACAGACAATACCCATACAAACCAATTTAAGGTTGACAACCATTTAAGAATGACAATCATTCTCCCCACAAATCAATTCACAGGGGAACAATTTAATAATGCCCCAACTTGAACTGCCTTAAGAAAAGATTCATATATGAAAAATAACATCTGAAGTATAAATTTGATACGGACCAAAAAATAGGTAAACGTGAAACTAGAGTTTCCCAAACTCAGGAAAGAAAATGAAAGACAAAATCAACTCAGAACTGAACACTAAATTAGAAGCTCTCTTAGGGAGAATAGATTTGACTGAAAAAATTTTAAATGCTCATTGAGGAAATGAATGAAAACAACCACAAAACAGCAGTGAAGAGAACCATAAAGAAAGTGATAGATATAGAAGACAGGCCAAAAAAAAAAAAAAAAGATCTAGCATACAGACATATTACTGGAAGAAAAAAATTTTAACATTTAAAATTATTATCCAAGAAAACTTTCTGGAAATGAAAGAAGACTTGACTCTGCATAGTCAAAGCCCCCACTTATACTTGAGAAAACATCTCAAATGCTCAACTCCAAGACTTTTCCTAGTAAAATGATTAGACGTTAAAGGTAAAGAAAAAAATAATCCTTTGGAGCTCTAAGAAAAATGATCAAGTCACTCACAAAGGGAAGGAAGGCATGTTTATTTCAGACTTCTTGTCAACAACATGTAAGAAATATCATCCAGAGCAGCATTTTAACAAACTCAAGGAAAGAAAGTGTAGGTCAGGATCCTATAACCAGCCAAGCTATCCTTCAAGTATCAGGGTTATAGAAAACATATTGAACATGAAAGAAATCAGGGACTATTGAACTCATGAGCCCTTCCTGGAAAACCCATTGGAAGCTAAGCTTTATCAAACCAAGAGATGACTGGGGAAACTTTAGCAAAAAGAAATATTAGCAAACAGAATCCAACACCATTGTGGTGGACAGACTCTAGGGTGACCATGATCCCTATATCTCCTGGTATTCATGCCTTGGGTGCGGATGGAACCTTTGACATTCCTCTAGCCAACAGAATATAGAAAAAGTGATTGGATATCACCTCCTGATTCCCCTGCACAGGACTCTGTCTAGCAAATTTACTCTAGAGGCTCTCTTTGCTGGCCTGATAAAGAGGCCATGCTGGGGAAGCCCATGTGGCAAGAACCACAGGTGGTCCCCAGGAACTGTGGGTGGCCTCCAGAAGCTGAGAGCAGACTCCAACCACCAGCAAACACTTAAGCTGTCAGTCCTGCAACCACAAAGAACTGAAGTCGGCTAACAACCATATGAGTGGAAAAGCTAATCCATTCCTAGTTAAGCCTCTGGATGAAAACCCAGTCCTGGCTAACACCAGCAGGAACCCAGCTAAGCCACGCCTGGACTTCAAATCTACAGAAACTATGAGATGATACATGTGTGTTGTTTTAAGCCACTACATTTATGGTAATTCATTACACAGCCATAGAGCAATAGATAGCTAATCCAACCATATCAAAATATATCATGCCTAGTGGTTTCTATTCCATGAATGCAAAGATGGCTTAATATTCATATTAATAAATTTTGTGTCTTATTGTTTGCCTCACTCTCATCCCAGACCTGATATTAGGAAATCCATTAATATCATTCATCTTATTAATTATGCTAAGGAGAAATATCATAATTGTCTCCACAGATGTCTTCAACAAAAATCAACCCCCATTCCTTACTTTAAGAAACCACCCAATAAAATAGAAATTAATGGATACTCCATATATATATGTGTGTGTGTGTATATATATATATATATATATTCTTACCCTAAAGTCAGCATTCTTCTTAGTGGAATAAGTATTAGAGGTCTTTTTATTAAGGTCAGGAGCAAGGTAAGCGTGCCTATTATATCCAATATTTAATACTGAATTAGAGGTTTTTAGCTAATTTAATTAGATAAGAGAAAGCAATTAGATGCATAAAAATCAGTAAAGAAGTAAAACTATTTCAATTTTCACATGACAGAATATATGAACTATCTAACAGAGTCTAACAACAAAATAAATTTAATGAGGTTGATAGATACAAAATAATATACACGTAGACAATAAGAAGTTACAAGATATAATGGAAAAAAACCTTTTATAATAGCAACAAACAAGGTAAAATACTCATGAATAAACCTGACAAAGAATGTGAAGAAAACTTCAAAATGCTCCTGAAAGTGGTCTTGAACAAGTAAAAGGTTAAATAGTCTTGAACACAAAGGAAGACATTCCTTGCTTTTGGATAAGATGACTCAACTTCATAAAAACATCAATTATCCTGAAGTTATACATAAATTTAATATGATCCTAACAAGAGATACCAGCAACATGTTGGAATAGCTAGGAAATCCCCGAAATTAAAAGCAGTGGAAGGAGGATTAGCCCTACCAGATATCAAAACACAATAATGGGTATTGAGTTCAATCTCTTTCCTCTGTTGCAATAGTTGTAGATACAGTCTTCCTTGCTGTTCATACACACACACACACACACACACACACACACACACACACACACACACACACACACTGTAATTCCTACGTGTGAGACCAGCATATGATGGGACAGAGGTGTGAGACAGACTAGAAAGCCCAGAAATAGGTCCAACTGCATTTGGATGTTTAGTATATGATACAGGTGTATTTCAGATCACTTGGAGAAAAGATGGCCTTTTAAATAAATCGTGTTGGGATAGAGGGATAGATATTTGGAAAAAGATTACATTGGATCTGTAAACTAAGTACAAAACCAAACGAGTATTGGAAAACATAGGTGAATTCCATTACAACTGAGTGTGAGAAAAGCCTTTCTAACTAGGATTCAAAATCTAGATGCAATAAATGAAGGATGATTAAATCAACTATCTAAAAATAGAAAGCTTTTAATGGCAAAACCCACGATAAACAAGTTAAAAAAAACCTGAGAGAAATAGTTGCAATATAACAAAGATAAAGCACTAAATAAATATCTCTAATATGTATTTTGAACAAATTTTTAAATCCAAGTTAAAGAATCCCCCCAAATGCAAAAGGAAATGGACAAAATATATGGACAGGCAATTCGTAGAAAAAGGTACTCAAATGACTCGTAAACAAATGAAAAGCTGTCTAATTTCACTCATAATAATAGGAATGTAAATTAAGATGCACTGAAATACTATTTACTGGCTCTTAGATCCACGAGGGTGTGGGAGAAATAGACACTGTGATACCTTGCTGGTAGGAGTGCAAAATTTGGGAAGAGGGGAATCGAGAATAGTTAACAAAATAAATATTTATTTACTCTTCCTTCTTGGAATTAATAATATGCTTCCACAAACACAAGCAACCTATAGGCAAGGTTATCCATTACTCCACTATTTTTAATAGCAAAGGCCTGAAAAAAACCAAATGCCCATCCATAAGACAGTTGAATAAGTAGGGAACAGCCTCAGAATGGAGTACTATGTGGCTCTACAAAAGAATGAGGGAAGTCTCTGTGAACTGGTAAAAAGATATTTTTAACTGAAAAAACCAAGGCACAAAAAAGATGTACATGCTAACTTTTGTAATAATGCATGAGTGGCTTATTTTGCAAAAGAGACCCAGCAAGAATAAACCAGAAATGATTTCAAATGATTACCCATGGTATGGGAACAAGAAGGAAGAAACAGGGATGGGATTGAGACTTCTAAGTACAGCTTTTCTTCTTTTCTTTTTCTTTTTTTTAGTTTTGACCTTTGGACCATGTAAAACAAATGTTTTACATATTCAAAAAATAAAAGTATATCATAAAGACTAAAGGGAAAAAACCCCACCAAACTGTGTGCAAACACAAACAGATGAAACTAATGGTACATCAAATTGAGAACATACTCACATAGTGATGACTTTAACAGCCAAAGAAATCCTGAACTTGACCTGGTAGATTTTGATTGGTAGTGGTTTGGATGTAGTGATTCTGAAACTATTCTGGGTGTATTCTAGGATTAAGCAAATTATTACATATATTTATATTCTGTGGGAACCAGGTTCTTACTGTGGGAGAAAGGACATGGAAACATTAACTTTTAGTTTTAAAAAAAGAGCTCTTGGCTCAGTCCACTGAGAAGGCCTAGAGCCAATGACGCCAAGGTAGCAATGAGCACATCTAATGCCCAGATACTGGTTTCTAACCCCACTCCCAAGCCCCACTGAAAGACACCAAGGCTTCTTGAGAAATGGCTGACTCTAGGTCTGAGTCAAAGTACAAGTGAGAGCTGGAATAATATTCAAAAACTTATGGGAACATGTCAAAGGATGCAGAGACCAACCTGAACACCCAGCCCAAACAGCCAGCATCTCTTCTCTACAAATTCAGGGCAGGCAGGTACTCCTTCCCCTGCCGGGTGCAGGGAGATCTGAGATTGGCGCCCAGAAGGATGCAGGAAGTGGGGCAGTGCTTGAGACCAAACCAGGCTCTCTTGTCCACCGCAGTTAACAACTCCACCACCTGCCGAAGACCCTGCCCTTCTCATGCCCCTGGCCTTGCCAGGATGGCAGACTCCACATCCAGCAGCCAGTTGTCTCATCCTTGAAAACCCCTGCTCCCTCTCCTGCCCCCTGCAGTCCTCTCCACCCACCTCAGGGAAGTCCTTTCATTACTCACAACTCTAAACCCTCCAGGGTCTGCCCACTGCACCCAGAGGAAAATTCAAACTCCACAGCTCACATAACTGGCTCTGTTCCAGCTCCTCCCACCCACCACCTGTGCCTGCTTCAGGGGCCTTGCACCCTCAGATCTTTTTGTGGGAGTTCACATCACAGCCAGTGGTCACTGCTCAGAGACACAGTCCCTGACCAGGATAAGGCTCCCCACCCCCCTCCCCCAGTCCCTACCCTAATTACCCGGTTTTATTTTCTTCCTACCACTTACCTTCTGCCATGACCTTGGTTTCTCCCTTGATTACTTGTTCAGCTTCCTTCTCCCACACCTGCTTGTAAGCACTCACTGGGGCCAGGAGCAGATACCATACAGTAGGAGCTCCACGGATGCTCTAGGCGAGTGAGCCAACAACCCCAGCCACTCCCCTGACTCAGTGGTTGGAGTATGGCTTTTGGAACCAGTCCTACCACCGTTGAAACCCCAGCTTTGCCACTTCATGGTCCTGAGACCTTGAATAAGTCCTGTCACCTCTCTAAGCCTCGGTTACTTCAACTCTAAGATGGGGACACAGCACCTGCCCTGCAGGAAAATCTTCCCAGGACACTTCTCTGACTCCTAAGGCTCAGCAGAACACCTGCCTCAGGGGCCCAGGAGGCAGGGGCGGGGGAGCAGGGGTGAGCCTCTCCACCACTCCAAGCTGGCTTGTCTGTCTTTTCAACATTTCTCCCCACGCTGAGCCTGGGGCAGGGTCGGGAGCCTCCCCTTGCCTCTTCCCCTCCCCGCCTCCCTTTCCCCACCTGAACACAGAGAGGAGTGGACTACGGGTTCCCTGGCCCTGCCTGCCGTCACTGAGTGAGGGACACACCCAGAACCCGGAGCTGACCCCACTGTCCCTGCAGGCTCTCTGGCGGCAGCATTGATCCTTTCCTCAATCCGATCCCAGCTTCAGAGACAACACCACCCTCTTCTCCCACAGACAAGGCCCTTTCCCTTCTTCGCAACCACTCGGCAGGTCAGCCTTACTGTTCCTATTTCGCAGCTCGGGAAACTGAGGTCTAGTGTTGGGGAGGCCTTGGGTCCAGGCTGGCTTTTCTTTCCTGCCACCCGAACAACTGAGGAAGCTTGCTGCTCGCGCCGAGTCAAGTGGAGGGGCGCGCGCGGCACAGCCGGGTCTCTAGCCACGGCGGCTGGGGGTGTGCCCTCCGCCGGTCCCCTCCCGGTCGCCACCCCTGCCCACGCACCCGCGCCCCTCGGGGCACACTCCCCGCGCGCCTCGCAGCCCCTCCCATCTTCCACCACCACTGCCGCGAGGGCTGCACACTCCCGAGCGCCGTGGCTTCACGGCCACTGTCACCCGCGCGTCCACTTGTGCCCCAGGTCAACCCTGCGCGTCCCCGCGCAGCGGCCCGGACACCCGCCGTCCCGTCAGGCTCGCAGCCCCGCACCTCCGCGTCGCGACCTACCAGGCACTCGCGCCCCGCCGCCGCCGCAGCCCCTCCCAGAGCCCCTGCCCGCAGCGCCCGTGTCCCGCCCGGCCGTGCCCCAACTCACCGGCTCCCGGTGCGCCCAACCCCGGAGCCCGACCCATGGGCAGCGCCCGCCGCGCCCGCTGCCAGCCGCGGCGCTGCGGACCCGGGCCGCTGCCCGCTGCCTGCCGCCCGCGCGGCTCCTGGGCGCAGCCCGCCTTGCTCTGGCGGCCGGCCCTGTAGCAGCGCGGCGCGGCGGCCCCTCGCGGCAGCAAGGGGAAGCGCAGGGCGGGTAGGGCGAGGGGAGGGGCTGCGGGAGCCCCTGCCGGGCGGTCCCATTCCCATTCCCTCCTGAGGCCTCCCATACCCGAGGTGTCCCTGCTCACCAGGCCTCTCCTCTGCTGCAGGCCTCAGGGTCAAGGCAACACGTCCAGACTTGCATTCAGAACCCTCAGCTGTGACTCGCCTCCCACCCCCGTGGAGGGGGACCCACTACAAGCATCAGATGCCAACCCCCTCTGCCACAGCATGGCTCCTGCTGGACTCTGCACCTGAACTGCCCCCCCACCGACTCCCTCACCTGGAAAACCCCTGACACCCTAAAATCTGGTTCATCTCTTTTCCTCAAGGCTAGGCTCTGGCCACCCCTCTGGACTCTGCTCCTGAGGTGGCTACTGAACTGTGGTTTGTCTGTGCCCCTGTGTCTGGTGGGCACAGGGTGGGCATCAAAGGGTGGGGAAGAGTGCTCATCAACCCCCAAGCGGCTTCTGTAGGGGAGGTGGTCCTGGGAACTGGCCCACTGGGAGGGTGGGTCACCACTGTGAAGACACTGGGCTACTAAGAGGATAACTAAGAGGATAACCGGTGTGCTATTTCACTTTTAGAATGGAGGAGAGCGCCTGAACAAGATCCAGTGACCTTTCTCAGCTGGCTCCACCTGGACATTAAATATGTCCTGGTTTGCCCCAGTGTAGAGGTCAGGATAGCTGTCTTCTGCTTTAGTCAGCACCTGCCTGAGGAGATGTGGCAGGTCACCCAACGCAACTAGCTTTAGCAAAAATAATTTATTGGCTCATGAAGCATTAAAAGTCCAGGTATTCTGCTTTCAGGAATAGTTAGATGCAGACGCTTAAACATTATGAATAGGAATCCACCTCTCCCATCTCCCAGAGCTTCTATGGCAGAATGGCCCCTAGCAGCCCTGGGTTGACACCCTCAGAAAGAGCACACGTGCCTGATATTCCCAAGAGAGCCCAGAGCTGCCGCACGGGCTCTGAGGAGGCCAGTTCTGGCTATTTCCAAAGACCTGAAGAATGAGGGTTACAGGCCTGGGTGTTGCTTCCCTGGAGCTGAGGGTGAAGTAGCCCTTGTGCTAAGCCTGATGATGGAGCAGGGCTCTGCTCTAGCATGCCCCAAGGGCTGTTTCCAGGAGACTGGACAAATGAAAACAACAGAGTCCAGCCAGTATCTTGCACAGTTGGCAAAACTGAGGCCTGGAGACAGCAGGCATCTGCCTGGGGCTCATAGATGTATTAGGGCAGGTGGGTTGGTTGGGCTGGGCAGGGAAGCAGCAGGGCCTTGTGACAAGGCTAGGGCCAGAGGCTGGTCCCAGTGAGGGTCATGCCTGAAACCAGTGCTGATGACCAGGCTGTGGTGCAGGGGAAGAAGAAACAGAGGCAGGTTGGGGGAGGTTCCCAGCACAAAGATTCACCTCAGGGCTTAGGCGCTAAGGCCAGTCCTGAGGCCAGTGGGTCTTCTCTGATTCTCACCCCATGCCCCAAACCCTCAGGTCAGCCCTCAGAGACATGCTGGGGTTCTAGGGAGAGAGGGCTGCATGAGAGGACTCAGAAGAGCTGGCCCACTCACCCGTGACACGCTGAGGCCCGAGCAGCACTTCAGGGCCCCCTCACAGACTGTAGCTCAGAGGAGGAGGGCCAGTCTCTCCCTATCCCACCCCACCCCTCTCTGTGAGCAAAGGCTTGGGGACCACTGAGGCACTGCTGTCATGCTGGGTGCAGGGTTGGGGCTGCTTGGAGTCGGGGCAGTGCTTGGTGTGGTGGAGGAACTGAAACCTGTGAACTTGCTTGTGGCCACAGCACATGTTCCAACTGCCTGAGTGAGGCAGGGCTATGCCTGGGACAGGGAAGAAGGCCATGTCTCCTGAGGTCTCCTGCATCCTGTCTCGCTGCTCCGGAGGTCAGGTATGTGTTGAGAGTACAGCATGTGCTGCAGTCACCACCTCCCAGCAGCTCCTTCAGCCGAGCCTCGAGGCCAGCAGGGAGTTCTGCTCTGAGCTGTCCCCAGCTTGGCGGACACTGGCTGCAGGTGCCGTGGCTAGACCCTGGGAGAGGTCTGGCCCCATGCAGGCACCACATTTTCCCGGGCCCCTCCCCAGCCTACCTGCATCCATCAAGTCCCTTTGGCCTGTGCTGCCCCAGCCTACCTTCCCACTCCAGAATATGCCCAGGGACTAGTCCCCGGAGTGTCCGGTGTTGGGACAGAGGGTGAGCAATCCCGAGAGCTATCATCTCAGTCTACTCTGCCCCAGCCCCGCCTGGGACACACCTCTGGTGGATATTTCCTGAGGGCCTATGTGTGCTCTGCACTATGCCGGACACTAGGATACCACAGCGAGCAGGACATGGGGTTCTTGCCACTTCAGAGCCCACAGTTTAGGGAGAGGAGACTGAAAACTAACCACACAAACAAAAGAATAATAAAAATGATAATTTCAGAGAATCCTAAGTGCCATGAAGTCACCAATACAGGGTGAGGTCTTTGAGTGTGTCCGGGCCTACTTTACATGGAAGGGCTCAGGTAAGGTCCCTCTTGACACATGGGGTTTGGGCTGAGACCCTAAGGAGGAGTCAGCCCTACAAGGTCTGTGGGAACATTGTTCTTAGCAGAGAGGATAGCAGGAGCAAAGACCCTGTGGCCAGCTTACACTCCTCTTTTGTGAGAAAGACAGGAGGCAGTTGTGCCTGGAGAGTAGGAGAGGGTGCAGGAGAGTACAGAAGCCCAGGCGGAAGGGGCCAGGGTCAGGTCGGGGCCTCCTGGGGGTAAGGAGCTGGGACTCTGTTCTTTGCGTGTGGCCCAGGGGCGGGCTCCACCTCAAATCTGTCAGCAGCCCCTCTAGCCGGAGGTGTACTGGTCGTGACGCCCATGAGACCTTTCCCAGCAGCCCCAGTCACTGCCTTGGTTGCCCATGGTCCAGATGGCACCTCCCACCCACATACGGCTCTGGGACCACCTGAATTTGTCCCACCAGCCCAACACTGGGATGGCGGGGCTGGGGTCCTTGTCCACTGAGGAGGCCACTGCTGGAGCTGCTGCACTGAAGTACACATGAGGGAGGGAGGCAGGCAGGGGACATCTGAGAAGCACAGACCCGGGGCAGGGGCAGGGGGTTGGGGGACTGGGTGATGGGAAGATGAGGAGAAAGTGTGAGAAATCAGAGGCAGCTGGGGTCTGGCCAGGGTGGATGGGGGATTTGCTGAGACTACGGGGCCAGGGAGCTATTAGGGGACATCTGGAGGCAGCTGGATCTGTGGGTGCAGTCTGAGGTAGGCCCTCATAGGTGAAGGAAGGAGATCCTGTGGTCCCAGCTGCTGTAGACACTCAGGCAGTAGCCAGAGCCTGTGAGGGCCTCTGCAACATGTCGGCCCCAACTCTTGGCCCAGCTGGAGCAGGTGACTCAGGAACGAGCCTGACACCAAGCGGGCTGCCAAGCACCGGCACCAATAATCAGAGAACAGTGAGGACAGTTTTGGCCTCTGGGCAGTGCATTTTATTAGTGAAACCCACAACTCATCCATTCTTGGATCTGGTGAAAACTCATCCTCTCTCGCTGCCCCGGAGGTCAGATCTGTGTTGAGGGTACAGCATGTGCTGCAGTCATCACCTCCCAGCAGCTCCTTGAGCCGAGCTGGCTCTGGTGAAAACTCTGCAAACTTACTATGAGGGCAAATCTCCAGGGGAAAGTCATCACATGGCCAGCCACTGGTGGGGGGTAACCGTTATGGACTGAACGTGTCCCACTCAAATTCATATGTTGATTGTGAATCTCTATATTGTACACCTGCAACTTATATAATATTGTACATCAACTATACTTCAATTAAAAAATCTACTATGGGGCTTCCCTGGTGGCGCAGTGGTTGAGAGTCCGCCGGCCGGTGCAGGGGATGTGGGTTCGTGCCCCGGTCTGGGAAGATCCCACACGCCGTGGAGCGGCTGGGCCCGTGAGCCATGGCCGCTGAGCCTGCGTGTCCGGAGCCTATGCTCTGCAATGGGAGAGGCCACAACAGTGAGAGGCCCGCGTACCGCAAAAAAAAACCAAAGGGTAGGGCTTCCCTGGTGGCGCAGTGGTTGGGGGTCCGCCTGCCGATGCAGGAGACGCGGGTTCGTGCCCCGGTCCGGGAGGATCCCACGTGCCGCGGAGCGGCTGGGCCCGTGGGCCATGGCCGCTGGGCCTGCGCGTCCGGAGCCTGTGCTCCGCGGCGGGAGAGGCCACAACAGTGAGAGGCCCGCGTACCGCAAAAAAAAAAAAAAAAAAAACAAAGGGTACAGGATGATCCCTCCCATTTTTGGTGGGCAGAATAATGGCCCCCACAGATGCCCAAGTCCTAATCCCCAGAACCAGTGAATGTGTGACCTTACACGGTAAAAGGAACTTTGCAGGTGTGATTTAGTTAGGACTTTGAGATGGGGACGTTACCTTGGATTATCAGGGTGAGCCCCATATAATCGATGGGTGCTTAAAGGCAGAAGAGGGAGACAGAAGAAGAGTCAGAGAAAGATGTGAGTATGGAAGCAGGGTCAGATGCTACTCTGCTGGTTTTGAAGATGGAGCAAGGGGCCAAGAGCCAAGGAATGTGGGTGGCCTCTAGAGGCTGGAAAAGGCAAGGAAACGAATTCTCCCCTAGAACCTGTAGGAGGAACCAGCCTTTCTGACACCTGCTTTAAGCTCAGTGAGACCCATGTGAGACTTCTGATCTACAGAACCGTAAGAAAATAGACTTGCACTGTTTTGAGCCACTGTTTGTGGTAATTTGCAATAGTGGTAAGGGGAAACTCGGACACCATTCCGCAAGAAAGGCATGGAGAAGGCAGGCAACTTATGCAGGTGGCACAACAGGGCGGGGGCCCAAACCCTGCATGCTTCCCATTAACTGCCCTGGGGGCGGGGTGGGAGGCAGGCAGGTCAGGATCAAGCTGCTGCCCGCCGAAGGGCCCACAACTGGGCAGAGTGGATGTGTTATGGACCCTCCCTGGGAGCTCATTTACAACATAGATGCCCAAGACCTTGGACTCAGAGGATCTGTGTGGGGCCCAGGAATCTGCATCACAGCATCAAAATGGTTTACCGACCTTCAACTGTTTAGAATTTATCAGCAGAAAAAGCACAGAAGGTGGTTTTAGGACATCCAAATATCCCAAATGTGACGCTGGCAACCTTGATCATGTAAAAGTGTGTGTGAGCAATGTGGCAGTGGAGCCCAGGTTTAACACCCATCTAGTCAAGTGGGACCCACAGAGGCTGCCACAGAGGCAGTGATGTGTGGTTACAGCTGCATTGTAGCAGGCTCACTCCAGTGTGGGGTAAAGGCCGGGCTGTGGCTGGACAAGAGTGGAAGCCAGGAGCCCCTCTAGGCCATCACAGCCACTGCTGAGCTATCTGTTGGAGATGGAGCCAAAAGGATTGGAGCCTCCTTTACCCAGGCAACTTCTTGTCCTTAGTTGTCAGCTCAGCTGGATTAAGTATTTGTGTCTTATTAATGGGACACGGGAGCCTCTCAGCAGGCGTTTGCTGAAAATGAAGGAGTTGCATGAGGGGAAGAGGGGACAGGAGGGGTCCTGGAAGTGGGGACCCCTGGGAAGCATCCTGGCCCAGCTGAGGAGTCCCGACATAGTCCTGTAGAAGGATGCATTTTGATTTTGTGCAGAGGCGGCAGTGTGTCCATGGGGAGTGGGGCTTTCTGCCTCCAGCTAGGGTGCTGGGCTGTTTCTAGACCAGTGGGTTTGGGAAGAGCCTCGGCCAGGCTGTCTGCCTATGCTCAGCAGGGCTCAGCCTCGTTCCACAGGCCCACAGCACACACAAGCCCCAAGTCCTCTCACTGCCACCACCACACTGCCTTAGTCTTTCCTGGTCTGATGGGTCCAAGGTGGCCCCTCACGGCTGTCACACCCTGCACTTCTCTGCTAGCTCACCCTCATGCGTTTGAAATTTGCTGCCTCCTGCTCTTCCCAGAATAAGCCCTGCCACTACCCAAAGGAAGCTCTTTTCTATTTAGTTTTCTGAGAGTCTAAAACCAAAACAAAAATATGTTATTTATTGAAACAGTTTCAATAAACACCCTTGCATTCGTGAATAAACAATACAATCTTGGATTCAGTTAGCATCTATGAAAAGGGCATAATCTTGATCTGTCTTTATTCAATTTTGGAATCAAGATTAATCCAGCCTCCTAAACTGAGTTGGGTGGCTTTGAAAATCTTGGATAAGTTAGTTTGTTTCTTGAAAATGAGTAAAAATTGATCTGTAAGATTAATTTTTTCTGGAGAGTATTTGGGGGTGGGAGGGTACCCTTTGATTACCATTTCACTTTCTCTGACAGCCACTGATCCACTCCAGTTTTCTGGAGGCCACCCAGAGCACACCCGCTCCTCTGGCCTCAGACCCCATTTTTGCATGCTCTCTGGCTGTGGGAGCTTATGTTTTCTTCCTGCCTCCATTTCCCTGACTTTAAGATGGAGATGATACTGACCTCATGGAACTGTTGAGAAGATTAAATAAGCTCGTATGTGTGATGTGCATAGTACCATCATTCCTTGAGACAATTTCAGTGCTTTATATATCTATAGAAATTTGTCTACTTCTTGTAGATGATCACATTTATTAGAATACTGTATATTTTCTGTCTATAATAACTTCCCTTTTCCACTTTGTCACTTGCATATTATTTCTTGATCATATTTCTAGAAGTTTATCTAGCTTATTAATCTTTCAGATTTGCTGATTTTCTTCTCTCATTTTTATTTTCTAGTTTCTTGTCCCTGTCCTTATCTTTATTATTACTCCTTTTCCGTCTTTAGGCTTGCTCTGTTGCTCTTTTGTCAATCTCCTGACTTGAACATTGAACTCATTAAAAAAAAACTGTCCTGTTTTTCATAAATGTATTTAAGCCTTAGCTGGGTCAAATTTGGCATGCAGTGTTTTTCTGAGGTCATGCACTTTTAGGAATTTCATAATTTTTCTTATGATTTCCTCTTTCACCTAGATTGCTTTTAGAGTATTGTTTACTTCCCAGATATGTGAGATCTTTTCAAATTTATTTTGAAATTTATTGCACTATCACAGAAAAAGTTGTGTATTTTTAACTTTGGAATTTATTGAGGCGTCCTCTGTGGCCTGGTATATAGTCAATTTCCTTTAAATTCTATGTGTGATCAAAAGGAATTTGCCTATTGGGTATAATATTCCCTATGAGTCCAAGTTTAATAACTGTGGCATTCCAGTCTTCTAGATCTCTGCTGATTTTTCACTTACTTGACCTGTCAATTTCTGAGAGGAGTGCATTCAAATTTCCACTACATTTTATAAGTTATTTCTCCCCAGGGTACTGTCAATCATTACACACACACACACACACACACACACAGATTCTTTAGTAGGTCTCTCTGATGTCATGTGGACACATTTATCCACACGAATGCTGCCTATTATAAACACTACTAACATATCCACATTTAATAAAGTATTTATGTATATGTCTATGTATACTTCTTTGTCTTTAAAGTACATGCATATACCTCATTATACACGAGTTTACAGACACTAAAAAAGTCTAGGGGACTTCCCTCGTGGCGCAGTGGTTAAGAATCTGCCTGCCAATGCAGGGCACACAGGTTTGAGCCCTGGTCTGGGAAGATCCCACATGCTGTGAAGCCACTAAGCCCATGCGCCACAACTACTGAGCATGTGCTCTAGAGCCACGAGCCACAACTACTGAGCCCATGCGCCTAGAGCCCGTGCTCTGCAACAAGAGAAGCCACCGCAGTGAGAAGACTGCACTGCAATGAAGAGTAGCCTCTACTCACCGCAACTAGGGAAAGGCCACGCACAGCAACAAAGACCCAATGCAGCCATAAATAAATAAATAAATAAATAAATTTGTTAAAAAAAAAATCTGGGGCTTCCCTGGTGGCGCAGTGGTTGAGAGTCCGCCTGCCGATGCAGGGGACACGGGTTCGTGCCCCGGTCTGGGAGGATCCCATGTGCCATGGAGCGGCTGGGCCCGTGAGCCATGGCCGCTGAGCCTGCGTGTCTGGAGCCTGTGCTCCGCAATAGGAGAGGCCACAACAGTGAGAGGGCCACGTACCACAAAAAAAAAAAAAAAAAAAAAAAATCTGGTTGCATGTAAAAACAATCAATGGGGGGAAATTAGTGACTATATGCCAGCATAAATGTGTGTATACAGGAACATATGCATCTATATAAGCAAATGTGCATGCATGCATGTATAGCTGTATGTATGCAGAGAAGGTTCAAGCACATGTGGTAAGATGTTAACCTTTGGGGAACTGGGGTGAGGAAAGGTATACAAGAACCCTTTGGACTATTTTTGCAACTTTTCTGTCAGTCTGAAATTATTTCAAAATAAAAAGTTAAAAACTTAATGAAGTCAGTAGAAAGGACTGGAAGGAATCAGCTTTAAGGAACTTCCCTGGCCACAGTTACAGCAATTTAAGTCTCCAAAAGAATGACTGGAAATACTCAAAGAAAGAGAAAGTCAGAAATATAAACCTTCTTGTGATACCATTTGAGATAGGGATTGAACCCACACCTTACTCTGAGCACTGGTTGCTGAAGGTAAGGAACAACACGTGGAGCCTGCCTTTCAGCCAGAGCTGATCTGGGAAGCTCTCCCTGAGAGCAGAGTGACAGCAAATGATGTCAGTGGGATGGCTGAACTAAGCCCTTGTAAAATTCCTGCTCATGGCAAGGATTATCATCTGGGGTTAACTGCACGAGATATATGGTGGATGGGGCCCCTGCCAAAGTAAGCCCACGTGGATGACTTTCTAGTCATGAGAAAAACACGACTGTGTGACAGAGGATTGGACTGGCATCATCCGAACCAGAGGTCAATTTTAGCATCGGTGACAGCGGGTCAAAAAGATATGAAATGTCTTCTGGTGTGAGTTCATATAAAGAACACACTATCACTTAAATGTATTATAACCAAAAGATGTGGGTGTATCTATCAAACCTTTGGATATGCATTCCAGATCCAAGAAATACTGGAGATGGACAGCATGGTCAATGCAACCCCGTGGAAGCAGCCACACAGAGCTAGAGAGTACACATCCTGCAGGCCAACCTGCCTGACAATCCTGGTGTCACAGAGGATTAAAAGATTCTTAAGAACATGACAACCAGAAACCAGATACCAGGAATGCAAGAGCTTCAACTAGATCCTGGCAGGACACACTAGTAAAAGGACTTTGGGGACACTAGGGAAATCCCAAGGCCCTGGGTATTAAACCAGATGAAAACTTACCGACATGGACAGCTGGAGACCATTAACTGAAAAATGTAGGTTATAAAATGCATGTACAGTGTGACCTCATTTGGGCAAAAAGCAAAACAAAAAATCATCTAGATATGTATGTGTCCATAGAAAACTATCTGACAGATATACAATAAAGTATCAAGTGGTCATCTCTGGATGGGGGAATATGTTGTGTTTAGTTTCTCATTCTTGATTGTGTTTTCACACATATCTTTTTTTATTTAAAAAAGGGAGCAGATGGGATGAGAGGAGGTGGAGAGAATGAGTATAGACTGCTCTTCATTTCTGTTGTGAAGGGGAGCAACTCAAGTTAAGCAGCTTTTTCTTTTTAACACAGGTGACATAAAGGTAGGAAGTGATGGAGCAGAGGTGGGGAGAGTGACGACACAGGACAGAGATGATTGTAGGAGTGAAGTTCCTGAAAGGGGCTGGGGGTCAGCTCCTGTGGGAGCAGGGAGGGTGGGTGAGGGGAGGAAGAGGCAGGCCTTCACTTGCTGCATTCTATTCCTTTGTCAAGTACCGTTAGGGAGCCATCTTTGAGAATATCTGAGAACAAACACGTACAGCTGAGTGTTCTGGTCAAGTAGTTATTTTTTTAAATAGCATCTTTAGTATGATAATTTGCTGCTTAAAAACACCCAAGAAATCAACTTTAATGTGGAGAGGTGGACAAACTTAACTATTAGTGAAATTCTGTATGCAACTCTAGCCCAGATTAAAATAAAAAATAAAAACAAAGTAGCCTGACTGCTATTAGCTGAAAAAAGGCAAGGTATGTTCAAGGTGATAAACTGTGCTGGACGGACACAATTCTGTAATCAACAGGCTACTGGAGGGCAGCTTGGCCCCTTGTGGAATCACAGTTGCGTGCACTTCAAAACATCACTTCTTTATTCACGTGGAAAGAAAATAAGGCCAACACTTGTTTCTACCCTGCTCCCCTGCCCACTCACTCACTTGTGGACACTGAGACAGCAACTGGCCGCATTTCTAAGTGGCCACAAGATCTCAAAGGTGTAAACATGAAGGGGAAGATGGAGCTCACCACCTTCTCCTCCCAAGAGAAAATAAAAGAATGAACTCTGAGAACCAGTGCCCGGTGCCAAACTCATTTCTTTTCTTGAAGTAAGTACATCAGAGACACCTGCTGAAGTGTCTTCATGATTTCTTTGAGGTGTCCATTAAGATTCTTCTTCCTGACCTCATGGCAAGGTAACACTCCACATGAGCTGAATGACAAGCCATTGGGCTGAGAACCCTACAGAGGAGGCTGGCAAAGTGCTGGCCACATGGCTCCTGTCACTGTGACTGCTGGGTCTGCCTAAAGGCTCCATCCTGCCGCTCAAGGTTATTAGTCACCTTGTGGATAAATTTTCAGAAGGCCTGTTCATGCTCATAAAACTGATGGATGTCACAAGCTGGCAGACAGAATGCTTATGAAGAATGACAGAATCAGGATTAACTGCAACATCACAAAATCCAGTAATTTTGCTGGATTACAGGCTGTGAGTGTGATGTGGCTGTTAAAGCTAAGGCCACCTGAGACGCTGTTCATTAGTGGGGCCTTGTTTGGAGGGCGTGTGCTCAGGCTGTATCTGAAATACGTTCACTTCTGGGCCCATGTTCTTAGGGTGCACTGAGGTGGTGATGCTCTGGGGGCTTTTTCATATGAAAGAGGGTTGGGAGAACTTTGAGTTTAAGCTAGAGAAGGGAAGTCTTGGAGCTCACTTTTCCAACTAATGTATTAAAGCCTGTCTCATAAAGGTGGATCAGACTCACTCTATTTCACCAGAAGGAAAGACGTGGGACCAATGGGTGGAAGTTGTGGGAACCAGGTTTTGGTTCAGTTAAAGAAAGAACTTTCTAACAGTCAAAACTACAAAAAATTCAGTGGGAGGAGCATTCTCTTCACTAAAACCATCTGAGCAGAGGCTGGATAACCTCTTCAGGTTGATTCCTACCCTGAATGGCAGTATGAACTAGAGAACCTCTTCATCCATTCCCACTCTCTATGAAATCTAAGTGTGTAGACAAAATAAAGCCAAGAATTTATTTCAAAGCTCAGTACAGAACTACTTCTTTAAAATGAAGAGATTCATTTAATCACATCTGTGTTTCTATGAAGTCTGTATTATAAGCCTATAGTTCCTACCCTGCACCTAAGTTCCATGTGGAAGGAACACTGTAAATGATCCATTTCACTGAACTGAGACTCTATATGCTCTTTTTGACACAGAACAAGAACACTAACTTGTGCTGGGGCTCAGAGTAAAAATGTCCCTATTTATACCCAAGATCTGTATGTAAAAGTGTCAGAACCACTAAGAGCAGAAAAGGCCAGCAGAACTCTCCTTCAGGCTCTGCTTCCCTCTAAGACCACAAAGCATCTAGAAGCTGCTTCTAGAAAGGGGCTCTTAACACGGTATCCACCAGGGTTCAGGATTCCTCAGAAAGTTTGGCAAAATTTTGTGCTCATGGCCTTTTTCTAAGGAGAGGATCACAGTTTTCATCAGACTCTCAAAGGTGTTCACGACTATAAGAAGAGTAAGATCTGCACGAGTGTGACAGCACTCTGAGGGCAATTCTGCTGCTCCCTTCCTGATGTGGGTCAGGGGCTGCAGCTTCCTCACTGTTGTGCAGGGGGTTAGAGAACTGATTCTGGATTTCCCTTCCAACACTAAAACCCCACAGCACAGAAATAGCACAGCAAACACCCTTGTTCACAAGGACCCCTGAGCCCTGAGGACACAGCAAATGAAAGGTTCCCAATGGCCATGACAGGCACATTCCTCTTAAATCATGGTCACATTTGGCTTCAAAGAGATGTCACTGGCCAATCTGTCACTGTTATTATGGATTTTATTACCACCTTTCCTGATTAAAGAGCAAAAATATCAAATAACCACCTTATTGTCAAAGGTAAGCTTACACTTAAATTCACACAAGTAGCTACAGAATCTTCAGGAAAGTATATCCTAAGTTATTCTGAAATACTACCCCTTCTCCCACCAAAAAAAAAATCCCACCCACCTACATGTACCATTTAAGTCAATAAATTAAAAGTATTTTAGTACTATCTACTCTGAAACTAGGAAGGGGGTAAGATAGAGAAATGGAACCTAGATCATTTTCAAGAGAAATGTTTTCCTTTTCTAGAAACCTTTAAAATTAAGATTGATACTTATCCATCTGGAATGATTCTAGTCCTTAAAGCAGTGAAGAGAGTGAGCCATTGTGGGCCCTTCTATTCCTATGGTTTTAAGTAGTAAACATCCTAAAGTGCCTCAAAACCAGAAGCAAAATGAAAGAGGCTCATCCATGCACAAAACCACAAGCACAATGCTGGAGAGGGTGTGGAGAAAAGGGAACACTCTTGCACTGCTGGTGGGAATGTGAATTGGTACAGCCACTATGGAGAACAGTATGAAGGTTCCTTAAAAAAACTATAAATAGAACTACCATATGACCCAGCAATCCCACTACTGGGCATATACCCTGAGAAAACCATAATTCAAAAAGAGTCATGTACCAAAATGTTCACTGCAGCTCTATTTACAATAGCCCGGAGATGGAAACAACCTAAGTGTCCATCATTGGATGAATGGATAAAGAAGATGTGGCACATATATACAATGGAATATTACTCAGCCATAAAAAGAAACGAAATTGAGCTATTTGTAATGAGGTGGATGGACCTAGAGTCTGTCATACAGAGTGAAGTAAGTCAGAAGGAGAAAGACAAATACCGTATGCTAACACATATATATGGAATTTAAGAAAAAAAATTGTCATGAAGAACCTAGGGGTAAGATGGGAATAAAGACACAGACCTACTAGAGAATGGACTTGAGGATATGGGGAGGGGTAAGGGTAAGCTGTGACAAAGCAAGAGAGTGGCATGGACATATATACACTACCAAACGTAATGTAGATAGCTAGTGGGAAGCAGCCGCATGGCACAGGGAGATCAGCTTGGTGCTTTGTGACCACCTAGAGGGGTGGGATAGGGTGGGAGGGAGGGAGATGCAAGAGGGAACAGATATGGGAACATATGTATATGTATAACTGATTCACTTTGTTATAAAGCAGAAACTAACACACCACTGTAAAGCAATTATACTCCAATAAAGATGTAAAAAAAAACAAAACCCACAAGCACACAAGCACCATTAACGATTTGAAGTAATACAAGGAAAGACTGACGGATTGGTGGATTCTTCTGGCCACACCTTGTGAGAAAACAATTACTCCGAATACTCGATTTTGCACTGCATGTTTTTGAAAACTCAGATTCAGGAATCTGCAGAATATTTTCAGTAAGAGATCTAACAGAAATGTTTTGCTTTTCAATTTAAAAACATTTGCTAATATTGATTGAAATGATGACACTCCAATATCTACCTGTGTTCATGTTAAATCTGTAATCAGAGATGGTGATGTAGAAATACACAGTCAACTGTCACTTAAAAACACACCACAAAAATTGGACATGCTATACACTTCTCTTTTAAAATGTATTTGTATTATTTTCACCAATCAAAACACACATAATATATTTTATTATAAAACATTAGGCAATGTTACTTTTGAGATATGCAATCTGAAAGGTCACACCTGTGTTTACTACCAGTGTGAAACACCAGAGGAGTTACATTAGAAATCAACCAGACAAATTCATCATACATCATTACCATGACTTACACAGCATCAAATCTGGATTAAACCAGTATCCCATTCAGTGTTTCAACTATGGACTCTGGGTGTCAGTAAGGGGCCCTGCCAAGGGTTTTCTCCTTTCAGCACTGCGGCTCTGAGTTTCAGGGTGCAGAGATAAACACAGAGCCCTGTTTCCATCTCCTGTTTCCACAGCTGATCAACACTGAGCAGGATGTGTTTCGAGAATGCTCTCCTACTCTGACAGACTCTGTCTGCTCTCTGGAACCTGTACTTGAAATCAAGACCTGACATAGGGGAGGCAGTCACTTCCTTTTTAACAAAAAACTAAGTCAACAAACAAAACGAACCTAGTCCAAATTCCAGGCTAATAATAAATTACCTGGTTTATAAAAATATGTGTCCAAAATAGTTACTTCAGGGTTGTGTACAATATAAATTACAAAAATAAAATAGAAAAGATGAAAAATTGAGCATAATTTTTCAGTTCTTTATCCAACATCAGCATTTATCTATGGAGAGCAGTTTGAAACCATCTGCACTGCACCAGGGCCCTGGCACATCTCGGCTCAGGAGGGAGGACCCTGAAGTGGGGTGAGGTATTTCTATGGAGCTCGGCTGTCTGCAGCCCTGTGGCCTGTCCTAGGTGCACTCACTGATCTCTGATGGAAGGTGGTCTTGGCAGGAAACCCGTCCACACCATCACGGACTCCATCCGTGAACACACAGAGGAATGAGTGAGCAGAAAGCCAATCTGTGCGGCACCTAGCTCCACTTACAAATGACGCCTGGCTGAATGTACAATCACCCAGCGAAACCTTGATGCGCCCTCAGCATCCCTGTGCTCCATATACATAAGCCTAGGACAGATAATGTATTTTTAAAACTCTCACCTTTGTTTTTCTCTTTAAAGATAGATTTAGTAAAGTCTTTTTAAAGAATGTGTATTAGAGAGGAGGCCATTTTAAGATGTTTATATATGTATAGTGATAACTTGCTTCACAATACCATCAGGCCTCCAAAACCAAAATAATCCTAAGCCATGTAATAGGTGTTTCTGCCTCAATTCAAGTTAGTATTTCCATCTTATAGTTGAATGTGTCTAAACCTCACAATATAAAACTATTTATTACTTCAATATTAATTTTGTTCATCAAGGGTTCCAGTTTCCAGTGATAAGACCAATAAGATACAACTGGTGTAGAGATAATCATATATTTTAGATAATATTTATAATAAACTTTCTTATCAAAGTTCCTCCTCAGAGCACATTCTATAGAATGTGAACAATGTTGATTCAATAGCTTCCAAAATAATTAAACACAAGATATGAATTTGTAACAGAATAAGCTCAAGGGAAAAGCATTATGAGCACAGGTAGCCGTATGTGACCATCGTAACTCCATTTCTGCAATGACACTTCAATACCCAGTATTTTACTGAACTTTGAATGATTTCCATATCAGTCTGAAAGTATCAATTTCAGGTGAGCAGTTTAAAAATCAGAAAATGTTCAATAGTTAATTATTACCCTTTAGGGTATTTCCTCCATATCCCTCAGAAGTTTTTCCAGAACATTCATGGATTTCCCTTAGGAAAAGGAAATGCCTCCACAAAGTGGAAAACAAACCATAAACAGGCATTCTGAATCAGTCTGCTTCCTAAAACAGACCAAAGGGGGATTTATGTGGTTTCTTTCAGAGAAGAAAGTCGAGTAAGAATGCTGTGTTGGAAGAGGGAAACTCTGCCTTGTGAAATCACGTATCTCACCTTGAGTGACAGAAGGTAAGAAAGGACCCAGTCCAGGCTCAAGCAAAGCAAGCACTTAGTAAGTGACTGCAATCATCTTCAGTGATCACTTCATAAAATTCTACTCTAACAGCAGGTGATGGGTTCAAGAATCTATTTGCCATCATATTATTGACATAGGTATTAGGTGGCTAATAAAGAAGGTGAAGTTCTAGGTAGCATTTTAAATTAATAAGTCCAGAAGACCAAGAAAAAAGAGATAGGGAAGATAGGATTTTAAAGGTATATATGTTTTAAGCAGCACAAAACAAAACTTAAAATTTTATCATGCAGTAAAGCTGAATGTACAGTCACCCAGACTAAGACAATTTAGAGAAAACAAAGTGTCCTGGTCTTAGCAGTGGTAATTCTCAGCCCCAAACATGACAAATTTAAGAAAAGTTACATTTTAAATTTATAGATTTAATTATATTCCTTCTGAAATACGAAAGAAAATAACTCATACCCTAAAAGAAGGTAATATATGATAATATGATGGTGGCCAATTAATACACATAAATCTATTTTTCTGGACAGACACCAAATTACTTAAGAGGATTAAGAGACAATTCTAGAAGCAGCACTACCTTGAAGATTATTTGGCTTTATAAATACTGATTTCCAAAGTGCTAGAGGGCAAGTCTGAGCAAGCATTTGTGGTCACATGCATATAAGTCCCAACGGTTACTGAGGATGAGAAACTGTCACTATTACTGTACAACTTAAGAAAAAATTCATCTATTCTAATTGCTCACCTGAAATGACCTTGAACAAAATCTCTAAAAGTGTGGTTTGCACTTTTTTTCTTTAGACATAATCTGCTTCATTTTATAATCTAAGCAAGGCAAGCCTAGTACGACTGAGTAGGGGCAAGGCATCGTGTTTCTTACATGCAGAACATGGAGTTTTTCTATTTGGTTCCATCAACTCCCAAGTATTTCAGGCCCATGGAAGCGAGAGTTCCTTCACTGATGACAAGCTTGCTATTTCTAACTTATCATCGACAACCTTCAAGGGGTCCTGTTGAGGCATCCAGACTGCTGTCTGTGTCTGAGGCCAGCGTCTGCTCAGTGGACATGGATGAAATGTCATTGATAGACGACGACTGAGAAGGAGTGGCGTTGCTACTTACTGCTGCATCTGTGCTAAGAAAACCAAATATAATAAAATCTGAGGCACGACATTGCTGCAAATCCAGGCAACGAGACTTCAGGTCATTTCTCAGCTCTGTCCTTTTGTAGTTTCCTATACTATTAGTATAAACAAGAAGTTACTTGACTATATATTTTGAACTTTTCCTGGAGTCTTTCTTTAGGCTCAAAATCCCAATTATTCCTCCGTCTTTCCCTGCAATATTCTCTTTCTTCCCAGTGGCTAAACATCATACATGTACTCATGTATAATCATGTTATTAACTTCTTTAAAAATACCTGCTGGTTTTAAAAAGATATTAAAAGAAAATTGTTGAATTTATCCTAAAACTATCAGTATCACAAAAGGCTTAAGCCCAAGTAGGATTCAAGTGTCATCAGACATTTCAATTATAATCATAAACACTTAGTCCAAGGAAAAAAGCATCAACCTTTGAAAAATTGTTTTGCAATAAAAATACCTTCTAAAAGAAGGATTATATGCAAATTAAAAAAGGAAAAAAAATTAGTGGACTCTTATTCATTTTATTTTTGCTTTCTAAATCCCCAAAGCTGACATGTTAAGGCAAATGAAACTATCCTATTTCCTACTATCTATATTTTAGTCTGGTTTGAACAAAAACAAAACATCCAGGTTCCCAGAGGTAAGTCTTAAATTTGTGCTGAGTTAACAACGAGCACCTAAATTCGTATTGAAGTTATATAATCTCTAGACACTTGACACATTTGTCATGCTGAATATAAAATTCAAGAATAAGAAGCAGTCCAACATGTACTTACGTGTGTGTGTGTGCATGCACTTTCCAGTGGGAGTGGAGTGAGAAAATAAATATAACTAAAGAGTTTTGTTTAAGTAGAACCCTACAGGACACCATATATACTATGTCTTTAATACTCATACAATTACCTAATTGTCAGACTTCTACCACTAAGTAAAACATGTAGAAAGATGAGAGAATTATATGAACAATTTTCTCAAAAGAAAACCCAATTCCATTTTATCTAGATTCACATTAATTTTCATTTTTAACTGGTTAGGGGCAGTACAACGAGGGTCATGCACATTGAAAAGGCTTTAAATTCAATTTCCTTATCTATTAACAAAACTGACAGCAGCTGTTACAAGGATGAAACAAGAATGTTTATAATATAGTTGGTTCGCTGCCTGGCACAACAGTAAAATGTTAGCTGCCACCACCAGGACAAACCGAAAAGGAGAAGACTATTTCACATAAGGAGTTTTCAAATCCAATGCTGGTCAAGCTGGCACTTAACACACTGTTGCCACTTATAAAAAATGAATAGAGAAAGAAAAATATTATGCAGTCAAACTATTAAAGCAATCACTAACCTGAAGGTTGATCTTTCACAACACCATTCTTGCTTCTTTCTTCCCAATCCATTACTTCTTTGTAAATTAGCTCTTCAAATAGAAATGCAAGTTAAAATGCTTCATCAGTTTCTTTGCATCTCAAAATACTGCTTCCAAATCAATTGGAACCACTCCAAGGGCACTGTGATGTGCTATTTTTAATTGTGATAGACAATTAAGTAATATAGTTTACCTAGACCAAAATATAATTTGATCCATTATATCTCTTCAACCCAGCTATTAAGACAGCCAGGGACTTCCCTGGTGGCGCAATGGTTAACAATCTGCCTGCCAATGCAGGGGACATGGGTTCGATCCCTGGTTCGGGATCCCACATGCTGCAGAGCAGCTAAGCCCATGTGCCACAACTACTGAGCCTGTGCTCTAGACCCCGCAAGCCATAACTACTGAGCCCGCGTGCCACAACTACGGAAGCTTGGACATCTAGAGCCCATGCTCCACAAGAGAAGCCACCGCCTGTGCGCTGCAACAAAGAGTAGCCCCCACTCGCCGCAACTAGAGAAAGCCCGCACGCAATCAAGACCCAACACAGCCAAAAAAAAAAAAAAAAAAAAGACAGCCAAAAATGTATGGTAGCTCTGGATCCATGATGGGGGTTTTACAAAGTGGGGGTGAGGGAGAGAGAATGAGAGAGACACACAGAGGGAGAGAGGTGGGGAGAGAGGGAGGGAAAGTACTAGCAAAGTGGCTCTAACAGAACAGTTTAAGTACTGGATACTCTCACATCTTTTTGCACATGTTTTCCTCCATCTTTACTGTGGTTCTCCAAATATAACCCCTCCAGATTGGTCAGAAATTAATCTAATTACCTAAGTTTTTTCTTGGCTTCAATCTCAGTTTTCCTCAATTTTCATTTGTAAGAAAAACTAATTACCTATTAACTAAGCAGCTTCCTAAAATTTTGCTATTCATGAAATAAAATTAGCATATTGCAAGCAGTTAGTGAGGCCTATGGGTGTGTGCACATGCAGGTTGTTGGTATCCCTATATCCCGGGGAGGGGCTCTTGGGAAGGACACATCACCATGTTTGACTTGCGCTGACCATAGTTCTCAATTACTACTGATTCTTCTTTTTAATGAAAAATTTTTAGTTCAGCCTCTTTTTTACTGGTTTAGTTTGCTGTGGGTTGTTTGGTTAATCTTAGAGTGGTAATAATAACTATCTGCATATTTTTGATCTGCAATTTTCCCCAAACTCTTATTTTAAAACACATATATAACTACATGGCTTACAAATACAGCAGAAGTTCACATGACCCCAGTGGGGTCTCCCACGTCTGCTTTACAGAGACCTGTGAATTGGGGTTACTCAACAATTTGCAACATGTTGTCAAGGTAAGTGTGATACAATCACTGAGTTTAGTTTACAAACCAAGATTTGATAATGTAAGATTGTGTGAAAAAGCCTTTATTTTTCTCTTTTGAAGCAAATAATATGCAATTCATACACGTTCCTCTCTAATTCTGTTATCTTCAAGTTCTTTTTCTACTGGGAAATAGGAAGAGAGAGGATAAATGGGCTTCAGGGTTTCTCAACCCTCTCTTAGAAAGGCTATTGTCAAAAAGTGCAGGCATGAAGCAGAGGCAAGTGTTTTTTCTTGATGCCACATCGAAGTGAAATTAGAACAGACTAAGCCACACAATGATTTCATATTTGCACAGTATAGAACACTTCACAGATACCTCTGCTTTGCCTACCTGTATACAATGTTGGCAACATACACTTTTTTAAAAATCTTGCCCCATTGCAAGAAATGTCATAAGTAACAATCAAAATAAGTTCCATCTTTACCTTTCCATTCTTCAATTGCATGTTCTCTTTCTTCCAACTGGGCATCATAAATTTGAGGTGGTGGCTAAAAGTTAAATTACAGCTAAAGTCAATAGTTAAAAAAATAATGAGGCATGAAGAAAAAGAATCACTTTGTAAGACTTCTAAAATATTTATAATATGGATGTAGTTTCATTAAATACTTGGCTTATTAAAGATTTCTTTATAAGTATGATTTCCATCAGTTTCAGAATCAAAATAATTGAGGAAAAGTTAACCAAAAAAATAGAGCATTATAGTCCTCTTAATAATCACACTCTAAAGACATCTGCCCAAATGTAATTATAAAATTAGTAATCACAGGCTGCTTCTTAGAGATCCACCCTGGACAAGGTACTGTGCTATGAAATACAGAAGCTGCAAAACACATTTCAGGTTTATATTTCTTCCTGTTAGAACTCCCAAACTCAACCCCCAATTCATAAATGGACTGCTTCAAAAATTTGCTTAAAATCATGTGTTTATAAATCAAATTCTTTTCATATAAAACAATGTTTAAAATGGTGGTTAAATGCATAGGCCAAGACATAATAATGAGCATGCCACTATGTGGTTATTTCACTTCCAACTAAAGACCATCCATACCAATGCTGCTACAGAAAAATGCACATGAGCACCAAACTCAGAAGTGGAACCCCCCTAGCAGGTACCTCTGGGGAAGGATGAACAAACTTGTGATTTTCAGGAAGTTTCTTAGCCTGACTGGGTGCCTAAACAAGATGATGTAAAGCAAAGCCCAAGGCACAGTGCCAGGTACACAAATGGATGCCTAAAAAAGGTGATATTATGATCACACATCAGCATCTGCATAAATGAAGATAATTATATCACCACAGCATAAGCATGTTCACTCCTGAGGTACTCTGAGTAGAGCCCCACTAACAAGAGTCCCAAAAGGGGTTGTGAGCCATGTTACATGGCCTCGTTGTAATCAGGAGTCCTTTTAAATCTAGGACTTTATGTACCCATTCCAGACTAACAGACAGAAGGTCCAAGGAAATGTATGCCCTGCCTTTACACATAAGTCTTTTCAAAATAGATGCTTACCGCTTCTGCTTCAGCAGGGTCATACCAAACAGTGATATAAGGGTGACGCAAAGCTTCATCTACAGAGATTCGCTTGTCGGGATCTATCACTAACATTTTTGATAGTAAGTCTCTGGCTTGACTTGCTGGGGTAAAAACAAATATTAGATTAATAAAGTAATACCGTTAACCTGAAAATCACACAATAAAGAACTAAATGTGATAGCAGAGACAGAACAAAAATATATTAACTTTGAGAAATTGTTGATAGCTTCAAGATTATTAGAGTCTTCTTCTTTAACAGTAAGTCAAGCAGCCACTTCCACTACAAACCAGGCTTTCAAATGTGCTTTCAGCTTCTGAATTTGGAAGGGAGAAGGACAGGGCACAAGGCTGAGAAGCCACATCCAGGGAGGGTACAGGAGCTAAGCTAAGGGTGTCACTGCCAAGAATGCAGGCATGAAGCAGAGGCAAGTGTTTTTTCTTGATGCCACATCGAAGTGAAATTAGAACAGACTAAGCCACACAATGATTTCATATTTGCACAGTATAGAACACTTCACAGATACCTCTGCTTTGCCTACCTGTATACAATGTTGGCAACATACACTTTTTTTAAAATCTAGAGATTAGTAGTTAGAAAAAAATCCAACAACTTCGATAACTTGGTTAAATATAAGGCTCACCTAGGTTTTAGCAATTAAAATTCACTAGTATAGGCAAAGAAGAGATGGGGCTTTTCTGAATGAGGCACAGTTTATCTTGATGTAGAGAGAAACAAATCTATTCTTTCCCTTAAAACACTTAGTGATAAGCACAGGAGAAGGGGAGAAGGAGCCTTTTAAAATTTCTGACTGTTCAACTGGGCTAGAATCTGTATTCAAGTATTCTTTATACCTGAAAACTGTTTGAATTCCATTTGCTGTAATTAACATAAGAGTCTTTCAGACTGATGTAAATATTTTGACCACAGGCTTCAGTTACGTCACTTTATTGAGGACAAAACTTCTAGGTCTTTAAGCTTTCTTTCTGAAATGCCTTCATTTTACCTGTAAATGACTTTGAGGGTTTCAACTATTTTGTCTCTCAATGTTCACAGGTTTTAGAATGCAAACATAAAGTGAAAGCTTCACCCAGTATAAGAAAAAATGATATCTTACTTTTAATTTTGTCTCGTTCAGATTCTGATGGGAATATCCAATCTGGAAAGAGTTCTTCAAATTTGATTCCAGGATACTTTGGCCTGTTTTCTACGTAATTCCTCACAGTTGGCTGAAGTTTCTTCATGAAATCTGCAGATGGTGTTCCTAGCTGCTCAATAACTTTATTCCACTGATCAATATCTAAGGAGTCTCTTGAGGAAAATACAACTGAAATGCCTTATATTCATATTACATAAAGTAGCATCATTCAAAGAAAAACTTAAATTATA
Organism: Aethalodelphis obliquidens; assembly: GCF_003676395.1. Lineage (NCBI taxonomy): Eukaryota > Metazoa > Chordata > Mammalia > Artiodactyla > Delphinidae > Aethalodelphis > Aethalodelphis obliquidens. The sequence goes on along the minus strand of NW_020838046.1, from coordinate 419,424 downwards.
TTTATACTTATCAACAAGTAATTAACCAGGCCACCTCACTGGGTCAGCAGAAGCATTCTGAAATAATATTCGAAAAAGGTTTGGGCTCCAAGTTAAGACTATTTAAAAAAAACTCTGCATCTTTATAAACTCTGATCACAGTTTATTAAATCAACACGATGAAGTCTATATGCCTTCCCATTCTAGATCAAAATAAAGTTATCTTGTAACTGAAGAATACCTATGACTGAAAGGCTTAAACATGAAATTAGGTAGTAATTATATAGGCAAATTGAAATCAGTTCTCATAATAAAACTATGTTAGATCTAAAGCTCCCTAAAGTAGAGAGACCTATCTGATTGCTCAATTTACAGCTGGGAGCCACCCCTGCGAGGCAGGCCTGGAGGGATGGGGTGCATGAGGGGGTGGGCAGGAGCCAAGGCTCTGGACTTTCTGAGCTCTCACCATGTCCTTTCCCACTGTAGCTGTGCTTACATTGAGCAGTGACAGCTTTGAGAGGTCATTCTGTTTTACTTGGCACTGACCCGGACCATCACTGCAATACAAAGGAGTGTGTTTCATTTCCTTTCAAAGTATATGACCTGGGTTTCAGACTCCATTGTGTATTAGACACTCACTAGGTGTCAGGCAGTCAATCTCCCTTGGGTCTCACCTTCCTATTTGTAAAATGCAGACAATACCAGCTTTGCCTCTTTCACTTGGGGCTTGAGATAACTGGCAAGATGAATGTGGAAAGGGATTCTATTGATAAAACCATAAAAATTATACAAGAGAACGCAAGCCAGAGGAATCAAATAAACAGCATCTTTAAAAAGTGACTAATTGAGGTATGTCTTAGAAAAATAAAATGACATCACTGTGAAAGAACCTAGGGAACAGACACATGTTCTTTAAAGAACAAAGGAGGAGGCCCTCTCGCTTCCTGTAATGTCTTTCTTCTTGCTGGTACACCATCCACTGGAGGATTCCATCACCAATCAAACAATTTTTTTTCTCCCATCTTAAAGCAACAGCCACTCTCCTTTGGCTGAACATCGTAGCTTAGCTACCATTCCCATTTGCAGCAAAACAGAGTTGTCTATACTTGTATCTCTAACTCCCAGTCTCTCATATTCTCTCTTAAACATCCTCTCATCAGGCTTTTCCCCCATCACTTCATGAAAACTGCGCCCATCAAAGTTGCAGGTGACCATCCCTCAATTCTCAGTCCTCACCTTTTTGACAGTGTCAGTGAGCCTCCCTCAGTAACCTGCTTCCTGGCCTCCAGGGTCCCTTGCTCTCTGGGAGGTGCCTGCCTAAAGCTTTCTCTTTCTCTTAGGCCATGTTGGGACAGGAGTTCCTTTTCTACCTCAGGTTACGAATCTAAAACAAATCTCTGAGAACTGCAATCTGGTTTCTGGAATCTTTTTCTATCTAATGTTGGAAAAAGTTAGCAAAATTGTCTTTGGAAAATGATGTAATCTCTGTGTATGTTCTGAGAATGACAGTAGGTGACGTTATACATAAAATTATTATTACTGACATTGCAAGATGTTAATATGTAAATTAAGAATTTTAAATTACTTAATAGTGTACCAAAGAGTTCCTACACTTTTCATTTCTGTACTTTCTGAAGAAAACCTTTAATTAATTAAAGAAAGGAAAGTCACAAAATGAATTAAAAATTGAGACAAACTGAATGTTAAGTAGATACTTCTAATTATGTATCTTTAGGGCATTCCCTGGCAGTCTGGTGGTTAGGACTCTGCGCTTTCACTGCTGTGGGTCCAGGTTCAATCCCTGGTGGGGGAACTAAGATCCCACAAGACTTGTGGCATGGCCATCAATCAATCAATCAATCAATCAACCAATCTTTAGAATACATCAACTTTTCCCTTTTTAAATGAATTTATTTGCAAATTAAAGATCTCCTTTTTTACATATTGAAACAACTGAATCTAAGGTAAGGCTATGGAAAATTGCTAGAAAATTTATTAGAACAAAATAAAATGCTGTATTTAACTTCACATAAAATCTGTGATGTGAAAAATGTCAAGGAAGGTAAATAAAATGATAGGAATAAAATCTTTTCATTCCAGGTCTGTGTTGTGAAGAATTTATATTACAAATAAACCAACCTCATAAAACTATAAAAAACTAAAATTACTTTAATAAAATACATATAAAACATGACTATATAACTTAATTTCTTTTAAAGATAACCATCAATCTGCCAGCAGAGACCACTTTCATAACAAAAAACAAAATCAAAAGACTAATGAAAATTTTAGGTGGTTAGAACACAAATGAAAAAGGGTATACGTGAAAAACCATGTTAGAGCAAAAAATATTGAAGATGGAAGAATATGAGGAATATGAGAAAAGAAAGCTATTGAAACTATCATATATCTATTCTCCTTTATGCTATATATCATTAATATGATTTGCTGACCACAGTATAAGTTAACCTTTTGCATTTTATATTTATTTAAATGTCTGTTAAACTTCCCCAGTGTGTCACAAAATAACCTAAGTGGATCTTCTAAAATTTTCTACAAAATGTCAGAAGAGTAACAAAACAAAAAAATGTAGCAAATATTGTTTCTCACAAACTTTTTACTTTAATCTTTTTCATTTAGGTCTTTATGTAGTGTGCTTCAGTTCTTACTTTGGAGGAAAATATTTTAATTCATCTTGGTAACTAATGAAATAGTATATTAAACAAATTAAACAAATTACAAATTATTGGCCTATTAAATTTAGACAACAACTTTCTAGATAGCTAAATTAACTGAATTAACTAAACAGAATTTTCATTTAAATATCAGAATACATTTGTCAAAGAGTAAATACATTTCTTATAAGCTATTTTTAATAAAATTAAGAACTAATATAAATTGGTTTAACTTAATTCTATGCCTCAATAAAATTGTTACAGGTAGTCAAGCAAACAAGAAACATAAAATTGAACCATTTGGTGTGTGACACTAATTTAACAAACATAATCAAGACCCCCTTAGAATACAGTCTAGAATTATGACATTTTTCTTTTGACCTCCTGCTGCCCTTGGTATTTATGGAAAACATGGCCGGGAAGGTCCCCCGGGAAGGATACGATCAGTGCCTTGGAATATCACACAACCTTTCACCAGCTCTCCCATGATGCAACCCACTGACCAGATATCAACTGAAAATAAAGTGAAATGACAAAATTATGAAGTGCCATGAACAAAACAAAGGTGAGGAAAAGGATTCTAACAGTGTACTAAACACACAAACAAGGAAAATAAATTGCTAGTAACGGGTGAACTTTTTTACACAGTATGAAATATTGCTGACCTCTATTTTGGCCTTCGGTTTGCAGCAATCTGGGCTTTTAGTGCCAAAGAGTCCAATACTTTACAGCTTCAGAAACAAACAAAGTCCCAGAAACAAGAAGTGCCTGTCCCCACAAAGCTGTTTCCAGGCACATGCCCACCCGTGCCCCCAGCCTTCGTGGTTAGTGCTGGGTCTCTCCCTGTGAAGGATACAGTCTCTTCCTGGGAACAGGACTTTATGGAGGACCATTTCTGCCATGATGCACCCGACAGACCAGATGTCCACTACCAAACACCAGGTGATTAAAACCAGCCAGAGACCCTCCAACACATGTCCTTTCTCAAACCCCCTCCCAAACAAAGACAAACCCAGCTTGTCAGCAGGACTTTTGTAAAATATGAACACCACGCCTCCAGAATGATCCTTTTTAAACTGTCAAGTCAGCAGGGCCTCACAGGGACAGGCTTGTCTGGGCTCCAGGTGAGGGCCAGAGGTGCCCCAGCTTCTGGCTGTTCACCATCTTCTGTGGGGGCCCAGCTGAATTACAGGCCTCAGGTGACCAGGCAGAGGGCTATTTATTGCCCCTGCTGCTGGGGGTGGGGTGAGAGAACTAACAGGGGACCTAATTTTCTCTCATGTCCACAGAGGACTGGAAGCCCACAGAGCTGTGTCTCTCAGAATGGGAGCACAGGTTATAAAACATCTGAATAAAGTTGAAGCACAACTCATTTCAGATGACTTAGGCAAACTTTCAGATTCTTTTTTTTAACACGTGAATGTGATTTAGTTCTTTTTGACAAATTTTTCAAAAGTTAAGCTTCAAAGAGCTCTGATATTGCTTGAATAAGTTTTGCTGTGAAAAAAATACCAATTTTACACACAAAAAGCACATGTTGTATTATTCCATTTATATCAAGTTCAAAAATAAGCAAAATCAATCTCTGCTGCTAGAAATCAGGATAATGGCTTCCTTTGGGGATTGAGACCCAGAGCGGGGCTGGGGAGGCCTTGGGTGCTGCTCGTTATGTGGGTGTGCTCCCATTGAGCTGCACACTCGGGATTTGCATACGTTTCTGTAAGTATGTTATACTTTGATAAACATTCAAAAATATTAACTTTAAAAGTGAATTTTTAAAGTGGATAATTTTAGCCAATGGAAATATAAAATTAATTATTTCTCATCTGTGAACTATGATAACCTATGTATAACACAGCCTCCACATTATACTTCATACAGTTCACAGGAAAGAGAAAAAAACTAGTGATGACGAACAGCACTATTTTTACACATCTCGGCCTCTTCCAGTTCTGTCTGTACTCACCGTTCTCTTTGTAGCCCATGCCCAGGATGACTTCAGGTGCCCGATAATACCGCGTTACCACGTAGGGGGTCATCATAAAGTTAGTGCATGCTGTGCGAGCCAGGCCAAAGTCAAGGATCTTAAGGGTACAGTCTGACTTTACTACAATGTTGCTAGGTTTCAAATCCTAGGGCAGAAATGATTTAAATTAATAAAAGGAACCAAAGCATGCTAAGTAAACAATCTCACATTGGTAAGGATTTGTGAGGTATGTGAGAGTGCTGGGAGAAGGAGGAAAGTTAGAATTGAACCCTGGGATTTTGGAACCATTTTGGAAAATCCTACTCTCATATTGAAACTAATACAAATCAGCCTAGAGAGGCCATATGGTTGCCCTTACCCCTGTGTGGAAACCTTCATGACACTCCTTTGCTTAAAACCTTCTGAGAACTTCCACAACGCCCTCTCCTCCCTCACTCCACGTCTGGTCATCCTTCAGTTCCCAACACTCTGGCTCTTCCCTGCTGTCCAATACAAATATAACTCAACCCACATGTGTAATTTACATTTTCTAACAGCCACCTTAAAAAAAGTGACTAGAAAAGGTAAAATTAATTTTAATAATATTTTCCTTTACTCCAATACAGTATATTTCCAGAATATTCATTTTAAAATGTAACCAACATATAAAAATTATTAATGAGATATTTTACATTCTTTTTGTTTGGTACTGTCTTTGAAATCCAGTGTTTATTTATAATTATAGCCACATTCTGAGTACTTAATAGCCTCAGGTGGCTAGTGGCTATAATACTGGACAGCACATGGCTAGAATTCTCTGACCCTGGAATCTTCCAAAGGCTTCTTCTTTCCTTGGAAGAAGAATCCCATGATTACCAACCCCAACTTCCCACCCTTCCCTGGGACCTACCACTCCCCACCACACATACTACCCTCAAAGTCCCTCCTCTGCCCCTCCCAGCATGGGCTCTGTAAGAGGAGGCCTCAAGGGTCTCTCTGTGCTTTCAGCTCTTAGCCCGGAGTTTGGCACAGCAAACTCTCAGAAAATGTTTGCTGAGTGAATGTACACATCAGACTCCACCACACTCTCAACACAACCTATCACTTCTGCAGTTTTTTCCGTCATAACTCTAGGGACTTTCTCCACGGTCATCCCCCACATCCCAGACCCTTCCTCAGGCCACAGGAATTTGACTCTTGCCTTGGACTCCAGCCTGCAAACTCACCCTAGAAACTATGACTTCTAAACAATCCACATCTATTCTTTTCACAAGTGCTTTCCAATGTGTAGCTACCATGTCAAACTGCCAAGTCACACCACACAGTAAGACCGTCACTTTTAGTGACGTTTCAGGCCCAGCACCTGGCTGAAACTTTCCAATCGATGTGTCACCAACGGGCATAGGTGTGTCTTGAGTGATGGCTGCCAGGTGTTATTGGGATAAGCAGAAAAACACTTAAAAATTACATCAGCTAAAATTATGTTTCATTACTGCTAAGCACTCTCTTTCTAAACATCTGGAATTCAGTAAAATATAACTTATAAATATATATCGCTTAAAAACATAATTAAAATTCCCACCAAGCCCATGCAGATGCACTGGTCCCTGGCTGGCCCCAGAGCACTTCCGCTGTGCATGTCCCGATGTGGAGATGTGCTGTGGGGAGCACTGCCAACTCACCCACAGCTGCTATTCTGCACAAAGGAAAGCAAGCGAAGAATCAGCCCCACGCTCAAACCAGTGACCCCTTCCTGTGAGAAAGCAGTAATACAGCTAAGGCAAAACAAACCAATCTGTTTCTAGATTCCTTTTTTAAAACCAAAGAGTATGGCAAGAACAGGCATTTCATAATACAAATTACTAACACATAAAATAATGCTCAACTTCATGAAAATTAAAAACCCAAATGACAAGGAACAATTTTTAGTCTCTCTTCTGGCAATGAGGAAAAGAATGGCAATATCCAGTGCTGGAGGAAGAAGCAGAAACAGACCCTTCCTTACACTGTTGGTGGGGACGTCAATAGGTGCTTTCTTTTTAGGAGACTGATGTTTTTAAAAATTTGAGACGTCTATACTTTACCACCAGCAGCCCCTGAAATCCAACCTGGCCCTGAACTAACACAGCGCCACATGAACAAGGATGATTAGAGTAGTGCCACCGGCCAGTCTGATGAACTGCTGTGTGATTAGTAGACATGCCCATTCCAGCCACCTCCACCTGTCAGAAAATTGTCCTCTTGCACTGATTTTGTTGGAACAATGCACTTTACTGCCATCTGCTGGAAAACTGTGATAATAAAATGCAAACCAAGCTGTCAAAGGTGTGGCTTGTTGTCCTGGCAGGACTGGGAGAGGCAGCCCCGCCTCCCAACGCTTGCGGATGGGAAGGTGCTTAAAGAGGTCTCAGGGCGCCTGAGGGCTCCCCACATGCACAGCCGCTCTCCCACCAGTCTCCACACACAACCAGAAGAAGCTTTCCACAAACGAACTGGACTTGTAGTTTGAAGATGGCAGAGTAAAGACAGTTCTGCCCCTTCAAATCTTGAAAACCACTCCAAACAAGAAACACACATTAAAATAAAAATGACACCTAAATTTGGGGGCTTGACCCAGAGTGCGGGGATGGCATCACTGGGGCAGCCAATAAGGGTGCACAAAATATCTGCAACCAAAAAAGGGCAAGAGCAGAGGAGTGGAAGGTTGAGGCCGTTGCTATTCCTGGTCAGTTCTCGGTATAGAACCCACTGACTGAAGAGGTGTCCCTGCACATTGTAACAAGCGTCCACTGCCTTGATTTCCCCACAGGTACCTATGACCCCTTACTCAGGTGACTGTACCTGGGAACAGCAGTCATTTGGAGAAGTGTTAGACACAAGTTCTAAGTGGATACTGAAAGTCAAAGACCCAAAGCAACATCATGCCTCCTCTAGCTGGTGGTGGGGGGTGAGTTGTGGAGGCCAGGTAATAAATGGAGACTGGTCCAGATCTCTTCCAGCTATATTATGACACAGGCCTAGGGCAAAACTGAAAGAATATTGCTGTTCACCTCACATGAGTGTGAATGGTTTCTGATCGTCTTTTCTAATCAGCATGGAAGAATGCATCTGCCCAGTCAAAGGCTACATGCCACACCTGAGGCCTTATTAATCTGCTCTAGCAACGACACCGTGTCCAGCACAAGCAGCTGCAATCAGGACTACTGATCAGCTAAGGCTCGATAGTCTACATTCTCTAGCATCCATCTAGTTTCTTCAAGGGCTGGACTAGTGAATTAAACTGAGCTATGAGGGACCACCATCCTCGCATTCTTTGGGTTTTAATGGCAGCATTAATCTCCTCCATTCTCCCCCACCTCCCAGAGTTCAATAATGTTTTTGATGTACTATCTTGAGGGGGGCAGTTTCAGGTTTCCACTTGGCCTTCCCCATCATAACTCTTACCTCACAGACCAGAGAACCAATGTAGGGGTCACTCTGCTAAGAGTACCAACTGCCAACTGTATCAGTTCCAATCACACACTTGAGGACTGGGGAGATGACTGTTGGGTGGGTCCATGGACCCTGTGGCCCATTGTGAGCCACCAGACTTAGACCCCTCAGGAATGAAGGTCTGGGTCACACTCAGGTAAGGCACAGAGACCTGCCAAGGTGATGGCTGAGGGTATGAATAATGGAGAATGGAGAGAATGAGTACCTGTTGTGGCTCCAAGGTCAACTGTAGTGAAAGGGGCTATAGTTGGTCCCTTCCCCTCAGGAAGGGAGGCCCACAGGGAGCCTGAGGGGGCTGGTCCTGACCTGTGTGGAGAAGCAGAGCTGAGGGGGGCAAGGGTGGATGGTGGTAGCCATGAAAATGCGTACCTGGCTCTCTGCTGTGGGACTGCAACTGACAGACACCCCACTGAGGTACCCTGATCCTCCCCTTTGCTTATGACAAGGCCACACACCCCACAGTGGCTCTTGGCTAATGACTGCATGGGGAAGGAGGTCCATTCTTATGAGACACCAGATTCCTCGGACGGGCAGCTCCCAACCCTCCTTCGTGCCCTCTCTACTCCAAGGGGTCAGACTGGGCTGACCCCTGTCAGCTTCCCCACCTCCACTGACTTACTCCCTCTGTTCTTCCTCACAGGCCTTCTCCCCATGCATCTCTTGCATGTCTAATGCCATCGTACTACACTAATGCCTTCAATGAAAAACCCCACATGCTCTATGGGGAGGGAAGGCAGCAGAAAGGAATAAATGACTTGGCTGAGTAGAGTAAATTCCAACCTCAGTGAGTGGCCCACAGTGAAATAATGTGGACCACAACACCTGGGAAGGGCTTAGGAATTGAACGACAAGTACTGTGGAAGGCAGGATGGGGCAGGGAGCAGGACACTGAGGGATCTGGGGTGGGGGAAGGTTCACAGAAAGGTAAAGGTAGACCTCCCAGATCCACACAGAGGTGTTGGTTCCTCCTTTACTCCTACTGGCCTATTATCTAGAAAAACTGAAACCAAGTTTCCAGACTCAGGCCTCAAGCACAATACCAACAGATCTGCTGGTATGAGGCACAGGAAGGGCATGGGTGAGGGGCCCAGCCTGAAGACAGGGTGCTGTAGCGAAGGTCTGCATTTTGCCACATGAGAACTTCAGCCCCACCCCACACAGCCTTTCATACCAGCAGCCAGACTGCTCTCCCTCAGTCAAGAGACCAGAGCCTTTTCTAGAGAAACTAAATGATGTCCAGAGAAAAGACCTGCAAACAGAGACACCTGTGGCTATGTGTTGCTCTAGAGAAAAACCCCTCATTCAACAATCCCAACCCATGCACTTCCACTTGGCCTTCTAATCCTTCAGTCTTAAATAGGACCAGTGACAAAAGGTCACCAGACGTTTGAGGAAAACCTCACACGTGACAGCGAGAGACCAAATGCACTAAAACAAACAAACAAAACAAAACAAAACAAAACCTCAGGGGAAAGGAAAACACTGCAGGCAGCAATAAGAAAACTTCAAAGGGACTTCCCTGGCAGACCAGTGGTTAAGACTCCCAATGCAGGGTGCATGGGTTCGATCCCTGGTCGGGGAACTAAGATTCCGCATGCCACACAGTGTGCCTAAAAACAAACAAGAAAAACCCAGAAAACAAACTTCAAAGAAATTCTAGCCTTGTAGAGATGATAGTGTCTCCATGCAAGAAGAATAAAATGCTATTTACCACAGCCAAGACATGGAAGCAACTTAAGCGCTTATCAACAGACGACTGAATAAGAAGATGTGGTATGTGTGTGTGTATATGGAATTACTCAGCCATAAAGAAAGGAATGAAATACTGCCATTTGCAGCAACATAAATGGACCTAGAGAATATTATACTTAGTGAAATAAGTCAGAGAAAGACAAATACTATATGATATCACTTGGAAGCTAAAAACTGATACAAATTAATATATATACAAAACAGAAACAGACTCACAGATATAGAAAACAAATTTGTGGTTAACAAAAGGGAGAGGGGGGGCTTCCCTGGTGGCGCAGTGGTTGAGAATCCGTTGGCCGATGCAGGGGACATGGGTTCGTGCCCCGGTCCAGGAAGATCCCACATGCCGCGGACCGGCTAGGCCCGTGAGCCATGGCCGCTGAGCCTGCGCGTCCGGAGCCTGTGCTCCGCAATGGGAGAGGCCACAACAGTGAGAGGCCTGCGTACCGCAAAAAAAAAAAACAAAAACAAAAACAAAAGGGAGAGGGAAGAGGGGTATGGGATTAACAGATACAAATTAACAGATACAAATTAGGGGTATGGGATTAATAGATACAAACTACCATATATAAAGTAGGTAAGCAACAGGGAAATACTGTATAGCACAGGGAATTACACCCATTATCTGGTAATATGGAATGTAATCTGAAAAAATACTGAATCACTATGCTGTACACCTGAAACTAACACAATATTGTAAATTAGCCATACTCCAATAAAAAAAAGAACAAAATGCTATAAAAAGGAACTTTTAAAAATAAAAAAGAGCTCCAACTAACTCGTACTTCAGAGAAAGACAGAATAAAGAACACAGTAAAGAAGGCATTCTGAAAGAAATAATAAAAAATTTTCCAGAACTCTATGGCATGTTCTTCCAGACTGAAGTGCCCACCACAATTAACGAAAAAAATTTCCATATCAAGGCATATCATCCTAACATTTCAGAATACAAGAAATAAAGAAACTTTAAAAAATGTTTCCAGAGATAAAACAAAACCCAAAACAGGGCACTTGCAAAGGATCAGTAATAAGAATGGCATTAGAAAGTTCAAAAGCCATACAACACTACGCAACAGGGTACTGTATTTACACCTTAGAGGGGAACTGATTTGTAACTAAGAATTTTCTATCCAACTGAATTATTAATCATGTGAGAGGGCAGAATAAAGAGTTTCAGCTATCTGAGGCCTCAAAAATTTTACTTCCCATGCACCACTTCTGGGGAAGCTATTGGAGGATGTGTCCCACCAAAACAAAGGAGAGATAGGGATCAGGAAGTGGGCTCCAACTCCAGAGAGAGGTGAAGGAAATCCCCAGGAAAACGCTGGAGCGAGGTCCAGGATAAGGTCTCTGCATCAGGTATGGGGGCAGCCAGTCCAGATGTGAGCAGGGCTGAGGCGCCAGGAGACAATCAAGGTGATGGAACAGCTAAGACATTTGGATACAGTGAGAGAAGACTTAGATACCTGGCAGAAACCTTAGGGTTTAATTAGCAATAAGGATGTGGAAAACTGCTCCCTCCTTAAAACAAACAACAAAGACCAAAACTCTAACAAATAAAAGACAAGTGTTGTTAACTCTAGGGACAAAAAGTTGAAAGGAAAAGAAATATAATCATGGTGTAAATATAGGCTTAGCTGTGAAAAGCGTTTATAGGGTCATGATGACGTAAAACACACTATGGACACTGATCCAAACCAATTACATTGTAACTATACTGGGAGGACAGGGGGACAGGAAAGGTGGCAGGTGAGGGGCACGATTGGTGAAAAAGAGCTAAGTCAGTACCTTATGTCCCAAACTGAAGAAAGATCAACAAATAGAGATCTCATCATATTATTTCAAGATATGGAGATAAACACCAAAATAACAGCTAAAAGAACTGAAAGAATTTGTTCTGGGGAGAGAGAAATAAGAGGGAGGAGGTGGGGGCTCTTTTTTAGTAAGTATTTGTAAAACTATTTGATCCTTGATAAAAATACAAAATTCAGCAAGTTGCAGAACAATATATGTACAAGATGATCCTGTTTTTGAAAAATATAAGTTAAAAAGGACGTTAGTATAGACAGATATGTTGGTATTAGCATCAGTAAGAAAATGTGTCAGTGTAAAGTTAGGAAGGAAACACACCCAACTGCCATCACTGGCCTCCTCCAGGTGACAGTGGTGGGCTGGGGACTTCCATTCAATTTTTTGAATTATACAAGGTAAAAATTGGTGGGATTACAGGTGTTTTATTTTTCAAGTAATTAAATTTTATGTTTAGAACGAAACCATCTTAGTAAGCAAAACCGAATGTGTGTATTTATGCCTATCGTATAGTATACAGAAAAAAGGACAGGAAAAGTTCACAGAAAACCGTTAACAGGTTTAAAGGGATAACTGCGGTTCATCACCTCTTGGGACCTGGAGGGGTGGTGGGTGTGCAAACAGGTGCCTTCTCTACCTTTCCCACAATGACCACGTGGTACTTTCACAGCAGACACAAAGTCTGGCAGACCCACAAATGTGTGAACAGGAGGGCATAAGACAAGGGGAGGGAGACCCAGTGGGGAGGTAAATGGGATGGAGAGGTGGTTGGCAGAATCATGCTGGGCAAACCAAAACTTTCTTGGACCTTCTGGTCCACAGGTATGGGCCTAAACCGCAGGGACGGAACATCACCTAACACAGGCACGTGCATGCTGCAGCTCTTACAAGACCCCCTAAAATGGGAGGATATTGCTGCCCCATGTATATCTGGGCCCAAGAGGGGAGATACAAGCAAGACAAACTGTTTCCTTTTACAAAATTAATAAGGCCTAACATAATGAAGCCTAATAATCTGGGAACTTATTCTCAGTTAAGACTTTAATACAAAATGTATTTAAGAGAAATTAGGAGTGCCTTAATTTATATAAAGGTCTGTAAATATTTTTGAAGAGAAATAGAATGTTATGCTGGGAAATCTTTATTTTTAATTAAAAAGACCAATGTTACTATTTTTAAAGCAAGTTTGTCAACAGTATTTATATAATTTAAACTGAACACTTGGCGGCAGCAAAGGCTGTATTTTAAATGACTGAAGACTGGTCAGGACTCTTTGTGCCAGGCGCCCAACAGGCACTGGGAGGGCCAGGACTGGCCTCAGGCTACAGACCTCACTCAGGCCTCAGGCCTCATGCTCACAAGGGGCAAGAGTTTGGCCCTCTCTGGATTGGTGGGCTCTGCTACTGTGTTAGGTCTCTGATCAGTGGCTGTGATGGAAACAGTCTTTCCTGGCACCCAACAGATCCAAAAGAATTACTACTACTACACCATCAAAAATCTCTCTATTCTTTTTTGTATGAAAAGGCTTCATTGTTTTTGTCTCACTATCTTCTTCCCCCCACAGATTTCAGTTCAGAGAAAATACAACTTCTTGCTGTTGAAACATAATATTGAAAGACAGTCTGTCAACAAAATTAGTATAGTAATAATTTAAGGAATGCTAAGAATGTTTTCAATAAAACTATCTCTGCCTCTAGTCTCACTCAACATTATAGTTGCTAAAAAAACAAACAAACAAAAAACCAAACAAAAAAACACAACTCTATCATAATCTGCCCACACAGCAGTACAAGTGAAGAAAATAACAAAAACTCATAAAACCAGCTTAGAGAATATCTCTCTGGTTTTTAAATATGTACCCCCTGACAGGCAACACCATCATTCAAATTCCAGCCTTGGCCTATTCAAAAGATCTGCCTGGAACCTTTCCGAAAGCTCCCACCAGTATGGCTGGGATGCTGGAGTGGTAGAATTTTACGATGTAAGCAATGAACACTTGGGCCATAATTCACATAAGACTTCTCAAGCAACTGTATCATATACTACTTGGCCTCTAACTTTCCCCCACCCCAAATCCAAATTCCTTGCTCACTAAAAATGGGATTTCAAATATGGAAAAACTATTAACACCAGGTAAATCTGGGTAAAGAGTAAAGTTCTTTGTCCTATTCTTGCAATTTTTCTCTAAGTTTTAAGTTACTTTCAAATAAAAACTTAAAAAAAAAAGAAGTATTTTTCTGCAGTACTAGTCTGAACAGCTGGCTCATGCCTGCATCCAGGGTGGCTCACATGGGCCCAGGCAAACCAGGCATTCCACAAATGTCTTCTAATCTCAACTATATTTGGAAGAGTAACATGATCCCATAGTTTATTTGGATTTTCGACATTGACAAATTTTTAAAAAATATTATGTTCTTTTGTAACTGGAGATTATGACAACGAAATGATTGTGATTAAAAAACAAAACTAAACAATATGGTATCACTACTTACTCTATGAATTATACCAGCTGAATGTAGATGTTTAATACCACAGAGCATCTGGTAAAGAAGGTAGGACATTCTTTCATGGTCCAACTCCATATGAATAACCTGACATAAGTTAGCATCCATTAATTCCATAACCAAATACCTGGGGAAATAAATGATCAGCCATGTACACATGAAAATTATCCAAAATTCCTTTATGGTTATTAAACTAGAATTTTTATGAAATAGTAATAACTTACCACCTAGTCACTGCACTGGCTAAAGTAAAAAGATAACTTGTTTTCCCTAAACATTTATAAGGTATCTTGAAAAGAAGCAAATATATGATGAAAGTTTGTAAAAGTTTTCAAAAAATGAAAACAACTAACAACAAAATGCCTTTCAAGTTAAATACAAAACAATTTTTATATCATAGTAAATAGAATCTCAAACATTCAAATTCTCCTATATTTAAACATTTTTGCTATTGGATCATTCTTACCAATATAGAAACCATGCTGTTATTGCTCTCATCTTAAGAAAACTTTGACCTTACTTCCCCCACCAGCTACCATCCTATATTTTTGCTCCCTATGCAAGCAAAACTCCCCAAAGAGGTGTCTATACTTATCATCTCCAATTTTTTCTCCCATTTTTCCTTAATCCCACTTTAATCAGGCTTTTGCCCCCACCACTTTGCTGAAACTGTCCTCAAGGCTCCATGTCGGCCTTCCGTGTTGCTAAATCCAGTGGCCAGTCCTACAATCCTGGCTGACTGTGTCCTTTTCCTATCCCCAGCTTCTTACTGTTGAAGTGCCAGCACTCGGTCCTTGGTCTTCTTTTCTCTAACTGTACTTACAATCTTGGTGATCTCTGGTCTCTGGTCTCAAGACTTTAAATACCATCTATAGACTGACAACTACCAAATTAATACCTTCAACCCAGACCCCCTTGCTGAACTCCAGGCTCATTTATCTAACTGCCTATTTCACAGTTCCACTTGGGTGTCCAACAGACATCTTGAACTAAAACTGAGTTCCTTCTACCCTGCCTCGCAATCTGTTCTGACTGTAGCCTTCCACATCTCAGTTGAGAGCACTTTTATCCTTCTGGTGCTCAGGCCAAAACTCCAAGTGTTGCTCTCAGCTCCTCTTTCTCTCACACCACACATCCTCTCTAGGAGCAAACACTGGGGTTCTACCTTCAAAACAGTGTCAGCATCCTATCTCTTGCCTTTACCATCACTATCACCCCTCTGGTCTAAATGCAGCCATCATAATCTCACCTGAATTGCTGCAATAGCCTCCTGACTGGTCTTCTGTGTCCTACTTCTAACAGTGGGTTCTCGACCCAGAAACCAAAGTTATTCTTTTAAAACATAAGTCAGATAAGCTTACTCTTCCTGCTGAAAGTCTTACTGACTTGTAAAGGAAAATCCTTACAGTGGCCTAGAGGCCCAGCAGTGTCTGGCCCTGTCACTTCTTTGAACCCACCTCTTCAACTTTCCTCTGCTTCTTCTGATCCAGCCACACTGGCTCTTGCTGTTCTTATAACACACCAGGCACACTCCCTCTTCTGCTCCTTTACACTGCCTGTTCCTTCTATCTTGATACTACCTTCCCCCAAATATCTGTAGGACTAACCTCCTCACTTCCTTGAAGGCTTTCTTCACATGTCACCAATCCAGTGAGGTCCTTCCCTAACTACTCTACTTAAAGTTGCAACCTGACTCCTAACGCCCAGCACTTCTGAACCCCCTTACCCAGCTCCATTTCTTCTACAACATTTGCCACACATCCTAATGAATGACATCATTTCCTTATTTGTTATGTTGACTGTCTATCTTCCCTGGCTTTCCTGCAAGCTCTAGGAAGAAATATGACCACCTGCGATTCTTAAAAAATGAAAGGGATTTTTGCTGTTTTGGTCACTAAAGTATGCCAAGTTCAAGAGACTGTCTAGCACACAGTTGGCAATCAAATATTTGTTTGGTTTTTTTTTTGGCCTCACCGTGTGGCTTGCGGGCTGAAAGCATGGCGTCCTAACCACCACACTGCCAGGGAATTCCTGGCAATCAAATATTTGTTAAATGAATGAATGAATACATGAATAAATTTAGGATAAAGTTGTGTATTATATCTCAATAATAAATTAATATCTCATTTCATCATTACTAAGATAATTCTATTTCACATTTTGGAAGTTTAATGACTTACCCATTTCAAATAATAATTATAAACACCTAAACCCTACAATCTTGGGGACTAGAGAAAAACATGTTATATTTTATATTTCAGTAAAGGAAATCAGCAGCATTAATGGCACTGTCTGCTCTGAAGAATTATTTTCAGTCATCCTTTATCTGTTGTAGAAATGATAACCATCTAGGCACAAATAGTTGAATACTATTATTCATTTTCCTTAATATTTCTCTTCCACAGAGAAAAGTGGCTAGGATATCATTTAAAAATGTGTTCTCACCTATATTTCCTAAGTAAAAAAAGGAGTTACTTTCTTTTCTAAATTTTCACTCTTTGATGAGCAGTGTATTACTGAATAAAAATTATACTTACACATCTTGAAATTCTTCTAGAGTTTTCTGTGGTGTAAACACATTTAACAAACTAATTATCTGAAAAGAGAAAATTATATCTCAGCATGTCAAATGACTCTACTTGACTATAAAAATTAAGTTTAACATTAAAGTGTGTTAAAACTAGAAAAAAAATCACAGCAGAGCTTTGTATTTATTATTATTGTTATTGCTTTTACCAAAACATTCTATTACACAGCATTTGAAAAAAGCTAAATGATTAGGATTCTCAACTTGGAAATAATATGCACTTTTAATCAAACCACTTTTATGTGTCCCCAGTAACTTATTACTATAGAATTTTAACACATAATGTCTTTCTAGCTCTGAACATAAAAAAGTAGCAATTACAAGTAGAAAAACACTAAATAAAGCAATATGTTAACTCTGAAAACTTAAATACAATATCCAAATTTCTAAAAAGTTTTGAAATGTAAAGGCTAAGCTTATATTTTTGGTATGATAAAGATGAAATGCCTCATAGCATTACCTATTAACATTACCTTTATGTAAGGAGGATTCAAGAACGGACCCCACCACAGGCCTTGGTCCTGGCACCCCAATGGTTAAACAATGAATTCTGCTGCTTGAGCATCAAACACACGTCCTCAATCATTTCAAATGACTGAGGGAAAGATGAATTATTCAGTATATAGGATTGGAGTGGCTGGCTAGCCAAGGGGGAAAAAACTAGATTCATACTTCAATCTTTACACCAAGATAAACTCAAAATGGAACAAAAATTTAAATCTAAAACATGAAACCATGAAACATTAAAATATGAATAAACATTTATACAATTCTGGTGTAGAAAAGCCTTTTCTAAGCATGACAGGAAACCTAGGAGATTTGATTATGTTAAACACAACAACAAAAATCAGTATGACAAAAACAACCTAAATTAGGTCAGATGGAAAAGTGAGGGTTGACAGCTTTAATATACAAAGATCTTCTATAAATGCATAAGAAAGAAACCAACAGTCCTAGAGAAAAATGGACAAAGGCCATGAAAAACAAACTCTCAAGAAATAAAAATAAATGGCTAATAGAGATATGGAAAGAAAATCAACCTCACAAATAAAAATAAGGTATCATTTGTCATCTATCAGTTTGGTAAGGTAAAACAAATCAACAGTATGTAGCTCTGGGGTATTTTGAAATAAAAGACATACTCAGATACTCAATAAAAGTGTAAAATTGACAGTCTTCCTTGAGGTTAATTTGTCAGTATATATTATTAAAACCAAAAGTGTGCATAGTCTTTGACCCAGCTATCTTGGCCAAGGAATTCACCTGGACAAGTGTGCAAAGATGCAATGTATAAGGATGTTCACTGCAGCACTGCTTATAATAGCAAAAAACTGGAAACAATCTAAATATCTGATAATAGGTGATTGGTTAAATGAATAACTGTGCATCTGTACTATGTAGCCATTTAAAAAATGGTTTATATCTATGTTCATTAATGTATATGAGATCTAGCAACATTCCACTAGGGAAAAAGCAGGATGTGTAATAACATAACTGAGCTTATTTATGTATGTGTGTATATATATGCATAAGAATGCTCACCAAAATGTTAATGATAGTGGGTGGTGGGATTCAAGGATTTTTCTTTCTTGTTTATACTGTTTGAATTAAAAATAATAATAAACATATTTTTTTGTAACCTGAAAAAAAAACTTTTTTACTTTTTGTTTTAAACCTGTAAAATAAAGCATGCATTGGAGAATTTAAAAACAAACTCAAACCACAGACTCAAAAGATTGAACCTATCTTAGTTTTGTGTTTAATGTCCCTACACCAGAAAAATCCAGCATAAATGTTACAACAAAAGGAGCCATATAGAGTTGAGTGTATTTTTAAATACTTATCCCCCCCACCCCGTAACAAAAAGAGGTCACATGGGAGGGGATCTCCAAAGCCCCTGCCAGACTTAACATTTTATAATTTTATAACATGGCAAGGTTATCAAAATCATGTTCAAAATAATGCTCAGGCATCAGTAGTAGAACATAAAATGGGCCTGAGTACCTCATTTTCTAGAGATATACTGTTTTTCCTTAAAATTTACAATGCTTTGATTTCTGTAGAGATGCCAAGTACAACTATCTTGAATATAACATCACCTAATAACATTTATTTAAATAAATGTGAATATGTAAAAGCTACTTATAGAACAACGTTTTTCTAAAAAGTATTTGGATATTTCTCAATTTGCCAGGTCAATACTGTTGCCATTTTATACACAGGGAAACAGTGAAAACCAAATGGTTACAAGGTTAATTGACATTCCCATCTGTGTTGAGTGACCTAAATTCCTATGGACAATGATGCCTCTTGCTGACTTCAATATCTCCAATGTTGATTGAAAATTCTGTCAATAAAATATAACCATTTAAATAGTATTTTTATCACTAGTTTACCCTAGGTCTAAACTCATTGTATCTCCAAAGACCCAGATGATTATGGCAGCATTGACAACATTAAAGTATTAGAGGAAATATAGACATAACTTACATTTTTATGATTGACACATTTTAAGAGGACAAGTTCACGATAAGCTCTCTTTGCATGAGTCTGATTCTGAAAAGGACGGCTTAGTTTCTTGACTGCAACATTTATCCCAAGAACTGTATCAAAAGCAGCACTATAATTAAGAAATATAATAGGCAACCCATTAGGATGATTTTGGAATATACAGCAATGCAGAATGTACATTCAATGTATTATCTTTTTAAATGAATAACAAATAAGGAAAAATCTGCTTGCTTCCACTCTGGTACTTCTGCACATTAAGAGCAAAGTGAGTTGGCTAAGCGTGCAGGACGAACGGACTCCTCTGCAGAGGCGCCACCATGGCAGCTGAAGCTAGGATGGGATTCAGCAATCTTTGCACATGGACGTCTCATTATATTAGTTGAGATTATTATGTTCAGAACCAAGTAATTTAATACAGAGCATGTAAGACTGCCCAGAAAACAAAATCTTCAGTTTAAATATGCCAATAAGTTGAAAAAAAGTCACTGGTATCACAGAATGAAATATAAGTATATTTTGGAGTATCACAGTGGAGAAAATGGTTTGAACTCATGAGACGGATATAATAAATCTAGATTTTGATTGATTGTGTTTTTCCCAGATGTAAGAATCTAAAAGGAAAACAGAAGCCAAAATCTCAGTTCATGGTAAATCCCCAAGATACAAAATCCCTAACATAAGCAATTGCTATACATAAAATTCTGCTAGAAATACCTCCTCATACTACTATGGTTAAGAAATAAAATCTTCTAGGATCTTTGTTTCCAGAATCTCAAGTTCCCAGCTGAAATTTATGATTAATTTTCCTCCAGAAAATAGACAGGAAAAATTGAGTACCTTCTGTACTAGTTTCAAGCTAGCACTAACAGTATGATTGCTGTCACTGTTACCTTTTGGCTCCTCATCAGGGGTTAAAAGCTGCTAAAGACCATCTGAGAACCTAAGCACCATTTAAAATACTGTTTCTATTTATTTATTCTATTCAGTTTATAACACTGTTTACACTTATTCACTTCTATTAATTTTTTTTTGCCAAAAAACCCAAACTTAATTCAATTTTAACTTTTTAAAATTAAAGGCTGTCTGCTGTAGCATTTGGTTAAGAATTATTAGAAGCTTCCTGTTACTTTGGAATTACTTTTTCTTTAATTCACATTATGTGTTCATGTATACACAGATGTAAAATCACATGCCCAGGGACTTCCCTGGTGGTCCAGTGGTAAAGAATCCGCCTTCCAATTCAGGGGACTTGGGTTCAATCCCTGGTTGGGGAACTAAGATCCCACATGCTGTGGGGCAACTAAGCCCGTGTGCCACAACTACTGAGCTCACATGCCGCAAACTGCAGAGTCCACGTGCTCTGGAGCCTATGGGCCACAAGTAGAGAGAAGCCCGCATGCCACAAGGAAAGATCCCACACGCCTCAATGAAGACCCTGCGTGCCACAACTAGGGCCTGACGCAGCCAAAAAAATAATAAAGAAAATTAATTAATTAATTAAAATCATATGCCCATATGCAAATGTAATATTCATATGGATTATAAAATGTCAAAAATAAATCTATTTGTGAAACAAATCATTAATTAATACATGCACATGTGATTTGTACATATATATATATATATATATATATATATATATATCTCAGTCTTGAGAATTTAAAAACAGACACACCTTTTTTGGTCTCAAAAGTTTTTGTCCAATGAGCCAAATGGACCAATTCTGAATATCTGAGCAGACTCATGCTTCCCCATTCCTAGTTCCAACTCCAGGAGGAGCTACCTTCAGTTATTCCTGGCTTTACTTCTTTTAGTAATATCTCAGCTCCAAAGAATATACTTTTATCACTATTTCCTCATTTATCAACTTCAGAATTAGCTATTTACTCCCCATTACGAACACTGAGGATTTAGTCACTTCATTGAAACCCCCAACTCCTCCTAGTTTTTTGTTCTCATGTTATTGTTATTATTATTATTATTTGTTGTTGTTGTTGGTACGCGGGCCTATCACTGTTGTGGCCTCTCCCGTTGCGGAGCACAGGCTCCGGACGCGCACGCTCAGCGGCCATGGCTCACGGGCCCAGCCGCTCCGCGGCATGTGGGATCTTCCCAGACCAGGGCATGAACCCGTGTCCCCTGCATTGGCAGGCGGACTCTCAACCACTGCGCCACTAGGGAAGACCTCTCATGTTATTTTTAACTTTTCCCTTGGTCACCCTTGTAACTTTAAATAACATGCCTAAACTTGCTGCATCAACTTTCAAAGGAACCTCTTGCTCCCCACTATGTAAAATGAGAATATTACACTTCATCTCCTTTTTCCTCCAGCTCTCTAATCTCTTTTCCTCCAATTTCTGTCTTAAATGGTCAAGTTTAATAACACATCTTTCAATCCCTATAATTAAATCTTCTGTGTTTCTTCCTTAGGATGTGTCTAAAAGTTGAAAATCGACTTACAGAGTGTATGTATGTATGTGCACACATGTAAACATTACTAATTTCAGAGCGAGGATTACATTTCATTTCTAAAGATCACATGACCCTTGCCACTCATAAGAGAATGTGATTGTTTCCAGCATTAAGGTTAAATGGATTCTCTTCTAACATTCCGTAAGTTCTCAAACATCATGCTGCTTTAAATTTGTTTTATTCTTAGATCGTGACTTTTTCTAACTTTTCTACCACAAGTTTCTAATAAACTTTTTTTTTCTTATTAAGAGAAGACAAATATACCTCTTTAGAGCTGTCACTAGTACTTCTTACCTCCTTACTCACATTATCTATTGTTTGGAATCTATTCCATTTTTCAGAAAGACCTTTTTCTTGGGGTTTCAAGGCCTGATATGTACCTATCGCCCTGGGATTTCTTTTCTCTGGCTTCCACTGTTTCTGGTGTTACACGTTCTTGTATTCTTTCTTGTTGGAGTACACTCTCAAGGAACTTCCTCAGAAAAAAAGGGCATGGAAGATAAATTATCTTACTCTTCCTTTATCCTTGATTGATAGTTTGTCTTCTAAGCTCGAAATCAATTTTCTCTCAGAGCTCCAATGATTTCCAAAGTTGAGTGCTGTTGGTGAGAAGGCGTATGCCTGTCTGGTATTCATTCTTTTGCTTCCTTTTTTGTTCCTCGTCTTAATGATTTATTACAAAGAACCATGTTTTGTCAACAACCCCAAAGCGCTCCCCCCCACTAATCACTATCCTTCCTGCCCCCCAAAGACAATAACTACTTCTGACTTTATTTTTATACTATAATTAAATATATTTATTTGGCTGTGCTGGGTCTTAGCTGCTGCATGCAGGATCTTCAATCTTCATTGCGGCATGCAGGATCTTTTAGTTGTGGCATGTGGGATCTAGCTCCCTGACCAGGGATGGAACCTGGGCCCCCTCCATTGGGAGCATGGAGTCTTAGCCACTGGACTACCAGGGAAGTCCCCTACTTCTGACTTTTATCATAATCACTTCCTTGCTTTTACCAGCTAAACATGTATCTTCAAGCCCCTGCATCATTTATTTTTGCCGGGTTTTTGAAACTGTCTATGTCTGACTTCTTTCACTCAACATTATATTTGTGAGGTACATCCGTTGTTGTGTGAAGCTATAACTCATTCTGTGTCATCGCTATAATATTCCTTTGTTATGATTATATGACATAATGTTGATAGATACATTGGTTGTTTTCAGTTTACAAGCAAAAAACATGGTCATAAACATTCTTGTACATGGTTCTGGGCATGCATTTCTGATGAGTAGATAGCTAAAAGTGGTATTACATATAGTTTATTTTAGTAGATAATGCCAAACTGTTTTCTGAAGTGGTTTGTTCTATCAATTTCTAGGCATTTGATTTTTTTGTCGTATATTGACCCTGTGTCCTGCAAGAGGGCCAAGTTTAACAAAAGGGAGATCACAAGGGAAGGGGTGGGGGGGCACTAATCCAATCACGAGAACCCTTTAGAAGCAGAGTTTGTTTTGGCTGGTGGGAAGAGGGGAAAGTCAGAGAGATCTGAATCCTGAGAAGGTCTAGACATGTTGTTGCCTTTAAGATGGAAGGGGGGTCACGTGAGAAGGAATGTGGGAGCCTCTAGGAGCAGAGTGGCCCCTGGCTGATAGAGAGCAAGGGAATGGAATGGAGACCTCTGACCTACAGCTGCAAGGAACTGGGTTCTGCGAAGAATCTGAACGCACTTGAAAGCAAATTCTTCCCCAGAGCCTCCAGATAAGAGCCCAGTCCAGTGACACCTTGATTTCAGCCTTGTGAAATGCCAAGCAGAGAACCCAGGGAAGCCCACCCAGATTTCTGGCCTACAGAACTATGAAATTATAAATGGTTGTTGTTCTGCTTTAAACCACTAAGTTTATGGTAATTTGTTACGCGGCAATAGAAAACAAATACATCCTCTCTTCCATATTTTTCTACCCTTTTGTCTCCCCAGGCTTCATTCTGGATACTTTTTTCCTCACCTATCTTTCAGATCACAATTCTCTCTTCAGTTATATCTAATATGCTTTTAAACTCACCCATTAACTTCATAATTCAATTACTATGTCTTATAGTTCTATAATTTCTATTTAGTTGTTTTAAGTTTTCATTTTCCACCAAAACTTTTTCATACTGTCTTTTATCATCTGGAACATAACATCATAACTCTTTGGAAGTCTGGATCCAATAATGCCAATAACCCCTGTGGATCTGTTTCTTTTCTCTGTTGTTTGTGCTGGATTTTGTGAATGTTGTCCAATCTCCTTGTGTGACTAGTTATTTCTGATTACATCTTGCACCTTGAACTTGCAAAACTGTTTGCTATCTAGAAATAATTTGATATCCAGTATGATCTATCTTCCTCCAGGTAGAATTTACATTTATTTCTGCTGGGTACCTGGGGGCACTAGCAATTTGGGCTCACCTCACTTTGGGTTCAGCAAATGAGATGATGTGAAGTTAAGTGGCAGTTCCTGCAAGGGCCAGTTTCTTTTTGGTTCATCCTTACTTCTAGGATGCAGCCCTTTATCGGACCCAGTTAAAGCAAAGGAAGTTCACTAAGCCCCTTTAGAGGGCCCTGGATGCCAAACCCTGTCTCCTATAGCCCCACAAGGCAGTCCAAAGGACTCTAAGTCTCTCAGCTGCCCACTCCAGAATTTTCAAATGCCCTCAAGGGAAAGAACACCCCAAATCCTGGGCTCCTCTTACTAGGCTTCTCCTTCTCCAGATACTGGCCTAATAATTCTTCATTTACTTACTCGCTCTCTAGGGGCAAATGCTGAGCATGGGGGTAGGGGTGGGAATGTTGGGAGCCAACTAGCAAAACTGTTTCATAGACACACTTTTAATTAACATCCCTACTTCTAGCCACCCGTTTCATCTTCGTTTTTTGTATCTGGCATCTGTATACTCACAACCTCTTTGGAGTTCTACTATAGATAGGTTCTCTTCTTTGTGGCAAATGTCTTACCTACTTATTCTCACTTCCTCTGCAGAAACTTGTTAAATGCTCTCATATCCACTGATTACTGCTCTCCTGTCTCTTTGTTTAGGTGTCTGATCTTAAATTAGAAGTTCCAAACTATACATTTTAGAGGTGTAACTATAAAGACACAATGATTTGCCCAAGGTCACTAAGAACTACTGCTATGAGGATCTGAGCTGGACTTAGAACTCAGTTCTCCTGAATCATAGCCTTCCTATGCCTTATAGCATATATCTTCTTTATCACAAAAATTTTGTTGTGGACATTATGTTTATTTATATATACTAACAGAAAACAAAACAGTATAAGAACAGGCCAACATTCATGCTTGTACAGAACTAGAGGAAGCAAAAAGGATAAGAGCTATACCAACCATTTCATGTTAAGGTTTTAACTGTCACTTCTAAGCATTGTCAGATCTAATATTACACTTTTTTTTTAAACACTTCATAAAAGATGCTCAACATTGTTGATTATTAGAGAAATGCAAATCAAAGCTACAATGAGGTACCACCTCATAGCAGTCAGAATGGCCACCATTAAAAAGTCTACAAGGGACTTCCCTGGTGGCACAGTGGTTAGGAATCTGCCTGCCAATGCAGGGGACACGAGTTCGAGCCCTGGTCTGGGAAGACCCCACATGCCGCGGAGCAACTAAGCCCATGCGCCACAACTACTAAGCCTGCGCTCTAGAGCCCGCAAACCCCAACTACTGAGCCCACCCGCCTACAGCCCATGCTCCACAACAACAGAAGCCACCACAATGAGAAGCCCACACACCACAATGAAGAGCAGCCCCTGCTCGCTGCAACTAGAGAAAGCCCGCACGCAGCAATGAAGACCCAATGCAGCCATAAATAAATAAATAAATTTATATATATATAAAAAGTCTACAAATAACAAATGCTGGAGAGGGTGTGGAGAAAGGGAACTCTCCTACACTGTTGGTGGGAATGTAAGCTGGTACAGCCACTATGGAGAACAGTATGGAGGTTCCTCAAAAAACTAAAAATAGAGCTACCATATGATCCAGCAATCCCACTCCTGGGTATATATAAAGACAAAACTATAATTCAAAAATATACATGCACCCCTATATTCATAGCAGCACTATTCACAATAGTCAATACATGGAAACAAAGTA
Source organism: Aethalodelphis obliquidens (assembly GCF_003676395.1). Lineage (NCBI taxonomy): Eukaryota > Metazoa > Chordata > Mammalia > Artiodactyla > Delphinidae > Aethalodelphis > Aethalodelphis obliquidens. The sequence goes on along the minus strand of NW_020838046.1, from coordinate 393,530 downwards.
AATGTCCATCTACAGATGAAAGGATAAAGAAGATGTGGGACATATATACAATGGAATACTACTCAGCCATAAAAAAGAACGAAATAATGTCATTTGCAGCAACATGGATGGAACGAGATTATCATACTAAGTGAAGTAAGTCAAAAAGAGAAAGACAAATACCATATGATATCACTTATATGTGGAATCTAAAATATGACACAAATGAACCTTTATGAAACAGAAACAGACTCACAGACATAGAGAACAGACTTGCGGTTGCCAAGGGGGAGAGAGGTGGGAGAGGGATGGATTGGGAATTTGGGGTTAGCAGATGCAAACTATTATATGTTAGAATGGATAAATGACAAGATCCTACTGTATAGCACAGGGAACTATATTCAATATTCTACGATAAACCATAATGGAAAAGAATATTTTAAAAAAAGAATGCATATATACATATAACTGAACCATTTTGCTGTACAGCAAAAATTAACAACATTGTAAATCAACTATATTTCAATTAAAATTTTTTTTAATAAAAGCAGAAAAAAAAAGTTAAGCACTTCGTAGAACTGTTTCATAAAACAAATAGTCCTTACTACTTTGGTTAAACAGCTTGACATTTTAGAAGGAGAGAGAAAAAGTGAATATATATATATATGAAAGAAATGTACACATATTTTCCCCATAGAGCTTTAAAACCTTGAATTACTTAATTCTACTAATAACTTAATTTTATAAATACTTCAAATGATAAACATTTTAAAACTTACTTCCTAATTATTTTACTAACAGTTTTAATGAACAACAAAAACATAGAAACAAATAAATCAGATAACTGTAAAAACAATTCAAAATTAGGAGTCAGAATATTTTATTTGGACCCCAGCTCCTCCTTTTAATCCTGTATCAATACCTGCACTTTGGTTTACCTGCACACCTGTCCCTATATCTTTATCAAGCTCTAGTTTAAATAGATGATTAACAAGTTTTGTAAACCATTCATTATTGCTACTATGATATTTTACTTCTCAAAAATGTAAAAACACATGTATATTAGTTTCCTATTGTTGCTATAACAAATTAGCACAGATTTACTGATTTAAGACACAAATTTATTATCTTACAGTTCTGGAGTGTGTGTGTGTGTGTGCACACATGTGCACGTGTGCATCAATCAAACCAATCACATACTCCTTGGTTCGATCAGAGAGAAGGCTCTATTCCAAGCATGAGGTGAGATTATCTGAAGTTCCACAGATAAGTCTCAAAAGATCAGGGATAGTGTCAGGACAGGGACAGAAGAGCAGGGTTTCGGAGGAGACTCCAACCAGGAGATGCAGTGGGGACAAAAGTGATGGGCGTGGGAAAGAACCTGTCATATTTGCAGAGAAGGGACCATTGGAGATAAGAAGTTATCTAAAAGTTAGGGCTTGATGGTGGGTATACTCAAGCCCTTCCATCACTGATGAGGAAGAAAGGAGTCTAACTGGCACCATTCATAGTTTCTTGCTCTATCTACACAGCAGAACAAGGTAAAAGATCCTCTCCTTGAACTGTGTATAAAAAGAACACTTTTCTTTTAAGGACCTTAAAGCATAATGCCAATATCCAAGACTCTGTGCAAAACAGAGCCAGGAAAAAATCCTCTGAAGACATGTGGGGGAAGTATCACAGGAAACGTTTCTCTCTTGTCAGTCTGGGACTACCATTGCCTGCACCACCACTGCTGCAGTTCAATGGTACCACAAAGCCTCAAGCCTAGAAGGAAGGTGAGGAGTAGTCACCCACCTTCCCGGCTGAGAGGAAGCCAGCACAGGCTCTGGTAGAAAGTAGCAGTAAAGTAATAATGGAAACCAGGTCTCCAACCATCTAGGCCCAGCTCTCGTGACAGCACCTCCTCTAAAAGCCAAAAGAAAACATCCCAGAAGTCTAAGAATAATTTTCATAATTGCACAAACATTTCTAAAAGAAAGTATCAATAATCTGAATCAAGTTAACTAACCTCTTTTCCATGCATCAGTAAAGTTAACCCAACTAAAAGGTTTTGATCTGGTAATGAATAACTGGCTTGGGTTACAAAGTTAAGTGAATAATTACATCAAAGATCACAAAATAAACTCTAGCTGTGCAAAAGGCTCATTAAGAGCTATTTTAATCAGTTCAAAGACTTCTTTCTTGAGCAGAAAAGCGTGAAACCCAGTTTTTGATCCTTCCTTAAAATCAAAATTCAGGCTATGGAAGTGGGAATTTGCAAGACGTGAAATTTAGGATGGTGTTAAAATTTTAGCCTCTACATGTATGTGAGGTGAAAGTTGCTCATACAAATGTTAATAAAATTGTCATAAAATTATTTAAATGAAAATACTAAGAGTTAAGTGAAAGTACAGTTAAGACTATATCAATATGTAACGTAAGTTACAAGAAAATGACAACATATTTTAATGTATAATATAACATGAAAATATTACATATAATACTATAGTATCAGGGGTTAAATATCCATTAAAAATGACAAATATCCTTAAGTTAAGGCACCTTTCAGTTTACATTTTTTTTCAAAAAAAATTTTTTTAAGGGGGGATTCACATAAACATAAAATGAACCATTTTAAAGTGAACAATTCAGTAGCATTTAGCACATTCACAGTGTTGTGCAATCACTACCTTTAAGTAACCCCAAAAGATTTTCATCACCCCAAAAGGAAACTCCATACCCATTATGAAGTTGCTCCCCATTCCTCTCTCCCCCTTGCCCTTGTTACCACCAATCTGCATCTTTCTCTATGGATTTACCTACTTTGGATATTTCACATAAATGGACTCATATAATACTACTACCTTTTATGTTTGGCTTCTTTCACTTAGCATGTTTCTGAGGATCATCTATGTTGTAGCATATATCAGTGCTTCATTTTTTTTATGAATAATATTCCATGTATGTATATAACACAGCTTGTGTATCCATTCATTTACTGATGGACATTTGGGCTGTTTCCACCTTTTGGCTATTGAGAATAGTGCTGCTATGAACATTTGTATACAAGTCTTTTTTGAACATCTGTTTTTAATTCTTTTGGGAATATATCTAGGGATATTTACTGGGTCATGTAATAATTCTATGTTTAACTTGTTGAGGAACCGTCAAACTGTTTTCCACAAGTGGCTGCACCATTTTACATTCTCGCTGGCAGTGTATGAGGGTTGTAATTTCTTCACATCCCTGCCAATCTTTGTTATTTTCCATTTTGTTGATTATGACCACCTAGTGGGTATGAAGTAGTACCTCACTGTGGTTTTGATTTGCATTTCCCAAATGGCTAACAATGAGCATCTTTTCATGTGTTTATTGGCCATAAATCTTCTTTGGGGAAATGTCTATTCAAGTCCTTTGCCTGTTTTTTTTTTTTTTTTTTTTAATTGGGTTGTTTGATGAGAACCTACTGTATAGCACAGGGAACTCTACTCAGTGCTCTGTGGTGACCTAAATGAGAAGGAAATCCAAAAAGGAGGGGATATATGTATACGTATAGCTGATTCACTTTGTTATACAGCAGAAACTAACACAACATTGTAAAGCAACTATACTCCAATTAAAAAAAAAAAAAGATGCTTTTACCTAAAAATAAATAAATTGGGTTGTTTGTCTGTTTGCTGTTGAGTTGTAGGAGTTCTTTATATTCTGAATATTAGACTCTTACCAGATACACGATTTGCAAATATTTTCCCATTTGTGGGTTGTTTTTTCACTCTCTTGACAGTGTTCTTTGATACACAAAAATTTTTAATTTTGATAAAGTCCAATTTCTTCTTTTGTTGCTCATGCTTTTGGTGTCATTTCTAAGAATTCAAAGTCATGACGCTTCCCCCTTTGTTTTCTTCTAAGAGTTTTATGGTTTTAACTCTTACATTTAGGTCATCGATCAATTTTGAGTTAACCTTTTACATGATGTGAAGTAGGAGTCCAACTTCATTCTTTTGTATGTGGGTATCCAGTTGTCCCAGCACCATTTGTTGAAGAGACTGTTCTTTCCCCACTGAATAATCTTGGCATCCTTTTTGAAAATCAACTGGCCACAGATGTATGGGTTTATTTCTGGACTCTTAGTCTTTAAAATTCTTTAAAAATTCAGAACTTTCCATCTTATAATTCTACCACTGCTTTTACCAGAGGAAGTTTAGCTTATAACTGTTTATTTGGGAACTTTCATTTCAAAACTAGAATTTTTTTAATGAAAAATATACACCCATAATGAGTAAATTCATTATTAAACATTTCTTTAAAAAACAAAGATAGGAAGTAGGATATGAAAACTGGAAATCAAAACTAATCTCTGAAAAACAGTATTTTTTAAAGTAGCATGTAATTTTATTGTCATTTACCATGCTGTAATGAAGTCATTAATTTTAACTGCAAAACCCTTGTAAAGCTCTCCATTATACAATTAATTATGAATTTCTAGTCAAGCTCTTAATGTGGTTATTACATTAAATGTCCTTGATATCAGTCTTGCTTAATTCCCTATGTCAAATTACCATCCAGTTCCAAATAAGAGATGGGTTATAAATCAAAAGAATATTTTACTGTCTAGAACTTTTTATTAACATCAAAGTATCCTAATATGAACCATCCATTCACTTTAAAACTTTCCTGGCACACTGGATTTAAGTACCAATATAGCATGTTATCAATTGGAAGTTAAGATCACCACTATTTTAGATGCAAGCCAGGCATTCCTTCCAAACAGCCCCTTCCCCCTCATTACTTTTTCTGGGAATCTCTGAACTACCACCTCCTCTCAGCTTCCAGGGCCTCTAACTACCTCTAACTACCTAAGCCAAAGAAAACAACTAACTTCCCTGATCACATATCTCTACAACAGAGGATCAATTACTAACCACTGATGCAGATTCTCAACATCTCTAATAAAAATATAAACTCTCCTACCAGACCATCCAAGAGTTCTCTTTTATCTTGAATCCCCTTTACCTACAAGCTGTAATCATTGGGTGTTTAGCTTTACCACAGTTCCTTTTAGATGCAAAGACAATCTTGTTTTTACTAACCAAAAAAAGAAGAAAAGATTTGCCAAAAAACTAAGGGATAAAAAGCTTGGGAGGTGCTGATAACTGTAGTCTAGAAAACATGTGAAAAACTTTACCTTTAGCTGGCCAGTGATGTCGCGGCAGCTGACTGTCTTACCAAGCAAGAGACTAAGGTTCAGGGTCAGACCAACGGTTCTGACGTTCTGGGCTGGACACATAGTTGAAGTGAGACACCAAGGAAGAGACGGCCAGCCCAACCCCTCATACGGCATCCCTTCCTGGTTAATCCATGGGGTGATAATGACACTGACTGGCCTCATCCTGCCAATGAAGGGCAAGGCACTGCAATGACGGCGCCTAGAAATGAATAGGAGTGATTGGGAATAAAAGGGGGAGGGGGGAAAGGTGGCCAGGATGAAGAAATGAATAAAACTCCAAATTTCTGTTACAACTCACTGTCATACCTATTACTCTAATATCATAATGACAGGGGGAATGGAAAAGAAAAAAAAGAGAAAAGAAACAAAGAAAAAAGAAAAATTGCTACCTATTTAAATTTACGCAGCATTCTAAGAATTTGAGCTTGTATCCTACAATCTGACTATATGTAACTAAAGCAAGAGGTTGATTCAATTTAGCTTATAAACCTATAGCAAAGAAAAGGGTATTTTTATCATCAGTGTTTCTAAATTCTGACGACTTAGATCTATTAAGTTTTTATTACAACAAAAACTCAATCTACACTACTGAAACAGACCATACTTACCAGACAATTCCTTGGGCTCCAGAACCAATTGGTTTCAACTGCTGGTAACGTTTTAGGACAGTGAAAGTTGAATCTGCCACTTGTACACTGTAAAACTGACTATCACATTTACTGTCACTCATGATGTAGTGTCATATAATATTCCGAAGAGCTGGTACAGTCGTCAGATTCCTTGAAAGAGAAACAGAATGAACATGGATTCTTACTGAAATTATACATGCATAGCTCACTTAATAGTGTTTCAAATTCATTGGTATATAAGACAATGTGGCTGTAAGTTGGTAAACTGAGTTAGACCAAGTTCTGAACTTAAGCAACATGCAAAAAATGCAAAGACATTTTAATGGTACAAGATTATCATAAAAGGAAGGAATTCTGAGACCCTGCATGACCACATCTTAAGGGATTGGATTAGGAAATAACCACCTTTGGAGAAAAGAATTTGTACATTTTTATTAGCCATGACAAGACTACATCACTACGTGATTCCCATCAGCTTGCTTCCTGTGGGACCAGATTACACCGTGCTGTCTCAACCAGATATGGAGGCACTCTGGAGATGCTGCAAAATGAACGTCTACAATTCATTCATGCAGAAAAACAAATGGACCAGTCTTCTGCTGTGTCCACAAATTCAGGTTAAAGTGACGAACTAGAAAGCAAGTCCGATGCCAAAGTGATTGTAAAAGTGGTAAGTTAAAGAACAACGGGGTGTTGGAGGCCTGGTGACACCTGTGTGTGCCGTGGATGCTCGTGAGTGCGCTCCTACCTTGTGAGGTGGTCCCGGAGCCGGCCTACATTCCCTAAACCCTACATCACTAGTGGGCTTCAATACAGACAGCCATAGACGGAGAACTCTGTCATAAGCTACAGTCAATAACATGGACACTATGTTATCCACGAGGCATGAATATAAACTGGAAGCCCCAGAGCAGCCTTTCTGTGGTTTAGATAGTAGGCTGAGATTCCTACGCTGCAGGAGCCTGTATGATTTTATACAGAAAACAAAGCAAACAGAAATCGGCAGGCAGCTACCTTTACTCCGTTCCCTGGCTTTTGTCTGATAATGTTTATTCAAAAGTTAGCAAGCTATTTATATTGGTCATTTCTTAAAAATTAAAAAGCCAACAATAAAATCATTTAGGTAAATATTCTACACTGCTTACAAACACAGAATTTAAATTTTATTCTACAGCTTCCCCAAATTCCTGCTTGTTTGTTCTAACACCTAATATTTAATATCTACCCACTGAGTTTTTGGAGTGATGATATGTGTTTCAACACAATGATGTCTAGGACTTCCATTAAACATGGAAATTGATTAACAACAAGACTGAACAAAGAATTTAAATCAAATGAATAGTTTCTCCAACTGACTGTTGCTTCATGTTTTACCATTCTCAGGGCAGTGGCTGAGGCACAGCTGGTAGGCACAGCAGCCATTTTGACCAAGAGCCATTGCACACTGGCTGGGGATTGCGTCTGGGAGGCCAGCGTTGCACTGGATAAACTAACACACTGCTCACAACAACCGACAGGAATTATCAGCCCTGTGTTACACTGGAGTGACCCAAGGCTTAGTGAGCTGGCCAAGCCATGCTGCTGTGAGAAGGGGGCCCTAAGCTCTAGGAGGGGAGGGATAGGTCTGTCTTGCTCATGGTGGCACCCTGTACTCCCAGGACAGGAGGACAGGGAGGGCCTGGCCCCTGGGACAGAGTGACCATTCAATATACCTCTGCTGATCAGACCCATAACACTGCAGCTAATGATTCCCTCACGATGCTGCTCTATTTTACTGACATCTGAAGGAGCATCTTTTTCTTAATTTATTTATAGTTTTTAAGAGGCCGAGACAATTCATCTCAACATTTACGGGGTACCTTTGTACAAGAAAGTGATAAATAATATAGAAGACATATATCAAGATCAAACAGGTATTGGTCTTGAAGCAGCCCCTACTTCACTATTTGGAGGAGAAGTGTGAGGAATGAGTCTATTATCTACATTGTAATATAAGTTATAAAGAGGTAAGGGCCATAAGCAAAATAGAAACAAAGCTGAAAGGCAAAAGAGGTCCTACCCACAAGCAGGGGTGCAGAAAACAAGAAGAGCTTCATGGAGGAGGTGGCATTTGCCCTGGATAGTTTTGCCAGAGACAGAGTAGAAGCACAGAACTCAAACTGACTGTGCTCAGACATGGTGAATTGCTCAGCTTGACTAGTGGAGTAAAAATGCAAAGGATCAGAGACAGACTCAGCGAGAAGGCAGGAGCCACTACAACCTGCTATTTCTTGGCCATGTTGTAATGCACCAGCAATACTGGTCATTCATAAAGCATTTCTTGAGCACCACTGTGGACCAGGTCCTTTGCCAGAACCTGCCTTCTGCGTTTAAGCTTACAGAGAGCGTACACTGCGGGTATACTCAGAAGAGATCGGATGCAAGGAGAGCCCTAAACCCAGAAGAATGGAGGTTTAGGGTGAAGGGATAGGAAGTAGCATGTGCAGAGAGCTGGAGGTGCCTTCTAAGCATGACAAATCATTTGAGATTTGATTCTGCTGGGTCATGGGGGGAAAAAACTGGAGAGAAAACAAGGCCAGATCACCCCAGGCCCTGGAAGCCGCTCAGAGCCATCTGGGCCTGGGCCTGAGGGCTGTAGAGCCATCAAAGCACGAGAGGCATGGGTTCACACTTGCTTTTCAGAGAGGTCATTCGGGAAGCTGAGAAAGGGTTGGATTCGAATGGGTAGGACTCAAAACAGGCAGACCTGACAAAAATGGCAGGATTGTGGCAGGTGGGGAAAAGAAGGAAATGCACGGCTTGGAGGAAGAATGTACGTGACTTGTTGCCCTGCAGGAGATGGGGAGAAACAAAGGTGAAACAGCTAGAGGTAAGCAAGAGATAGCTGAGTTGGAAAGTACGGCTTGTTAAGTTAAGTCTGAAGTGGCCAAGGGACAGTATGACAGGCCTAGGCTGCTGACCTACTCCAGGATCCACTCCTCCCTTCATTTTAGTAACAGAAGCCACCCTGTTCCAGCTGGACAAATGGCTACCCAACTAGAGATGACATCTGGTCACTTTCCTGGCAGCCAGCTGTGGCCAGATGACTAACCTTTAGCTAATGAGATGTGAGCAGAAGTGATGTATGCTACTCCCAGATCATTTTTTTAAACAGAAAGCTGCTTGCCTTTCAATCTATCTTTCTCCCTTGCTGTTGGCTGAGGGATCAGCAGTCATAGATCCAGAGATGGAAGTCACATGCTGAAGATGCTAGAGTCACCCACCAGCCTGAGTCTGGAATGACCTTGTGGCACTGAGGTGGCCCCCATTCTGGTCCACCTGCCCACATTGAGATTGGCACAAATTAATCTCAACCTTGTTGAGCAACTCTGGAACTCTCTCTGCTACAGCTGTTGTAACCTGTACTCAGACTGGTACAGTATTAGGTTAGCTTTTGTGAATTTGGGGAGTACATTACATTATTAGGTCAATAATTAACATAATTTCATTTCAAGATTTTAAATAATTTTAAAATTAAAATAAGTTTCCCTTATTAGGCAGAAAAAAAAAAAAATCACCTAAGACAGAATCTGTCAAAGCCACCTCCTCTGTCAATCTTGGGCTTCATGGGCTTCATGAGAGCAAGAGAAAGAACCCCAAACCAAACTAAGAAAGCATGTAATTTAGCTATTAATGAAATCAACTCTTGAGATTGTATTTCAACAAAATGGACCTCAACCTGGTTTCAGAAGACAATTTACAAATTGAGAGGTGTTAAGAATTCTTCATGCAACCACATTACCAACACATTAAGAATTCGTCATGCAACCACATTACCAACACACTGAAGGTGCAGTCCCTGCCTTAACTTCCCTCACCAGAAGATGCTGGTTCCTCACCTCGGTTCCCAGCAGTGGGACCCAGTGCCTACCGTGTTCACTGTCACTCGGCTTCTGCAGGTCTGCCTCTGCCTCCCTCTGCCAAGTCAGAAGCTCCTCAAAAGCAGGGAGGGCCTGTCTTCCCTCTCATAAGACATTGTTCAATGCCCACCATTTTTCCACTGAAAAAGCTCCTAGAAGAACACACTCTGCTCCTACAGACCTAACTGTGGTGAGTGGGTGCCTTGAGGTTAGGAATTGGCAAAGCCTTTGCTAAAGGCATCTGGCTCATGTCCACACTCTCCCCACTTACCATACTGCTTTGATGAATGCTTGTTTAATGAAATGCTCTAATCGAAAATCTCTATTTCTCCAAGACTGGAGACCTGTAAAATCTACCCACTCTATAAATAAACATTGGGCAGGAGAAACCTTCCTACCTGTTTAGAGCCTAGAATAAGAAATGCTTTAAAAAATTTTTTCTCTACCTCTAGTATTCTAAATATAAGCAATTCAGGTACTATAAATATTAAATCTGATTAACTTTTCTAAATAGAAAAATTAGCTCTAACTACAGCTTTACATAGTTATAAAATTTTAAAGTGGGAAAGAACAGTGGAGAGCATACAGTCTGAGTCTTGTGGGGATGACAGCTACCATTTACTGAGTTCTCCTAACAAACTCCTGACGGCCTCCTGTGTGCCAAGCATGAGGTACCAGCTGTCAATGGAGTACTAATTGGACAGTCCCTTCCCTCAAACCACCAACTGCATATTTATCACACCACGTAGGAGGTGTCCTAGGGGAATGCACAGGCTGCATGGCAGAAGCCCAGCAGAGTAGTGTCCAGAGGGCAGAGTGAGAGAACAAGTGGAATGTGTGAGTGAGAGACGGATGTAAAGGAAGGCTTCCTGGAGGAGGCAAGACCTGCGTGCAAGTTAAGTATCAACCTAGGTGTGACGAAACAGGTACTTTCACACATGATGGTGAGAACTATAAATTAGTAAAACATTTTTTGGAAGCAAAATAGGTAATACCTAAGGAAAAATTTAAATGCACAAGACTCCTAACCTGGCAACTACAATTCTATAAATGTATCTGACAAATACATGTGTACAAATATTCAAAGATATTTGTGCAAGGATGTTTGTAGCACTGCTTGTAACAGGCAAAAAACTAGAAATAACCTAAAAAGTACCCTTGGAATGACTGAATAAATTACTGCACAAAAGTATAATAAAGCCATTAAAAACAATGCAGGGACTTTATGCATTGATATGGAAAGATGTCTAAGATATATAAGGAAATAAAGCAAGTTAAAGAAGACTGCATACAGTAAATTCCAATGTATGGAAAAATACACAAACACATGCACACACACACACACACAATATGCTAGCAAGTGCAGAGAAACAGTGGGAAATGAGACTTTCATTCTTGCCATTATAACTTTCTGTTCTTTTTTTTTAAACTATGCACATATTTCACATTTTAAAAACTAAACAAACACTTTTAAATGAAAAGTTGCAAAATGGTCACTCTGACACCTTTACAGAGAATGGATTTGAGGCAGATGAGACTGAAGGCAGGAAGGCAAGTGGGCCAGGTTCTGAGTACACAGTTATACACCTTCTCCTAACAGCCTGTGAGGTGCGTGGTACTGTCCTCACTCTGCAAATGAAGAAACAAAACTGAGACAGTAAGGAACTTGCCCAAATTCTCAGCTGGAAAGTGGCACGGCCTGGATTTGAATTGAGGTGTATTTGACTACTATATCCATGTTTTTCCCAATATACTACTGTAATATCTCTAATTTTACTTAGAAAGTAAAGTGACTGTCCAAGGCCTGGTCAAGACCAGGCCAGAATAACGCAGATCTTCACATCTCATCTTGTTGTCTTCACCCCACTAAGACACTTTCTTCTGATGATGAAGGTAATTCAGTGATCCATAGACTCAAACCTTTAATCACACTAATGTTTCAGAATACCCAGGACATTCAATATTTAAATTAACTGACTGCTGTGATTAAAAGCAGATTTTCACAATCACCCTCTTTGTTTCAATGCTTGCTGCTGAAAGTTTTAATCAAATTGTTTTTTCCTACTTTAATTCATATTAAAAATAGCATAGCACAACAACTTAATCTTTCTTGGATAACCAAAATCTTCACAGCACCTCAGGGCCATTCTTCTGAACATCAGTTCTTAAGTTACAGTACATACTATGATACAGAATTGGTTATTATGTCACTCACAGGGACGTGAGTGACTCCAGCAAGGATTCTTCCTGCCAGCTCCTTGTAGTCGTCAGTCTCCCCATCTCCAGGCCCAATGCCCGATACCCAGTGTTGTGAGTAAAGGCCTCATTGCTCCCCAGACATACCAATAGCCAAAGTGCTCTCCCAGCCTCCATTCCTGATACCTCCAAACCACTGTATATATACCACATTAGAAAGAAAGATCTGTCCACTTGAAAACCTTTACATGAATGCTTATAGCAGCTATATTTGTAATAGTTCAAAACTGGAAACAATCCAGATGTCCTTCAGTGGGTGGGTGGTTAAACAAATTGCTGTATGTCAATACCATGGACCATCACCCAGCAATAAAAATGATCGAACTACTGATATACATTACAACTTGGGTGGGTCATAAGGGTATTATGAAATTTTAGTGACAATTTTTAGTGATAAAAGCCAATTTCACAAGGTCCATAGGACATAATTCCATTTATACAACATTCTTGCAATGAAAATTACCTATATTATAGAGATATAGAACAGGTTAGTGGTCACCAGGGGTTATGGATGGTGGGGGGCAAGGCGGGTGGTGTGGTTATAAACGGGTAGTACAAGGGAGATCTTTGGGATGATGAAATAGTTCTGTAACTTGATGGCAAAGGTGGTGATTATATGAACCTCCACATGTGATAAAATGACATAGAACTGTACAAGCATTGTACCAATGCTAACTGCCTGATGCTGGTATCATACTATAGTTACATAAATATACAACCATTGGTGGAAACTGGGTGAAGAGTGTACAGGACCTCTCTGCTATTTTTGCAACCTCTTGCGAATCTATAATTATTTCAAAATAAGGAATTAAAAGAGATTTGTTGAAAATATGCAGTCATCATACTGCTCTCCTGTTTAAATTCCTTCAGTAGTGACCGACTGCCTTGACAGTAAAATTCTAATTCTTATAACAGCAGAGGAGTTCTGCAGGGCCTCTGGCCCACTCTTCGGCACTATCAAACCACCTGGGAGCAGCAGACCCCAGCTACTGCATACCTCAGGTCTCTGCCTGAGCTGTCCCATCTGCCTGAGATGACTTCCCTCCCCCTTTTGCTCTCCTGGCCAAACTTCATCCTCCAAAGCCTAGTGCAAGCACCTGCTTCTCCTGCAAGTTCTCCTCTATAGGCTTTCCTTTCAAACTGTGCAGGGCATGTCCCTTTTTTGGCACCACATCATGTATTCATTTGCATTGCAAGTCTATCTCTACTTCTACCTGTGAGCTCCTCAAGGGCAGAAAATGTGTCTGATCTACTTCTCAATCCTTTACTAAGTACACAGTGGGTGCCCAGGAAATATATGTTAAGGCAAAACTAAGCAGGAGAGTAAATGTGGTAAGGCAGCTTCGTGCAATGGCTAAGATTAGGACTCTGGAGTCAGAGAGCAGTGGGTCTGCCATTTATCTGGGTGAGTGAACTTGGGCAAGCAATTACACTCATGCGTAGAACGGGAATAACTGCAGAATCAACCTCAGAGGAAAACTAGCACAGTGTCTAGCACAGGGCAAGGTCTCAACGTCAGCTGACCTTAAGACACCCATTCTACTTATCCCAACAAATGTCTGCATTCTGCAAATGTGAATTAAAATCTGGTAAGTGCAAAAGCTGATGACGTGGTTAATACTGGTGAGCATCTCAGTGAAAGACACAATAGACAGGAGGCAATGCACAGAATTTACTTTTCATTCTAGCGTGTGGTAGGCAGATGATGTTTCAGGAAATTTTTGAATTTTTTTTTTTATACAGCAGGTTCTTATTAGTTATCTATTTTATATATATTAGTGTATATATGTCAATCACAATCTTCCAGTTCATCCCACAACCATCACTCCCCCTCCCTGCTTTCCCCCCTTGGTGTCCATATATTTGTTCTCTACATCTGTGTCTCTATTTCTGTCTTGCAAACGGGTTCATCTGTACCATTTTTCTAGATTCCACATATATGTGTTAATATACGATATTTGTTTTCCTCTTTCTCACTTACTTCACTCTGTATGACAGTCTCTATGTCCATCCATGTCTCTACAAATGACCCAATTTCGTTCCTTCCATTGTATATATGTACCACATCTTCTTTATCCATTTGTCTGTCAATGGGCATTTAGGTTGCTTCAATGACCTGGCTATTGTAAATAGTGCTGGAATAAACATTGAGGTGCATGTGTCTTTTTGAATTGTTTTTCTCTGGGTATATGCCCAGTAGTGGGACTGTTGGGTCATATGGTAATTCTATTTTTAGTTTGTTAAGGAACCTCCATACTGTTCTCCATAGTGGCTGTATCAATTGACATTCCCACCAACAGTGCAAGAGGGTTCCCTTTTCTACACACCCTCTCCAGCATTTGTTGCTTGTAAATTTTCTGATGATGCCCATTCTAACTGGTGTGAGGTGATACCTTATCATAGTATTGATTTGCATTTCTCTAATAATGAGTGATGTTGAGCACCCTTTCATGTGTTTGTTGGCAATTTGTTTATCTTCTTTGGAGAAATGTCTACTTAGGTCCTCTGCCTATTTTTTTATTGTGCTGTTTGTTTTTTTAATATTGAGCTGCATGAGCTATTTATATATTTTGGAGAATAATCCTTTGTTGATTCATTTGCAAATATTTTCTCCCATTCTGAGGGTTGTCTTTTCGTCTTGTTTATAGTTTCCTTTGCTGTGCAAAAGCTTTTAAATTTCATTTGGTCCCATTTGTTTACTTTTGGTTTTATTTCCATTAATCTGGGAGGTTGGTCAGAAAAGATCTTGCTGTGATTTAAGTCAAAGAGTATTCTGCCTATGTTTTCCTCTAAGAGTTTCATAGTGTCCGGTCTTACATTTAGGTCTTTAATCCATTTTGAGCTTATTTTTGTGTACGGTGTTAGGGGGTGTTCTAATTTCATTCTTTTACATGTAGCTGTCCAGTTTGCCCAGAACCACTTATTGAACAGGCTGTCTTTTCTCCATTGTATATTCTTGCCTCCTTTATCAAAGATAAGGTGACCATATGTGCGTGGGTTTATCTCTGGGCTTTCTATCCTGTTCCATTGATCTATATTTCTGTTTTTGTGCCAGTACCATACTGTCTTGATTACTGTAGCTTTGTAGTATAGTCTGAAGTCAGGGAGCCTGATTCCTCCAGCTCCGTTTTTCCTTCTCAAGAGTGCTTTGGCTATTCGGGGTCTTTTGTGTTTCCATACAAATTGTGAAATTTTTTGTTCTACTTTTGTGAAAAATGCCAGTGGTAGTTTGATTGGGATTGCATTGAATCTGTAGATAGCTTTGGGTAGCATAGTCATTTTCACAATATTGATTCTTCCCATCCAAGAACATGGTATATCTCTCCATTTGTTTGTGTCATCTTTGATTTCTTTCATCAGTGTTTTACAGTTTTCTGAGTACAGGTCTTTTACCTCCTTAGGTAGGTTTATTCCTAGGTATTTTACTCTTTTTGTTGCAATGGTGAATGGGGCTATTTCCTTAATTTCTTTCTTATCTTTCATTGTTAGTGTATAGAAATGCAAGAGATTTCTGTGCATTAATTTTGTATCCTGCAACTTTACCAAATTCATTGGTTAGCTCTAGTAGAGTTCTGGCGGCATCTTTAGGATTCTCTACATATAGTATCATGTCATCTGCAAACAATGACAGTTTTACTTCTTTTCCAACTTGTATTCCTTTTATTTCTTTTTCCTCTCTGATTGCTGTGGCTAGGACTTCCAAAACTATGTTGAATAAAAGTGGTGAGAGTGGATATCCTTGTCTTGTTCCTGATCTTAGAGGAAATGCTTTCAGTTTTTCACCATTGAGAATGATGTTTGCTGTGAGTTTGTCTCATATGGCGTTTATTATGTTGAGGTAGGTTCCCTCTATGCCCACTTTCTGGAGAGGTTTTTTTATCATAAATTGGTGTTGAATTTTGTCGAAAGTTTCTCTGCATCTATTGAGATGATCATGTGGTTTTTATTCTTTAATTTGTTAATATAGTGTATCACATTGATTGACTTGCATATATTGAAGAATCCTTGCATCCCTGGGATAAATCCCACTTGATCATGGTGTATGATCCTTTTAACTGCTGTTGGATTCTGTTTGCTAGTATTTTGGTGAGGATTTTTGCATCTATATTCATCAGTGATATTGGTCTGTAATCTTCTTTTTTTGTAGTACCTTAGTCTAGTTTTGGTATCAGGATGATGGTGGCCTCATAGAATGAATTTGGGATTGTTCCTTCCTCTGCAATTTTTGGAAGAGTTTGAGAAGGATGGGTGTTAGCTCTTCTCTAAATGTTTGATAGAATTCACGTGTGAAGCCATCTGGTCCTCGACTTTTGTCTGTTGGAAGTTTTTTTTTTTTTTTTTTTTGCAGTACACGGGCCTCTCACTGCCGTGGCCTCTGCCGTTGCGGAGCAACAGGCTCCGGACACGCAGCCTCAGTGGCCATGGCTCACGGGTGCAGCCACTCTGCGGCATGTGGGATCTTCCCGGACCGGGGCACGAACCCATGTCCCCTGCATCGGCAGGTGGACTCTCAACCACTGCGCCACCAGGGAAGCCCTGTTGGAAGATTTTTAATCACATTTTCAATTTCATTACTTGTGATTGGTCTGTTCATATTTTCTATTTCTTCCTGGTTCAGTCTTGGAAGGTTATACCTTTCTAAGAATTTGTCCACTTCTTCCAGGTTGTCCATTTTATTGGCGTAGAGTTGCTTGTAGTAGTCTCTTATGATGCTTTGACTTTCTGCGATGCCTGTTGTAACTTCTCCTTTTTCATTTCTAATTTTATTGCTTTCAGTCCTCTCCCTCTTTTTCTTGATGACTCTGGCTAAAGGTTTATCAATTTTGTTTATCTTCTCAAAGAACCAGCTTTTAGTTTCATTGATTTTTTGCAATTGTTTTCTTCATTTCTATTTCATTTATTTCTGCTTTGATTTTTATGATTTCTTTCCTTCTACTAACTTTGGGTTCTGTTTGTTCTTCTTTAATTGCTTTAGGTGTAAGGTTAGGTTGTTTATTTGAGATGTTTCTTGTTTCTTTAGGTAGGATTGTATTGCTATAAACTTCCCCCTTAGAACTGCTTTTGCTGCATCCCATAGGTTTTGGATCGTTGTATTTTCATTGTCATTTGTTTCTAGGTATTTTTTGATTTCCTCTTTGATTTCTTCAGTTATCTCTTGGTTATTTAGTAACGTATTGTTTAGCCTCCATGTGTTTGTGTTTTTTACATTTTTTTCCCTGTAATTTATTTCTAATCTCATATTGTTGTGGTCAGAAAAGATGCTTGATATTATTTCAGTTTTTTTAATTTACCAAGGCTTGATTTGTGAACCAATATATGATCTATCCTGGAGAATGCTCTGTGTGCACTTGAGAAGAAGTGTAATCTGCTGTTTTAGATGCAATGTCTTATAAATATCAATTAAATCTATCTGGTCTATTGTGTCATTTAAAGCTTGTGTTTCCGTATTCATTTTCTGTCTGGATGATCTGCCCATTGGTGTAAGTGAGGTGCTAAAGGCCCCCACTATTATTGTCTTCCTGTTGATTTCCTCTTTCATAGCTGTTAGCATTTGCCTTATGTATTGAGGTGCTCCAATGCTGGGTGAATATGTAATTGTTATATCTTCTTCTTGGATTGATCCCTTGATCATTATGTAGTGTCCTTCCTTGTCTCTTATAACATGCTTCATTTTAAAGTCTATTTTATCTGATATGAGTATTGCTACTCCAGCTTTCTTTTGATTTCCATCTGCATGGAACATCTTTTTCCATCCCCTCACTTTCAGTCTGTATGTGTCCCTAGGTCTGAAGTGGTTCTCTTGTAGACAGCATATATATGGGTCTTGCTTTTGTATCCAGGTGTTATTTGTCGTTTTTTACTTGTTGCTTTTAATAATTTTTCTTTGTCTTTAATTTTTGTCAGTTTGATTACTATGTGTCTCAGCGTGTTTCTCCTTGGGTTTACCCTGCCTGGGACTCTCTGCACTTCCTGGACTTGGATGGCTATTTCCTTTCCCATGTTCGGGAAGTTTTTGACTATAATCTCTTCAAATATTTTCTCAGGTCCTTTCCCTCTTTCTTCCCCTTCTGGGACCCCTATAATGCGAATGTTGGTGCGTTTAATGTTGTCCCAGAGGTCTCTTGGGCTGTCTTCATTTATTTTCATTCTCTTTTCTTCATTCTGTTCTGCAGCAGTGAATTCCATCATTCTATCTTTCAGGTCACCGATCCATTCTACTGCCTTAGTTTTCTGCTATTGATTCCTTCTAGTGCATTTTTCATTTCAGTTACTGTATTGTTCATCTCTGTTTGTTTGTTCTTTAATTCTTCAAGGTGTTTGCTCTTTAATTCTTCTAGGTCTTTGTTACACATTTCTTTCATCTTCTCGATCTTTGCCTCCATTCTTTTTCAGCGCTCCTGGATCATCTTCACTATCGTTATTCTGATTTCTTTCTCTGGAAGGTTGCCTATCTCCACTTCACTTAGTTGTTTTTCTGGGGTTTTACCTTGTTCCTTCACCTGGTACACAGTCCTCTGCCTTTGCATTTTGTCTGTCTTTCTGTGAATGTGGTTTATGTTCCACAGGCTGCAGGACTGTAGTTCTTCTTGCTTCTGCTGTCTGCCCTCTGGGGGATGAGGTTATCTAAGAGGCTTGTGCAAGCTTCCTGATGGGAGGGACTGGTGGTGGGTAGAGCTGGGTGTTGCTCTGGTGGGCAGAGCTCAATAAAACTTTAATCTGCTTGATGGGTGGGGCTGAGTTCCCTCCCTGTTGGTTGTTTGGCCTGAAGCAACCCAGCACTGGAACCTACAGGCTTGAACTTCTGCTGCCAGTGTCCTTGTCCCTGTGGTGAGCCAAAGCTGCTCACTGCCTCTGCAGGAGACTCTCCAACACTAGCAGGTAGGTCTCGTTCTATAGTCTGCTATAGGGTCATTGCTTCTTCCCCCTGGGTCTTGATGCACACACTACTTTGTGTGTGTCCTCCAAGAGTGGAGTCTCTGTTTCCCCCAGTCCTGTTGAAGTGCTGCAATCAAATCCCGGTAGCCTTCAAAGTCTGATTCTCTGGGAATTCCTCCTCCTGTTGCCGAACCACCAGGTTAGAAAGCTTGATGTTGGGCTCAGAACCTTCACTCCCGTGGGTGGACTTCTGTGGTATAATTGTTCTCCAGTTTGTGAGGCACCCACCCAGCAGTTATGGGATTTGATTTTATTGTGATTGCACCCCTCCTACCATCTCACTGTGGCTTCTCCTTTGTCTTCAGATGTGGGGTATCTTTTTTGGTGAGTTCCACTGTCTTCCTGTCAATGACTGTTCAGCAGTTAGTTGTGATCCCAGTGCTCTTGCTAGAGGGAGTGAGCACATGTCCTTCTACTCTGCCATCTTCTCAGGAAATTTTTAGAAGACACCCACTTTCCAACATATAATAGTAGTTATGTTTCTGAGAGTTAAGAATTGGAAAAATGGATTTTCTTTTTTTCGGTACGCGGGCCTCTCACTGTTGTGGCCTCTCCCGTTGCGGAGCACAGGCTCTGGATGCGCAGGCTCAGCAGCCATGGCTCACGGGCCCAGCCGCTCCGCGGCATGTGGGATTTTCCCAGATCGGGGCACGAACCCGTGTCCCCTGCATCGGCAGGTGGACTCTCAACCACTGCGCCACCAGGGAAGCCCGGAAAAATGGATTTGATTCTAGAATCAGAGCTGGAGGATTTACTACCTGGGTTGCACCCTCATGCTTAGATATGCTGAAATCAAACTAGTAGCAGCATCAGTTTAGATATACAATATTTAAATAGTCAAACAAATTAAATCATTTACAGTTCTGTAGAAATACATGTGTGTGTATGTTTATGTGTGTGTATATATATATTTTTTTCTTTTTTAAGGAAAAGGAGTTTTTTAAAAGCAATCATTCTCAATTATTCTTTCTCTTAAAATCATTGTAGGGGAGTGGAGATATGTTTTTTAAACAAATTGTTCTAAAAAAACCATATGTTTTTAAAACGAATCCCCAAGTTTTTCCTACACTGGCCTATGGAAAGACAAAGTAACAGGTGGTTTTCACACTGTTCATTCTCCTAATAGCTAAATAATTCAGCTATAGAAATATTCAAATAACAACTTCACAATGGGCAAGAACCCGTTTAACATAATGAGAGTTAATATTAATGTCTCTCTTTTTTTTTTTTTTTTTTTGCGGTACGCGGGCCTCTCACTGCCGTGGCCTCTCCCGTTGCGGAGCACAGGCTCCGGATGTGCAGGCTCAGCGGCCACGGCTCACGGGCCCAGCCGCTCCACGGCATGTGGGATCCTCCCAGACCGGGGCACGAACCCGTGTCCCCTGCATTGGCAGGCGGACTCTCAACCGCTGCACCTGCAGGGAAGCCCAATGCCTCTCTTTTAAGGGGAAAAAAAAACTGCCTCATTTGTAATCCATATATCCTTAGAATCTATTTTTACTATTCCTGAAATGTTTCAGTGTATGTAGTCTTTGCTTAAGAAAGGGTCTAAGGCAAAATTAGCTGGGGAGAAAAAGGAGTAGAATACTTTATAGAATCCAAAAACAAAAAAAGAACCAAGAAACCAAATGACATTAAATAAAATCAAATCTGTTGAATTTCACCATCAAATGTTTAGTAAATTTCCTTAGCTGTAAGGAATTCCTATGCTAAAATGGAGACAATTCTTGCTCTTTTTTTTTTTTTTTTTTTTTTTTTTTTGCAGTACGCGGGCCTTTCACTGCTGTGGCCTCTCCCGTTGCGGAGCACAGGCTCCGGACGCACAGGCTCAGCGGCCACGGCTCATGGGCCCAGCCGCTCCGCGGCATGTGGGATCCTCCCAGACCGGGGCACGAACCCGCGTCCCCTGCATTGGCAGGCGGACTCTCAACCACTGCACCACCAGGGAAGCCCCGCTCATTATTTTTATATCTATTAATTTACACCCCAACATTTTCCAAAGAGGATTTGAGGCACCTTTTAACAATACTTTAACTGGCAATCCAAAGGCCAATAAAAAATGTGAAAAGATCTACAGTCCTTTCTAAAAAATGAGTTCTTACCGGGCAAAAGATATACAAACTTGTCCCCGAAATAATATGCCCTCTTAATGAATCAATGGGTCCAGGCACTGAGCATCAACAGCGGCTAACATCATAGTGTGAGCCAACCAGGACTACTTGCCTCTAGAGGAAGCGTGCACCCCCTTAGGAAGGCACCCTGGATCCAACCAAACCTCGCCTAGATCCAACTACAACTTTTCAAGAAATACAGAGGAACAAGAAATTACATTGGAGAGGTACAATCAGTAAAATCCCAATAATGGAAAAGCTATTGCTTTAACAAATAAACTACAAGGAAAAGAAAAAAAGAAATAAAGGGGGATCTACAGATTAAAAGAAATTTAAAAGACATATGAACTTATCACAATGTATGGACCTTATCTGGATCCTGATTCCAATGAAGAAACTATTAAAGAAACTATAAAATTTATGAGACAACTAGAAATTTGCATGCTGACTGGCTATTTGATGATATTAAGGAATTATTGCTTTTCAAAGTTTAAAAGACTCCTTATCTTTTAGAACATAAACTGAAAACTTCATGGATGAAATGACATCATAGTTAGGATCTGCTTGAAAATAATAGGTGGGGTGAGGTGTATGGATGGGATTAGGGACAAACAAGATTGTCCATGAGTTGGTAATTGTTAAAGCCAGATACTACTCTGTCTACTTCCGTATATGTTTGAAATTCCTCATAATAAACAGTTGAAGACTGATGTTGAAACTAGTTCATACAATCACAGAAGGCCAAATACAAATTTAATTTTCCTTAATTCTTAGGGAAAATTATGTAAAAATGTCACCTTCTTAACCAAGTATAACTACATATTTAGATTGGAAATAGCTGCCCTACTGCCAAATCAATAGTCTTAAGAAAAAAATGTGGTTTTGTTTTACCTTAGGCATCATGAAATAAATTGGCTTACTCACTGTTAATTTCTTCATCTGGCACTTTTCTCTATCCAGAAAATTAAGAAATTTGATTTTAAATAGACAAATTGAGGTGTACCCTCTAACATTTATTTAGGGAGGCCAAATAAACATATTTTAATCTGTCAACAAATTATTTATAGTGGTATCCTGAAAATTAAATCCTCAGGAGTGGATTCTCCTCAGGAGACTCAGGAGAATCAAAACTTTTCAGAGAAGACTATGCCAAAATAGTATTATTTTTAACCCTGCAGAATCCTTTTGAAGGGGGAAAAAAAGGGTTAAATGAAGGGAAACATTATCTAAATTGGATGTTGTTCTTCCAGAACAAATGAAGAGCCAAAAGAGAATACTCAGAGCTGAGGGACCCAGGAAAGAATGCTGATCTGGGGGATACCTGGGTTCAAATTTCACTTTCCAGCTGCTTGCTATGAAACAAGACTGCTGAAACTCTGGGAGCCTCTGTTTCCTCCTCTGCAAAAATGGGCTTCATAGCTGCTATCACAGAGCTCCAGTGACAATTAAATGAGAGTACCTGGACAAATAGGGCCTAGCTCCTCTGGCCTTGGGCTACCTTTCCAGCTCATTGCAACTCTTCCCTCCTATACAACCTGCACTGGAGGTCGACAATCCTGCAACAAAGCTGAATGAGGTCTGTATTTTGCTTGTTTCACAGCATTTAAAACATTTTAAAATTAGCTACTGCCAACATTTCAAAATCAAGAGAGTGTAGATACAAACGTCAAGTTCTGACTTCTTTCTAAAAATTGCTGGGTGAGCTGGGTCTGGTTCTCCAGGGTCCCCACTACTCCAAGCTCTCTTACACCTGGCCCAACAGGCTGATTTTGACCCCACATTGGTCTAAAGTTCTTCCTTCACCCTGCCCTTTCCCACTTCTTGCCTCCCCCACCTGACAAGTTTCTCATCACCATTCAAGGCTCAACTCCAGCACCAGCCATCACCTCCTCCAAGTTTCCATGGCACAGCCCCCCCTCTACAGCCAGCTGTCCTAATACTCTCTACATGTCTGCCTTCCCTACTGGGCTCTTGGGCTCTCTGGAGGAAGGGACCCTGTTGCTATTGCCTTTGTGTCCCCAGGGCCGAGCAGAAAGCCTGACCTAGATAATGTAGAATTCAGTAAATGTCTCCTGAATGTGTGGAAGGAAGTTACAGCTAAAACATTACAAAAATGTAAGATTTTATATCACAGCTTGTTCTGACAGTTACCAAATAAAGGGGTCAAGGACATTAAAATGTTTCACAAAATGAAAGCAAGTTTCCATCCGCATACTAGTTTCACAAGTTAGTCTGAAGTCACTAAACAAACATAAAGGAAAAGCAACAGGCGGGCAGGGTCATTCATTCATTCACTGGACTGATATTACTGAGTACTTACTGTGTGCTTTCTAAGCACTGGGGATAAAGCAGTGGACAAATCAGACAACTACCTGTTTTCATAAAGCTACATCCTAGTAGGAGAGACAGAAAATAAACAGGCAAATCAATAGAATAGTTTCAAACCAGATACTAGGAAGAAAATTAAACAACATAATGAGAAAGAATTACTAACGGAAGAAAGAGGGTGGTCAAGGAAGGCATTGTGTAAAGTGAGACATCTGACCAGAAGAAGAACCAGAAGGAGCCAGCTGTGCAAAGATCCGGGAGACAACGCCAATCACTGGACACAGCAAGTGCAAAGGTCCTGAGGTAAACAGAACGTTCAAGGCAAGTAAGGTGGGTGGGACAGGAGAACAGTGCTCTGGGTTGGGGGAGTGGTGGGGGGGTGGAGGGGTGGGTTGGTGGGGTGGGGTGGGCAGGGCCCGCTCTGGCGTTGCTGGGCACTGAGTGTGCAATGACAAGGCATTGGAGCAGCGTTAGTATGGGGGACTACGGGCGAATGGGGAGGGGGTTCCTGCCACACTCAAACCAGCAAGGAGCAGTATGCCGCCCAATTTTTCACAAATGTGCACTGGGCTCCTGCCCAGGCGCTTTCACACACATTCATATAGCCTGACAACAACACTGTCCCAAAGGGCAGACATTTCTCCCACTTTGCTGAGGGGAAAACCGAGAAACATCAAGTGTCAGTGCCTTTGCTAAGGTCGCAGGAACCAAATCCCAGGCTTCTGAGCATCCCGGAGCAGGTGTGCTGCCGTGTGCCAAACAATCGGGGAGGGGGGGGGCGCCCACAGACCCTACGGTAGGTCTGCCAAGGCCAGACTAGGGAGCGGGCCCTCAGCTTTGGGGTGCTGACAGCCGGTAGGGAGGGGTGACTGCGGCAGCCCGGGGGACGAGGGGCTGCGGCCGGGGTCACCAGCACCCCGCAGACCCCGGTCGGTCCCACAGAACCCGGTCCTCCAGCCCCGCGCTCCCCCTTCCCCGCGGATCCCGGCCGCGCGGCCCTCCCGCCGTCCCTCCCCAGCGAGGCTCGGCCCGAGAGTCCCCGCTGGGCCTAACCCGCCCGCCGGGCTCACCTCGCCTCCCCGCCGCCGCGCCAAGAGGAGAGGGCAGGCGGGCGGACTGGCGGCGCTGCGCGCTGGCGGCTCGCGGCTCCGCTGCCCGGGGCTCGGCCGGCCGCCCCGCCCCGCTCTGCTCCGCTCCGCCCCGCCGCCGTCGCCGCCGCCGCCGCCG
>NW_020838046.1:344809-368556 GCF_003676395.1 Aethalodelphis obliquidens | reverse complement strand
AGGGGCGCCGGAGCGCTTAGATCCCTTCCGGTCTGGCTCTCTTCTCCTCCGCCGCCGCCGCCGCAGCGGCGCTCGGCCTGACCGACCCGCGCGCCGACCAATCGGCGCGCGGTAAGTCGGACTGGTGCAGCCAATCGCGCGCGGGGTGGTGGGGACGAACTACTGCCGGGCGGCTCGGGCGGGGCGGCCGGCGGAGCCAGGGCCCTCAGTGACTGGTGAGCGGCGCTCGAAGGTAGCGCAGCAGATCGGATCCGCGCCTTATTGACGCAGGCACTGTTCGGCGAGCTAGCTGAGCTCGTTGCCCCCACAGGGGCCCACGGCGCGGCGGCCGAACACGGAGCCGGGAGACGGTGGAGAGGGCGGGCTGGCGGGACCGAAAGCCGGGCCACAGGGCTGCAGGTGCAGACTGGCAGCGGCGAGTCGGCCTGGAGGGAGACGGAGCCGGTCCATTTGGGGGAAACCCGGGGTGAGGGTGAGGGCGAGGGCCAGCCAGGGCGAGGGAAGCTGGGGCCTTGGCGTCCAGGACCGGGAGGCGGAGGCGGCGAGGGAGTGGGGACGAGAGGAGAGGACCTTGGATTCCTCTGCTCACCGTGAACGAGTTTGTAGGGGTGCTCCCAGAAGTCGGGGACGGAGATGCGAGGAGGTGGCCATGTGCAGACAAGTATCCTCGGCAGGTCAGCGACAGGGCAGGAGAGGACAGGCTGGTGCTCCTGGGGCAGAGTTCAAGCTTCTGTCTCAGAGGAGAATGGCACGGAGTCGTAAATGGAGGGAAGGGAATGCAGTGCTGAGGGCCTTAGGACCTGGGGTTTGTTGACACTGACCTTTTTTTTTTTCCCCTTATCCTGATCACTTCATTTATTTATTTTTTAAACATCTTTATTGAAGTATAATTGCTTTACAATGTTGTGTTAGTTTCTGCTGTATAACAAAGTGAATGGAATCTTTAAAAAAATGGTTCTGATGAACCTAGGGGCAGGACAGGATTAAACACGCAGACGTAGAGAATGGACTTGAGGACACGGGGAGGAGGAAGGGTAAGCTGGGACGAAGAGAGAGAGTAGCATTGACATATAGACACTGACCTTCTTTTGAGGCATCTCCCACAGCCCTCTAGCCTCTGGATCTGGTTCCAGCATGTCTGGAGTCATGTGAAATGAGGGGAGAGGTGGTGTCGGATCTGTGTTTGGATGAGCAAGGCTGGAAGTGAGGCAAGGAGGCTGGACACAGTGGAGAAAAGCTCAGAGGTCCGTGGATGGGGTGAGGGGAATTGGACTTTGCGGATGGGGAGACTGGTGGACTGTGAAGGAGGAACAGCCCTCACAGGGTGGCCAGGACCACAGGGTGGCCAGGGCAGGGGCCAAACTTGGGGGAAGGAGCAGGACTCTGCAGACGGGGGAGGTTAAGGGGCTGAGGGGCATGGAGCAGGGTGGCAGAACTGGGGGAAGCTGGCAAGCCTGTGACCCATGGCCAGGCTGGGGGCACCAGGACCTCAGAAGAGAGGTAGGGTAGAGGAAGGGATCCAGGTGCAGTGTCCCCCTTAGGCCACCCCTACCTTGGCTACCAGAACAAGTTTTCTAAAACTGAGTATGGCCCATCCCTGCTTGAAATTGTAACTCCTGAGTGTTGCCTGATTGAGGAGGGCCCACCTGATAGGCTCCTGCCCACACTCAACCTTACTGCCACCTGCCCCAGGTGCACAACAGAAAACAGGGAGCAAAAATTACCACCATCAAGGATTATGGGAAACCGTCGGAGCTGTGGTTTTACGATGGAGCACTCATGGGTGCTTCTTCTCAGATTAGGAAGGAGCACCCATTCTCACACAGAATCCAGCCCTGACTTTGCAGCACTCATCCCATGGAAAGTGAGTACCAAAAATCATTGTACACACATACAAACCTATATACATTTCCTGCTGAGTTTTCTGAAAGGATTCTGCTTTTTTCTGGCTTATGAAGTACAGGGAACATTTATGGACATAGAGCTGAGGTTACAGGGTGGGGGCCAGGGAGCTGGTCTGTGCTTGGAAGAGTGCACAGGATTCCGGTTGAGGCCAACAAGAGAGAAGATCCTGTCACAAGTGTGGTGAGAACTGCAGGGGTGGGGGAAGGGGGAACACATGAGCACTGACAGCTGATCTAGCCTGCCAGGTGGAGAGGAGCAGTTGAAGAAGGCCTCCTGGACAGGAGGAAGCCCCAGCTGAGGCTGGAAAGCCAGCAGGAATGTTCTGGGCCAGTGCTTTAGGCAGAAAGCGCACTCAGACCCAGAGATTCAGAAGTGAGGACATGCATGCTATATTCAGGAAACCACATATCACCTAGTCTTGCTGGAGATGGAGAAGGGCGACTGGAGAGTTTTGAGGGCTTTGAGGTGCGTGGACTGGCACAGCTGACCGGAGGCCCATCGGCTGGCTTCAGCTCACTGATATGCTTTGTTTAACCCTGAGAGTTGTTTGTTTCTTTGTTTTTTAAGTTTTTTAGTTGCCAACATTTAAAAATTGGGAGCTTTCACCTTGGAAACACTCAATTGTTGGTTTCTCTTGAATAGTTAAAGCTCTGGCAACATGTGGCCCAGATTCGCATAGTAGTCAGCTGGAACTGAGTGGCAGCTGCCCCTTTAGGTGAGACCCCTAGTTCACCACAGTCTCCACAACTCCCTATTATCCACATCTGCCTGCAACTTCACTCACCCCTTACCTAATAGGCCTTGGGGCATCGCAGGGTGGAGACCTGGCTGTGGAGGTAAAGGGCAGCTGTTGTGGAGTATTAAGAAAGGAAGTGAGCAGAGTGATTAGATGTTTATTTTGGAAAGATCACTAGGGCACATGAAGTTTCAGGGATGAGGGGCTTAAGACCACAAGACCAATTAGGGAGCTATTGCAAAGGTCCCTGTAAGAGAAGATGAGGTCTGGTCTGGGGCCAAGGCAGCCAGTGTCAAAAGGAAGGATCTGATTTTAAAACTGTTTCAAGACTTTAGACAAATTCAAATTAAATTACAACCCACTATCACTACACACCCCACTAGGATGGCTGTATGAAAAAAGACAATAGCAAGTGTTGATGGTGATGTGGAGCAAATGGAACTCCCAGACACTGCTGGTGGAAAAGCAAAATGGTTCATCCACTTTGGAAACAGTTTGATAGTTTCAGATAACATTAAACACATAGCTGTCATACCACCCAGCAATCCCATTCCTCGATATATACCCTAGAGAAATAAAAGCATGTTCACACAAAGAGCTTACGTGAATGTTCATACCAGCCTTACTCAAAACAGTTAAAAACTAGAAACAACCCATGTGTCCATAATTCAGTGAATGGAAAGACAAACTGTGGTACATCCATGCAGTAGGATATTACCTGACACAGAAAGGACTGGCCTGGTGGCGAGTGCACAGCACAGCATGGATAAGTATTAAAAACATGGTAAGTGAAAGAAGCCAAACATAAAACTATATATGATTCCATTTATATGACCTTCTGGAAAAAGCAGAGTCACATCAGTGGTTGTCAAAGCTCAAGTGTGGGGAGAGGAATGACTCCCAGGGGCCATGAGTGAATTTTTGGGGATGATGGGCATACTCTGTTGTATTTTAATTATGGTGGTCCTCATATGACTATATATGTGTCAAAACTCAGAATTGTGCACCTAAGAAAGGATGACTTTTAATGTGTGTAAATTATACAAAACAAACTTGATGTAAAGGAAAAAAAAAAACTGTTCAAGAGGTGGAATTGTCAGGTCTTACAGGTAGGATGTAGGGGTGAGAGAGGAGGAGTAGTCAGAGAGAAAAACCTGGCTTGGTTCTTGGCAGGGGACTTCTGCCCTTGGCCTGCTCATGCTTCTGCCAAGGCTCATTAGAGCATTTCTGGCTGCCCTTCCCTGCCCTTGATGCTGCTGCTGGCAGACACTGCCCACCTCCCCATCCCATGTGGGCCTCTTCACCTGGGTTCCAGTCAGGCTCTCCACTTAGTTGTGCTCCTCTGGGCAAGGGATTAGGCTCAGAGAGCCTCAGTTCAATGGGGAATGGGCATCGGTGGTGAACCCAACCTGATGCGAGGACTCAAGGAGCAAAGTACCAAACGCGGGGTGCCGACCTTACACACGGGGTATGTGAGTGTTCTCATTCTGGCTGCTTTTGGCCCCCTCCCTCGACTTTGCCTGCTCTCCCCACAGTCCATTAACCGCTCCTCTCTCTTCTCCCCAGCCCTTACCAGGACCAGAGATGTGCCAAAGGATTCAAGTTAGGACTGTTTTAGTTGTGTGTTATAGAAAGCCACATTGCACTTAAACCAATGGGGACAATTTGGGGGAGTTTCCTGCACTGTTGCACCTGAGGGAGAGCAGGGGTAGAGCTGGCTTCAGTACTGCAGGCTTGAGAGCCAGGCTGAGGCCTTGGAAGCCAGAGGCAAGCTCTCTACCCATCCCATTCCTCTGTGTCAGCTTCCTTCTCTCCATGTCACCTTCTGCTCTTCCACCACCCAAGGGGAGTGACCCTCTGTCTCAAGTCAAGTTTGAAAACCCCCATGGGAGGACTCTGATGGCTCCCCCTTGCAGGGCTCCCACCCTTTGCTGGTCAGTCAGGCTCATGTGAGGACGTGGCAGGCGAAAGGGCAGAAAACAGCTGGGAAAGACAGAAGTCTGGGTTTTATTCTCTGGTAATAAGAAACAGGGTGTCTTATATACACTACCAAATGTAAAATAGATAGCTAGTGGGAAGCAGCCACATAGCACAGGGAGATCAGCTCGTGCTCTGTGACCACCTAGAGGGGTGGGATAGGGAAGGTGGGAGGGAGACACAAGAGGGAGGGGATATGGGGATATATGTATACATACAGCTGATTCACTTCGTTATACAGCAGCAACTAACACAACAATGTAAAGCAATTATACTCCAATAAAGGTGTTAAAGAAAAAAAAGCATGTCTGAGCTGGGGGCACAGCTGAAGGCATGGGAGCTGTATGAAAATGGGGTTGATCCATGACTGTATGACTGAATGCAGTGACCCTCAGCCCTCCTCTTCCAGGTTTCTCCCAGAGCACCAGCCATTGGACCCTTGCTCAAAGGCAAGGGACTGGAAAGCTCTTCTCTGGGAGTCTGACCAGCCCTGAAGCCTAAAGTAAAGGCTTGACCTCCATCCCCCCACAAGCCCCCTTCCAGATTGACCGGCAGTGAATCTTGGCATCAAAATAAGCCCCACTGTGTGCTCAGGACTTTCCACCTACCTTGAATCTGACTGGACAGCCCAAGGTCACATGGCAAAGAAAATTAAGACAATCAAACAGAAAACTGCATCTTGAAAGAAACAGAGACTATGTAGAGAAGAAAATTCCAAAGGAAAAAAAAAATCATTGCAGGCTTCAAAGAGTATGAAAAAATATTGCATCCTAGTAACAAGAACCACCATTAAAAAATTCAGCACACAAGTTATGTCTTGCTCTCTCAGCTGAGATGGCCTAGAAGCAATGACATCCCAGGAGTGAAAACACAGCCAGAGCCCAGGTCTTGTTTTCTAATGCCATTCACAAATAAAGGAAACCAGGGGTCCTTGGAGCAATGGCTGATTCTAGGGCAGGGGCAGGGAATATACAAGATGAGCCTAGCACAAGTTGTAGTGCAAGAAAGGGAAGTGCTTACAAAGTACACACACAAACGAGGGGTCATGTCACAAGAGCCAACTGAAAGAGCTCCCAATAGCCATAGCTGGAACAATTCAAACAACAAAATAAGTAACATGGCACTGGGTTATGACTCAAAGTGTAAAATAAATATCCATGAGTTTCATAGTAACAGAAATAAATGATTTAACAAAAAGATGGAGAACAGACAAATCTGTACTGAGTTCCAAATAATTTATGTGGATACTCCCCTCACGGAGGTGAAGCATAACTCCCTACTCTTTAAGTGTGGGATAGGCATGATGGCTTCCTTCCAAAAAATTCAGTATGGAAAGGGGGGAAAAATAGAGTACCCGACAAACACTACCTCAGTCAAGGGTCACCTGACATAACAGTGATAAAACATGTTGATAGTATGTACCCTTGATATGAAGTGATGAGAATGGCATTTTACTTCTGGGGTCTTCCTCCCCAAAACACAGAGCGCCAGTCTAACCACAAGAATAGCACCAGGCAAATCCAAATGTAGGACATTCTATCAATACAAAATACCCAGCAACAGTCCTCAAAACTGTCAAGGTGGGCTTCCCTGGTGGCGCAGTGGTTGAGAGTCCGCCTGCCGATGCAGGGGACACGGGTTCGTGCCCCGGTTCGGGAAGATCCCACATGCCGCGGAGCAGCTGGGCCCGTGAGCCATGGCCACTGAGCCTGCGCATCCGGAGCCTGTGCTCCGCAACGGGAGAGGCCACAACAGTGAGAGGCCCACGTACCGCAAAAACAAAAAACAAAAAACAAAAAAAACTGTCAAGGTAATCAAAAACAAGGAAAGTCTGAGAAACTGGCACAGCCAAAAGGAGCCCAAGGAGACATGTGATGTCCTTGAATAGGAAAGGGGAATTAGATACAAATTAAGAAGATATGAATAAATTATGGGCTTTAGTTAATTTAAAATATTATATTTATATATATATATATATATATATATTCAGAGCCAAAAAAAGAGTTCTTGGAAATTAAATCATTTGGCAGAAATGGAAAATCTTGGTAGTAGACAGGTTGGGAGAGAAAATTGAAGAAATCTCCCAATGAGTAGAGAAAAAAGATAAGATGGACAATAGAAAGGATAAGAAATTACAGGCCATTCCAGCAGCTTCACCTCTGCAGTCCAATGCTCTACCCCTGAGCTATAACCCTCAGCAGCTTCACCTCTGAATAACGGAGAGGCTAGAGAAACAAAAAGAAATCCATAAAAAAGTAACTCAAGAAAACATCCCAGACTTGAAGATCATGAGTAACCAGACTGAAATCAACACTAAATGAAAAGAGATCCAAGGCACCTTTGTTGTGATATTTCAGAACACAGGGAACAAAAAGAAGGAAATAAAGAGGTCACTGACAAAGGCACACCAGAGTGACTTTGGACTCCTCAACTGCAATACTGGGAACAAGGTAAGGGAGCATTACCTTTATGATTCTGAAAGAAACATTTTTATCTGACCTAGAATTCTATAATTAGCCAAACCCTCAATCAAGTGTGAGTCATAAAGTCATTTCCAGACATGCAAGGTCTCAAAACATTTATCTCCCAGCATCTTTACTCAAGAAGTATGTGCTCCACCAAAACAAAAAAGGACTCAGAAGAAGGAAGACACAGAGACAGGAAGCAAGAGACATGAGAGATGAGGAGAGAATCCCCTGGAGGATGGTGAAAGGTGATCCCAAGGTGACAGCTCTGCAGCAGCTGTGGAGGGCAACTGAGCCACACTGCAGCAGTGTGACCTGGCACATAGACTGTCATCACCAAGACCCCCCTTCCATCAGTCCATCTTCTTAACCTGAGGACAGAAAGCCCAGGAGAACTTGGCCCAGATTCTCATCAGTACTTGGCTTGTCTTGACCATGTGCTGATGAGGGTCTCTCCCCTCAGGCTCTGATGAGGACACGCATATAACTCACAGAAGTTTCCAGCTTTTCCCTGAGAGTGGGAGGTAGACCACGATGGGCTCAGATATAGAAAGGACAGAGCAGCCCACTCTCACTGACCGGACTTCTGCTGCATGTCCAGCTCCTGGTCTACACTTTAGTCTTGCCAGGCACCTGACTGTGGAGAGCCCAGTGTTTTCCAAGACTCACTTGTGACCTTGCTCGTGAGTTCCCCAGAAAGGGCCTTGTCACCTCCCAGAGAAGCGGAGGTCAGACCATGACCGAAGACTGCTCCACTCACCTCCTCCTGGAGCCTCTGCCCAGCGGGGACAGTGCTGCCCACTCCTTGCATGAATGGTGTGTGCTTGCCCTCCGATTTCAAGACTAGGCAGTATTATTGTTTGAGTATTACTGTATGGGGTAGATACACAGGTAGAACTATAAAGAAAAGCAAGGGAACAATGAGCACAGAAGTCAGGATGGTCATCACCTCTCAGGTGTTAAGGATGAAATACATTTTTCTGGTCCTTGTTCAGATAAAAATGTTCTGGCTAGTTTGTAGTCTCCTAACCTGAAGTTGTATTGGTCATTGTTTGGTCAGGAAGACAGAAACCAGAGCAGGCATTTCCAACAAGACTTACACACTTGTTAATTTGTGAGAAGGGCAGGAGGAAGGTCAGAGAATGCCATCACAGCCCCTTGGGTTCCTGCCAACTCTCCAGAATTAGGATTTTGGAGGAGCCACAGGAAAGCTCTGCTGGTGGCCACCACAGCCTGGAGCACTGAGTGATGGGTGAGTTGTAGGGAGCCCCACCATAGAGGATATTTTGGGGCCAAGGGCCACAACAGGACCTCCTGTCTGCCTCTGCCAGCACAGAAATAAGTTATATGAATGAGTGATATGAATTTCTCATTGAATAATATAATTTCTAAACTGTCTTTCAAATCTCCCAGAAGTGTCTCTCACTGGTGGAATTTAACCTGGAAATGTAGTTCCCAGGTTTCCAACCCCTGTGATACAGAGTAGAGCATAGAATAGGATGAAAAAGGTCACTGAATAGCCCACAGGTAATCCAGAACAAAGATCTGATGGGATTCTAGAGCTACACATACCAATTAGTTGCCATGAAGACACCACTCGAGCTGTCTGGGATAGCACTTTCATAGGGAGCCAAACTCCAACTCCACAAGAATTCTGTCTCTGGCTTTCTATCTTCCTGCCTGATTCTATTAATAAAATTGGTGACTTTATAGGCTTACTGGGGGAAAAAAGTACAAATTTGAGTTTCACCTCTGTATGCTTCATTCAGGCTCTGGGCAACCCCCTCCAACAGCTATTCAGTGGATTCTCATTCCAAAGTCCCAAATCTCCTGCATTTTGTTCCATTCTGTTAAAATAGTGCTCATTTTCATCCTAGAAGCACATAGGTCACGGGTGTGGCTACCAACAAACAGGGCTGCCCCCACGAGACACTGCTGAGTTTGTTTTGAGGAGCCCTCAAAAGCATGCGAAAAGAATGAGAATAACAAAAATCCACACGCACAAGACAAAAAAATTGTACTGTATTTATTGTCTTAAAATTGCATAGTACTTTGATTGTGCATGCTTTTAAATAGAGGGCAAGTTAGCCCTCTTGAAACTACTCTCTTGCATGGGATTTTTCAGGCTGTTTTACTATGGGCAGGAGCAGGGACCAAAATACTGCCTGATCTTAAAAAGAACCATGATCAGAGAGAAGTTGTCGGAGAGATTTAGATGAGAAGACACTGATGAAGGGAGTTGAGATTTGACAGGACTTATAAGAGGCATGGGAAGATGGTGGGAGGGGGCTTCCCTGAAGTCAGGGGACAGGACTCAGGAGCAGCCAAGAGAGGATGGGAAAGGAGAAAGGAGTCCAGAGGGGCAATGCCTGGTGCTCAAATCTGAGATGAATGCTCCCTGCCAGGACACTGGGTGCACTGGGTAGCCTGAGGGTATGGTCTGGGTGTTACCTTGGCTACAGAAAGCCACATACTAGAAAAATAACTTAAAAGCTATACAATTGTCATTATAAATATTTTGTCTTTAAAACTAACTAGTGTTGGTTAAAAAAGGTTCACAGTTACTCTGAAGAGAGCTGTATCTCTATTGCACGGTATTGGAAAAGTCCACTCAGATCCCATGTGTAAACAATGATTCCCTTCTCCTCTGGCAACTTCAGGACACAGAGAAACACTATCTGCTGTAAGCAAAGCACTTGGGTACAAGGCACGTCAAAGCTGTCAAGCTCTACTGGAATCTACTCAGAACACGCAGAATGCCAGCTTTTCTTCCCACTTGATGTCACTGGGAAAGGTCTTAAATCAGATTAAAGGTGGTGATGGTCTTCTCACACTCTTGTTCTCATTCCACGGTTACAGACTTGGCCAGATTTCTGGGGAAGTCAACCTAAAATGACAGAAAGTAGCTGCTCAGGACCCCACAAGTCTCACCAACACACTGTGTTTATAAAGCCTACTCTCAGAGTACTTGACGACAAGGAGACAGGTGTTCCTGGGCACCTCCAACCATGAGCTCCTTGAGACCTGCATCTTGGAAGCAGTTCCTTATTCCAGAAACTTCACTGAACTGTACAATGTTTAGTTTATGCAATAAATATTTATGGGGCACCTGTGTCACGCAGTGTTAACACTATTAAAAGGATATGATTCATGCTATTAAAAACAGCTAGCTCAATTTGTACTGTTAAAAATTCACTTTTCTTGGAAGTAGATGCACTAAATTATTGGTTAAGGGTGGGGACTGGGAAGGAAATGTGACTGAGGATGGTTGATAAAGTAGCCTTCAACTTTATCTACAGGGTCTTATTTCATTTACAATAACATTAAAAAAGAGAAGAAACAAAAATGACAATGTTGGCAAATGTCAATGCTGGATGGTATATATACCATCGGATGTTTGTTATATTGTTTTTGGTATTGATATATATTTTTTAAAGCTTCTCAAAATTGTAGTAAAACTATTTCTTTGCAGACATACTTTCTGGTGAGATCATAAACTGGTTCTTTTCTGGAACAGAAATCGACAATATAGGAGTTCCAAAATGTTGAATGATTTGCTAGACTGAGGATAAATCTTCTAATGCGGGAGGAAGATGTATATACAAAGATAATTCACTGCAATTGTTATTTATGCAGATATTCCAAAAAATTAGAAACAGTTTAAATAATAGAAGACCGGTTAAGTAATTGTTAAAATCTGTGTTGTAAGACTGCAGTGGAATATTGTGCAATGATCAAGTGTTGCTTACAAGTTCAAGATGTGAGAAAATATTTGTAATATGTTAAAAAGGAAGTTATAAAAGTTCATCCTTGATATTATCTCAAAAAAATCTTTAAAAATGCACAGGCACAAGGAAAAGACTGGAATAAAATATTAAATTTGCTAATTAACATTGCCTCTGGGTGAGAAGCTTATGGTTTAATATGGCCTTCATACATCTTGCAGTTCCCATCTTGTTTTCAGGGGGTATAAGTTACTTTAAAAACAGTTATTTTAAATGTAAATATTTCTCTTATGAATTTTTATGCCAAATAAGTATTTAAGAACCAAATGGAACTCTGGGTTATGTCTCTCCCCTTTGCTGGGTGATGTGCAATTTTTAGACGTACGTCATATCCTCGGAGTACAGCCAGGTGGAAGGAGAGGAGCTGTAGTGGAATCACACTCAGGATGCCCTGGAGGCAGTCCACGGTGTGGGGCAGCTCGATTGTTTTATATGCAAACTTGGAACTTTCAGTGTCGTCCTTGGAGCACAGTATGATTGGGCGACCCTAAGACAGAGAAATGTGATCACAAGATGCAGATCATCTCTGAAAGAAGCAATCCCTCACACACAGCAGAGTTTCTGAGATAAACATATTGCAATCATAACAGTGATCTTTTGCTTTTGCTGGAGTTATGGATGAGGTGATGTATCCGATTTGTGTAAAGGACAAAGAATTTGGAGGCTTTTTTGGTGAGGTTCGTATTCTTCCCTGGTAGGGGGTCACCTCCTGCTGCGTTCATGCAGCACCCATTTGTGAGTGGCTCCAATGTGCTTTGCAAAGAGCAGGAGCTCTTACCCCTTACTCCAGGGGCTCATAGTCAAGTGGTAAGAAAACAAAAATGTAAATAAGCAAACCGATAAATAACAATGAATTTCAGATAAAAGCCACGTGGGCGGTAAAACTCCGTAACATGCTTGGGAGACAGTGGTGAGGTCCGAGGAGCTCTCTAAAAAGGAGACATTTGTATTGAGACCTGAATGATGAGAGGCCAACTCCCCGAAGAAGTGTGGGAAGAATGTTCGGGGCAGAGAGAGCAGCCTGTGTTCTACAAGTTCTAGCGAATTATTGAAACTGAGGGGGTGGTGGGAACTCCTGAATTTGGATCCAGTTGGTCAGAAGTGTGGGTGGCCTAGGAAACCCAAAGATTGTAGCTAGTGGCTGAAGTGAGGGCGGTCTTGTGGAGGACAGTGCCCTTCACCTGTGAAATCTGACTAACTCTGGGTGGCCAATATCAGAACTATCCCCAGGGCTCTCCACCAGACCTCCTCTGGTCTCCATGCCTGGGATCCAGGACCCCTCTGGGCAATCTGGATCACTGGGCCTCACCTAAGAGCTTCTGTGGGCATGGCCGCAGGCTGGCCAGTTCCTTTCTGAATGTGCACCACACATGAGGGGCCCCAGGAGAGAGTGTGTGCTCACGCCTACTCCCCAGCAGGAACACCCATAGCTGGTGCCGGCAGACGGTGGGTGAGGCGGGCATGTGTGGAAGAGAACAGGAGGCATGTGTGGCAGAGAGCCCTCACCTGGCGGGCTGTGACCTGTTGCAGGGCATTCTGGCATTTGGCAAAGCAAGGATCCTTCATGATGACCATGATGACGGGCATCTGCTTGTCAATCAGCGCCAGGGGTCCGTGCTTCAGCTCCCCAGCTAGGATGCCTTCTGAGTGCATGTAGGTTATCTCTTTAATTTTCTGGGGAAACACGAGGTGGGATCATTGTCACACTGGGAAGACAGGGAGCAGATCAGCCAGAGGGGAGAAAGGGGAGGCGGGAAGGAATGATTCCAGGAAGCAGGGAGCTGAGGGCCAAGAGGCAGATGGACACATGGAGCAGTCAACAGCACTGAGGGCAGCCGAAAAGGCCAGGGCCAGGGGAGAGGGCTGGCTGCTGTCCAGAGCATGCACAAAGCCCAGCACACAGCCTGTGAACCCAGACCAGCTCTGGGACACAGTCACCCGCCTTGGATGGACAAGTCAGTGTCAATCTAGCTTTCCCCCTTCCCTCTGTAGCCAGCCACATGGCCTCCCTAACAGTTATAATTTGTAATGATGGCATTTTATTCTACACCTTCATTCAATTATCTGATTAATCACTCCCCCAATTCTAGATCATTAATAACTTCCAAAGGGTTGCTCCAACTTAACTATCAAGCAAAATCACACACACATTGGGGTGTTAATGGAGTTTTCCCCCTATGTTTAGAGAGACACATTTTTTTTCAGTTACCATTAAACCCATGTCATTGAACTGGTGAGAGTGTTGAAGAAAACATTTCTCAACTCCCTAGAACTATTTATTTGGGTCAGGGAAACATTGTCAGGAGTGTGGCTCCATCCTGGATGCCGCAGACGGCTGAAGTGCTGGTACCCAAGTCACCACAGAGGGGCCACTGACTTGTGCCAGCAGCAGCGTAAAAGCTTCTTTCTTTCCCCCAAGACTAACTTGGAGACACAGCTGAATACTCATCTTTCACCAGCACACTCAGGAGCTGCAGCTGAGCACCCCACACCAGATGGCAGAGGCACGGGGCTGGGGCGCCAAAAGTGTGCCCCACCGAGGCATTGCCTCTATTACCCCTGAGAAGCAGTGTGCCTGGCCTCTCACTTCCTTTGACAGGGGTCAGAATATCCACTGGAAGGATGTGGGAGTTGAATCTCACTGCAGTCAGGCAATTCATGGCTTGTACCCCACACCCACTCCCCACTTCCTGTAATACTGTGAATGTTTCCCACAACTGGCATCGTTCTTCCAAATGGGGGTGGTGGTGGGGAGCAGCCACTTGTTCCCACGGGGAGAGAAGGGCAGCCAAGCTGAGTTATAGGTGATACCCATGTGTGGGTACCAAATGCTGCCTCACCCTCCCCTCCCCTAGCACAATGCCCTGCCCTCCTTCCTGCTGGTTTCTCGGGGTGTCTCCTGTGACAGTCTCCCATTTACCTTGCTTGTTGATCCATAAACAGCAGGTGGATAGTGAGTAAAGGGCAAGCACTAGGCTCGGGTCCCTGGACATCACTTCCCACCCTCTCAGTAGCCCTGTGGTCCTGGCATCTTACCCCTACTCCAACGGCTTTCTCTCAAGCCGGTATGGATCTTTATAGCTGCAGTGGGCAAAACAGCCAATCACTGATATAAAAAATACAGGAATTTCAATGCTCATTCCTGAAGGATCCCAGCTCCCCTTGGAAGTTTGAGGAGTAAGAGGGACACTCTACAGAGACCCAACCCTGCAACTCTGGTCTGCCCAAATCCTCCCATGCAGACTGCTTGTGGCAGTGGAAAAAAGCAAAGTCCAAATGGACCTGATTTCGAATCTTAGGCTGATCACTTCCACTATGTAATTTTGAGCAAGATGAATTTTTTGGAGGCTCAGTTTGCTCCTGGGTAAAATGTAAACAATAACTGCCAGCCTCTCAGAAGATACTCATGAGGTAAGAATGAGCTATTCCAGATGGAGCCTGGTGCAGGTTGACACCTCAGGGGCTCTCATAAGGTTGCCCTGCCCCCTTTGTCTTCAGGAGATCAGGAGCCCTCATCTCCGTGTGGCCAGAGCTAGAATACCTGGTCAGTGAGCGAAACCCTCCCCTCCCCTAGCACAATGCTCTGCCCTCCTTCCTGCTGGTTTCTTGGGGTGTCTCCCATGCCTGCCATCATGCAGGGGCCAGTGGAGGTGGGGGTTGGTCAGAGGGGGCTCACCAAGGCTCCTTCCAGGCACGTGGCATAGTTATAGCCCCGCCCCATGACCAGGAGCGACCTCTGTGTGTAGAGCTCCAGGGCCAGGTCGTGGATCTTCTCATCCAGTGACAACACTTCCTTGATCAGCTCTAAGTGAAGCACATAGCAGAGGGGGAGAGCCAGTCACACCAATTATAAAACAAGATTCACAAAGAAAAGTCATGGTGTATAAGACAAGGTTTTAGAACTCACATCACTTACACACTTGCCTTCCTTGTATTAGTTTCAAAGGACTTTAAATGTAGATTATGGGAAATAGCTTGTGTTATCGGCCAGGATTTTATTGTGATGGTGATTCGTATTTGTGTTTATACTTTCCTGAGCACATAAGTAAGTAGGGAAGTGTTATTTCTAGCTCCATTTTACAGGCAAGGCAACAGAGGTTCAGAGAGGCTAAATCCCCAGCTGACCAGCCACACAGCTGACACTCCATACTAATGCCCCTCATCTGGGCCACATGCCATGTCTGGAAACAAAGCCAGTGTAGGTTGGACCAGCACTTCTCAAATTTTTTGGTCTCAGGACTCCCTTACGCTCTTAACATTTACTGTGAATTTCTAAAAACCTTTATTTTTGTGGGTTATAGCTATCAATATTTACCAGAATAGAAGCTGAGAAAATTAAAGATACTTATTCATTCATTTAAAAATAATAATAAACCCATGAAATGAAAAAAATCAGTGAGAAGAGTGGCACTATTTTACATTTTTGCAAATCTTTAATGCCTGACTTTTTCATAAAAGACAGATTCTCCTATCTGCTTCCCCATTCAGTCTGTTGTGATATGTTTTTTGGTTGGAGTACAGGAAGAAAATCTGGCCTCACAGAGATTTGTAGTTGGAGAAAGAAGGCATATTTAAACAACTTTTTCAAATAATTGTGAATGTTCTTTGATAGTACACCAAACTTAAGAAGTGACAATTTCTTAAAAGGGTAGGTGCAAATGTGGAATCTGAGATCATATCAACAAACTTTTCCTACCTTGTTACATTAAAATGTATTTGTCTATCTTGCACTCACCTAAATGTGTCTTTTACATGTGCATAATTTTATAACACTGCATTGGCCATTTGCAAAATATTGGTTCACTGAGTTACCCAAATCTTCTAAAAATGGACACATTTCATTATAAAATATTTTTTAAAAAAGTCATATTTGTTAAAATCACTGTGATCTCATCAGAGATGTTTCTGAGTATTGGGAGGAGGTCAAACTCGAGCTGACAGCTACAAGTATTCCAGATCATGTTTCGGTTGAAAGCTCGAAGGTTATCATTAGCAACAAAAACTGTTATCAGGGGCTTCCCTGGTGGCGCAGTGGTTGAGAGTCCGCCTGCCGATGCAGGGGACATAGGTTTGTGCCCCGGTCTGGGAAGATCCCACAGGCCGCGGAGCAGCTGGGCCTGTGAACCATGGCCGCTGAGCCTGCGCGTCCGGAGCCTGTGCTCCGCAACGAAAAAAAAAAACAAAAAAAACCCCCAAAAAACTGTTATCAGTTGTTTTTCTCAAAGTGTCAGGATAACTTGGTTCACTTTTGAGAAAATGTCTGCCAAGTACCAACTCAGCTTGTTAATCAATCATAGGGCGTTTTTCTCTGGAACAACCTCAGGGTGCTGCATACCTTCCATTTGTCACATAGAATATTAAAAAGTGTTGCAGTTTAATAAGACTAATGCATTTTACCATATCATCAAAGACATTCCTAAGTGAAGCTATGTGCATTTCTGTCATGGGAATAGTGTGATGCCTCTGCCTTGAAATGTGCTAAAGTGCCAGCGGCGGCCATCATTGCCTTTGCAGATGTTCACACAGAGAGAAAGGCAAAAGCATCTTATTCACTATAAATAACATATTACTAAGAAAATAGTTTTGACTGAAAGGGACCCCAGGACCTTTGGGTTTACATCTTGGTAACTGCCTAGCAGAATAGAGTCCTGTTTTTGCAGGATTATTATCTGGCTTAAAGTTAAGAAAGTTTTTCTTGTCAATAAATTTTCAGCATGTTGTCTTGGTCAGATTCAGACCCCTAGAGCTTGTATGGTTACATGGTGGCTTTCCCTCACTGCCTTCTCTGAGGTTTGCCCTTGGTTTCAGAATAAAGTCTGGTGAGACTGTGAAGGAGCAGTTTGGGCCAGGAAGAGGTGTGAGGCCATTCACTCCTTCTTATGTATTTCCTGAGCAACTACTGAATGTCTGCCCTGGCTGGACACCTGGCATCCAGCAGTGACTCTGACAGACACGGTTGTGTGCTCACTGAGCAGACACGGTTGGGGAAGACAAGCCAATTCACAGGAGGACAGGTAATTTCAGATCATGGTATGTGCTATAAAGAAAAGAAATGGGCTAATGTTTTTTAGAGAGATGGGCAGGGGATTAGTGCCCCTATTAGGGTGGCCAGGGAGGGTCCTGG
This sequence comes from Aethalodelphis obliquidens, assembly GCF_003676395.1. Taxonomy (NCBI): domain Eukaryota; kingdom Metazoa; phylum Chordata; class Mammalia; order Artiodactyla; family Delphinidae; genus Aethalodelphis; species Aethalodelphis obliquidens. Next base: position 351,564 of record NW_020838046.1, on the reverse strand, counting down.
AGGTGACATTTGAGCTGAGACTTGGGTAATGGGAGGCGTCAGTCATATGAAGAGCTGGAGGAAGAGGGTTTTGGTAGAGGAAAGAGCCAGTGCAAAAGCCCTGTGGTGGAAAGAGCTTGGCATTGCTGAGGATCAGAAGGTCAGTGAGGCAGCTCAGGGAGGGGGGAGGGAGCTCGATGAGGTCAGAGGCACAGGGGCCCAGAGTGCAGGGCTCTGTGGCCTGGTGACAAGTGCGGACTTTAATCTTGGCCCAGTGGGGGCTGCTTCAGGGATTCAGTGGTAAGTAAAAGTTTTGAGGAGAAGGGAATGATTAACAGCATTGTTTATGGGAGAGAGTCAAGTAAGAGAGCAGCCAGGAACAGTCCACAGGATTTGATAATGAGCAGTTTAGCTCTGGAACATACCAGGTAAAGATCTCAGGCCATGGATGATCTCTCGCCTTCTGTTTTGTAGTGAAATGCGGTCTTCGGACATCATCAAACCAAACATCACCAGGGAGATGAACTGACTGGTGTAAGCCTGAGGACAAAACAGTGGTGCTAGCAGAGCCGGGGTGATGTACATGTGGTGACCACTCAAGACGAGACAGATTCCTGGGCTCCCCTCTTGGCCCCCTGTCCACCCACCCAGCAGAGGCCCTCCTGCGGGTGCCCACATGGCTCCTTCTACCTTGGTGCTGGCCACGCCGATCTCCGGTCCTGCATTGATGTGGACTCCGCAGTCAGTCTCTCGGGAGATGGAGCTGCCCACAGTGTTGGTGACACCCACGGTCAGGGCCCGGCGGTCCTTACAGTAGCGCAGTGCCAGGAGGGTGTCTGCGGTCTCACCTGCCACACAGGTCCTTCTTTTCAGCTCACAGGTATGTGGGCTCTGCCAGCCTTAACCCCCAGCCCCCAACTCATTTACTTCTGGCCCTTAGGCAGAAATTGATGTCCAGACACAGTTGGTGTGTGCTCAGAAAGGAAAATGCATGCTCAACAATTTTTCTGGTTGATTCTTTTTTTTTTTTTTAATGTAAGATGCTCTTTATTCAAGGGCTATGAATACCAAAAACACAGTTAGCACTTAGATCTTGAAAAAGGAGAGTTCTTTAGATTTAAAAGTAAATACGAAAATAAAACATTCATAGGGATTTGAATTTGAAGGTTGAAATTAATTTATCACTTCTCATTTTACCACTCAGTGTGAAGTGCATGTTCTAGGGGATGTTAAGACCTTTCTCATGAAAGTTGGTAAACTGTTCAACTGGATGGGGCCTCCATGTGGGGACCCTGACAGCACAGACATATGGGAGTCACTCGATCACTTGGGTGTTTAGTAATGCAATTAATGTGGTTCATTGTGATCATTTATGTAACTAGAAGATGAAAGCTGATTAGTAAGTGGAACTAATTTGGAAGGAATTTATTAAAAGTTTGTTCATGATTAAGTGTTGAATAGAACATTTAAGTTCTACAATTGATGTTTTCATGAAAAATATGTGAGATTATTTTTTCTAAAAATGGTTCAAGATTCTCTTGTCCCAGCTCTTCTCTAATCTAATTTCTCTTGAATATTAAGACAGAGTGGTTTATAAATACTTCTCCACTTTCTCACTTCCCATTTCCTATTCAACACACTACAGCCTGGCCTTGTGCCCTGGTTGATTCTCAGATTCACGATTTTGCTACTATTTATGTGGCGAGTGCTTGCTCATCCACTGTCTCACTGAACTCTCATGACAACTCTGTAGGGGGCATCATCCCCATTTTCCCTTGAGGATGAGGTACTCAGAGATGGAGCAAATCAATGCCTCACTCACTCAAGGCCAAGTAGCTGTGGGTGATAGTGTGGGCCTGGCTCCCAGTGCCCTTTCTCGGACTCTAAACTGCCTTATTCAGAATGGGCTGAGATTTAAGTTAAAAAGCAAGAATGCCCCTAAATGGTGTTTCTCAAACAGATCTTGTTTTAAAGGAAAACATTTCTTGTCCTAATGTGTACTCAAATTATTTTTATAAAAAAGCTTAAATAGGTTCATGCACAAACCAGCACAAACTTCCTATGTTTGTAAGTCCTAAAGAACTCAAGCTAAATTAAATATGATCCAGAACATAAAACCAAACATTCAATGTTCACAGAGCCACCACTCTTGGCTGTGCTGTCCTAACTTCTCTGCAGTGCAGGCTGGTGCTACTATGGCCCAATTCTCCTCTCCTGTTTCTGCTCAGACTTGCGTCTAGTGAACTGCGTCTAGTGAACTTGCGTCTAGGTGCTACACTTGCATCTAGTGAACTTGCGTCTAGGTGCTACAAGGCCTTCCCTTAGCGCCTATGGGAGCAAGGGAGCTCTATCTTCATGGGGTGCTCTATCTTCATCGGCAACATCCCCATTTTTGATACAGTTAAAAAAATTTAATGTAAAGGGGTGAACAAAGTGAAACTTTAAACCCCTTCTATGAAATCACTCAGGAGGTGCCACTGCATTATTTTCACATTAAAACCACTTCTGTTCTTTGGTTAGTGGCTTCCACCAATTCATGAAACATTTTTAGGCTCTGATGGGATTGTAAACCCAAAGGTAACAGTGGCAACTGAAGTCAGAGGGCAGCACCTGGGTACGAGGTGGTCAGCTAGATGGTGGCTGTGTCTGTGTTAGTTTTTCTTAGCTTGTTACTGAAATGGAAATGGTATTGAAACTTCATAATGAAAGCAGTATAAAAAGATATTGGGGTATTGCTGTTAATGCTTCAATTGCGATAATGACATTGGTGTTATATTTTTTCTTTTATCATTTAGAGATACATTCTGCAATATTTATGGATGAAATAACATGATGTCTGAGACTGACTTTAAAATAACACAGTGAAGGGGAGGGGTTAAAGTAGATATGATGACACAAGATGGGTGAGTTATTCCATAACATAACTGCTGAGCCTAGGTGCTTCTTTATGCAAGTCTCTCTTTTATAAAAGTTTGGGATTTTCCATAATTCAGTGTATAAAAATCCTCCTAGAGCTCATGGGGACTCCAAGCATATGGCCATGGATCATCTCCCTGACCCTCCGTCCTGCCTTGAGCTGGAGCAAACACCCAAGCCTAGTGTTAGAATGCCACCCAGGCAGGGTTTCCTGAGCTGAGGGCAGCCTGGGCTCTCTACACCTGAGTAGTGTCTCTCCATGCCTCACACTGTTGGGTTGCGTGAGCACTGTATGGTGCCCACACAGTTCTTGAAGTGACTCTCAACTAGCAGAATTAAACTTTCCTCTAATTTAAACCCAGCACACATTTCTGAGTATCTCGGTGAGTGGTCCCTTAAGTCCTGGACTTGGAACAGCAGGAGGAGGGAGAACCTGGCTGCATGGCCCTCCCCATAAAATGGGACAGTAGCTGATGGCTCTGAGGGTTGAATGACCCTGGGCATGAGAGAGTGTGGCACATGGTCTATGTGCAGAGAACTTCATGGGATGAAGGAGGGAGGGAGCTGCATGGTGTGTCACTGAGAGGACAGAGCCCTGAGATGAACTAGTGAAAACCTGTAACCCTTACCTGACTGGCTTATGAAAAAGCAAACGTCATCCCTGAACACAGGTGTGTTCCTGTCCAGAAAATCACTAGCAAGTTCAACCATCACCGGGAGCTCGGTCAGTTCCTCCAAAACTTGCCGCGTCTGAAGCCAACAAGAATGGGGACTAAAGTCAGTCATGAACAGTACAGGGACAAAGGTGGCTGGGCTTCTAAGACAGTTGATGAAATGGAACCTCTGCGTCCAGGTGAGCAGGGAACTTCAGGCATTCACAGGCCAAACTGCTGGAGAAATGGCTCCATGCCAGTTCTCGTACTGGCTCATGGCACCAAATTTGGAAGGCCAAATGCATGACAGCATTTAAGACTCATCTTGTCCTAGCCAACACTGCCTCCCAGGCACTATCAAGGGCCCAGCATGTTGCACTTACGGCCACAGCAGCATGGTAGCTAGTTCCACAGCCAATCACAATGAGCCGGCGACATCGTCTGATCTCCTTCAAGTGGTCCTTCAAGCCGCCCAGAAGCACTGCAGGACACATGCAGTGTGTTAATGCTGACATGACACAGGGATAGTGCATTGGCCCAGGGCTCGGACGAGGGATTACCTGTGTTGGTCTCAAAATTCACCCGACCTCTCATGGTATTGAAAACTGATTCTGGCTGTTCAAATATCTCCTTCTGCATAAATGCACTGAAGTTACCTGGTCAAACAAACATCAACAGGATGTCAATTTTAATGTTGTTACACTTTCACTGCTTAGCTTTTAATCAAGAAGAACAGTTGTTATGCAGTTAGTCACAGTGACACATGTAAAGGCTACTGCAGATTACAAAAGGTGTCTCCAGGTATTGTCCCACCTGATACTCATGGTGACAAGCCAGATAAGGTATGATTATTATCTTCAATGTGCGTATCAGACCCTGCAACTTGAGGGAGGGAGGGATGTAAGTAACAAATGCATGGCTGGCCTTCCTGGGCCACGCTCCTCTTAACAAGGCCAGAGGAAAGTAAAATGTTTTACTTCCTAACACCCACCTACTTAGGGAAGTACAAATTAAGCGAGCCTAAGGAAATAGGCAATTTTTTTTTAAACCAAATTCCCTCCTATACACTGTATTAAAACAAAAAACCAAAAATCTTTTTAGCCACATATTTCTAGGGCTCTGATGTGAATGAAACCGGATGACATCTAAGACCCCCGACGGGTGCTGTGCCTGATGCCTGTCGACAGGTGTCCACAGACAAGGCGGGAGTGTCCTCTGGGATACACACACGCATGATGCCAAGCATCACAGTGTCCCTGTCTGCTGCCCTCGGCAGAGAACTTGTAGAAAGAGTGCCACGAAGCAAACAGAGCAAGTGAGGAGGGGTCGGGCCATTGCAGATATGGATCAGGGAAGGCCTCTCTGAGGGGGTGACGTTTCAGGAGAGATGATCAAAAGGAGCTGGTCCTGTGCGAAGCTGAGTGAGTGCGATGACCCCCAGGGGAGTAAGCACTCCGCCTGTCTGAGTAACAGTGAGGCAGCCAGGGCGGGCAGGGAGGGGCACAGTGGAGAAGGGTTGTGCAAGGTGGGGCCAGGCTGTGTGTGGATGGCTGTGGGCTGTGGCAGGGAGTGTGGGTTTTATGCTGAGAACAGTGGGAAGCCATTGGAGGGCTTTACACAGCATGATAAGAGGGTATGATTCACGTTCTTAAACGTTTACCCAGGCTGCCCTGTGGAGAGGAGGGTGTAGGGAGACAAGTGTGGGTGCAGGAAGATAGACTCCCCTCACAAGGAGAAAGTAGTCCACAGTCCCCCGTTACTGCAGGCCTCTCATCCAGAGAAGAAATAATGCCTGGGGTGTAGGAATGTGTCCCAGAGAATCTGTAAAGGGAGGTAGTTGATGGACTGGGGTCAGTTCAAGCAGGGAGACCTGGTGCCGGGGCATGGTCAGAAGCCCCTTTGGAGTAGCCAGGCCAGGTGCCCCACATCCCCTGAGATGTATGAACCACAGACCACCTGCAGCCCCACTCTGGTGCTCACAGCAGGCAGGAAGGCTGTAGTGCCCACCCATGACAGGGCAGAGAGTCTCAGGAGCTCCCCCACAGAGCACCTGCCCCATGAGGCTGCTGCACAGGGACCCTCAGAGGACACCTGCCTTTCATGATTTGCTGCAATTCCATCTGCAAGGTCTGTATGGCTCGAGATGGGTCATCACTAGCCGAACGCTTGACCCGGTGAATAGAGAGTTTCCCATCAGCCACTGCAGCAATGTCATCATCCTCAAGGAAGATGACCCGGTTGGTGTGTTCTATGATAGCGCTGGAGCAAGGAAAATATGGGTGTCAGAGATGGGGCCTGTCCTTGACAGTTACAAGATGTGGGTCCATATCAGTAACACTGAATAGCATTTTAGGATATGGCATATAAACATTGATTCATACCTCCCGCCCCTCCCCTCCACCCAGAATTATTTTGAAGCCAGTCCAGACATCAAATCATGTGTAAACATTTTAGCTTATAGCTCTAAAAGACAAGGATTATTTTTCACCCTACTACAATACCATTATCACATCTAAGAGCAACAGTTTTTCCTTCATATCATCAAGTATCCAGTATGTTCAATTTTCCCCAGTAATCTCATAGATGTCCTTTTATAATTGCTTTCCTCGAATCAGGATCCAAACAATGTCACCTTTGGAGAATGCTCAGGAACCAACACATTCTGAATAATAAAGGGAAAGAATGAAACATTTATCTTGCCTTTCCAAATGACCTTTCAGAATAACCACAGTTTATGAAGGCAAGTTTCTCTTTATAGGAGAAATATAGCTAATAAAGAAGGAATGATAGAATTGTAATAATCAACTTACGAATTCCTAATCATTAATAGCCCTAATCAAGGTCCATCAGTGGCTACTGAAATGAAGAAATGAAAAGCTAAGAGCAGCTTTATAATGGATGGATAAGGCTTCTGATCTTTGAACCCCCTGATCAATTTTAACAGTACTACAAAAAGACAATGAGACATAGTGCCTCCTGATGGAAGGACACACTACCTATTAAATAGTCTTGCCAAAAAAAAAAAAAAAGTAAACCTGAAGATCAAGCTTCTAGACACCTATAAACTTCTGTTTGCAGGAAATACGGTGAACAGAAGAACATGGAGGAGGCACTCAACAAAATCCATATAGTGGGAAACTCATTAGGACAGATGACTCCTTTTCTTACACACACACACACACACACACACACACACACACACACACA